>NC_084472.1:5576759-5893874 GCF_027409185.1 Cynocephalus volans
TAACAAAATGACTGGTGGCTGGCAGCCCCCGGGTAGCTACAGGGTGGGGGCTGGTCACAGGAAAGACCTAGAGGGATTAGAGGGTCGAGACCTTTCAGCTTTACCCCCAGGCTCCAGGAGGGGAGAGGGGCTGAAGGTTAAGTAGATCACTAATGGCCAGTGATTTAATGAATCATGCCTACGTAAGGAAGCTTCAAGGACAGGGTTCGGAGAGCTTCCGGACTGCTGAACACGTGGAGGTTGCTGGAGGGTGGCATGCCTGGGGGGCACGGAAGCTCCACGCCCCTTCTCATATCTCACCCTGTGTGTCTCTTCATCTGTGTTCATCTGTATCCTATGTAATACCCTGTAAAATAAACTGGTAAATGCCAAGTGTTCCCATGAATTCTGTGAGCTGCTCTAGCAAATCAGTTTAACCCAAGGAGGGGGCCGTGGGAACTCCAATTTAGAGCCAGTCGGTCAGAAGTATAGATGACAACCTACTGCTTGCGACTGGCGTCAGAAGTGGGGGGCAGTTTTGTGGAACTGAGCCCTCAACCTGTGGGCTCTGACCCTATCTCCAGGTAGATAATGTCAGAATTGAGTTGAATTACAGGACCCCCAGCTGGTGTCCGCCGCAGAATCGATTGCTTGGTGTGTGGGAACTCCCACCTTCCTCCATATTTGGTCACAGAAGTGTTGTGTTGTGACAGAAGGAGAAAAACCATTTTTTGTTTTCCTACTTAGGTGGTGTTTTCCAAATAATGACATTGGGAAGAATATGAGTTTAAAGAAATAGATTGTAATGCCTGGTATAGTGGCATACTATATAAGTAAGTCTCATAAATGTGGATTTTACTGCTTTAAAATTTGTGAGCATTCAGACATAGGGTCCAGGATGATTTTACCACTTGTGAAGAAGTGGTGTGCTAGGCAAATAAATAGGCCAAACAAGCTATCAGGATAATTCCTAGCCTATTGAGAGGGAAATACAGGTTTTTAAGCTTCTTCACTGTATGGATTGGGATACAGGCTAAGCTGCTGAAACAAGAGATCCCAGAGTCTAGTGACTTCGACAGGATAGAAATCATTTCTTTCTGCTTTATCAGCCATAGTCGCTGGTTCAGGGCTGGTTTGGTGGCTTTTGGGGTCAACATATTGTCTCTGCTCCTGTCTGTTTGCCCCTCCTAGTCACACAGCCACCTCCATCCATCTCTGGGTTCTTTTTCTAACAGATGAAGGGACAGTGGGTATCACGGACCCCCCACAGTCTCTCTCATAAGCACTTCTTGTGCCAGCAAGGGCACTGCCAGGCCAGAGTCCCTTGACTGGAGCTTTCATATGCAAACTTAGAATTGATTCTTGTCTTAGTATCTGGACTAAGATAGGGAGAGAAGCAAGTTGGAGTCCTGGGAAGGGCTTTATAATTCTGGTTAGACCAACCTGACTCCGGTGGATTCCGACTCCATCACTTGCTGTTCATGTGGCTTTAAGTTGGGCTGCTGAGCCTTTCTGAGACTCAGATTCCTCATTTGTAAAATGCCAGTAATGGTAACTAACTCACAGAGTTGTTGTAACAGTAAAATAGCACATGTTATATGAGATTGTCCAGGATAATGCTGGTCATATGCTAGTTCTCAATAAAAGTTTGTTCCTTCCTCTCTTGGATGAATCAGAGAAGTCATCTATTTCAACACTTCTCGTGAAACAAGTTGATTTGCTCAGAAACTTGACTTAATTTGCATTATTGCATTAAAAGTGAAGTATTTTTACTTTTCTAAATGCAAATTGAAAATGTTGATGGGCTAACATTTACCCAGAGGCAACTCATACTGTGGTCACACATCTTCTGGTCACTCATACCAATGCTAAAATAAAGGGTAAACAAAAACAGCAAGTTTCTTTGGGGAATGATGTACAAAAGCTGCTATACAGGGGTCTTCAGCGTCAGCACATGGCTACTAGGGGCTTTGATGCCAGTGCCTACATCTTCCCTAAAGCAAGTGGCCCCTGAGTTCTTGAACCCAGACCCTGGGTGTAAGACACTGGACTTGGGCAAGCCCCTGGCAGGGGCTGCATTGAGGCAGGCGCGACTCTCGCTGGGGCACTGCATGCTGTTGTGTGCGTGAGAGGTGGTCACTCAGGGCACCCCTGGGATGTGGCAAACTTCAGAATTGGGTGCCAGAGCTAAGGACCAAGACAAAGCCATTGTGGAGGGATCACAAGGACTGGAGTCGCAGAGTCAGAACTAATGGGGCTTTCCTGCGAGGGCCGCACCCTCTGTCCAGTGGGACTGCCTGTCTTCGCGAGGACGGTGGGGGAAGCTGGCTAGCAGGAATGGACTCCTTGGCAGGCTCGGTGGGGGCCAGGCTCGGTGGGGGCCAGGCTCTGCCCCCAGCGCACACAGTGGCTCCCATGGGTGCTTTGCTGGTTCTCGGGTCCATGGGCTGGGTGGAGGCCACTGCTCGGCCTCGGTTCCTTCAGCACCCGCACAGGCAGTGACTTTTCACGTGGACTCTGAGCTTGCCATCCAGCGCAGGGTTTTTTTTTTGTCCCTTTTATGAGCAGGGACATGTTCCTCATCCACCAGGTCTTTTGGTGTGACTGAGTCCCAGAGGTTCTGGGGGAGGCAGGGCAAGTGAGGCATGGCCTCCAGAGTGGCTGCCAGGCCTGTGGTGTCATGAGGCTCTTGCTGTCTGACCTCTGTCCTGTCCCAGGCTGTCCCCAGCCCTCACCAGCACAGCCTATTGAGAAGACAGAGTTGATTTGGTTGTCACCGTACCTGGGAGAAGACCAGCATGCACAGCAATGGCAGGTCCCAGAGTGGGGAGGCAAGGCCAGAAGTGTTTGAGAACTGCAGTTTGACTCGGGCAGTCTTCCAAAGCAGGGGCTTGTTAGGGCTGGGTAGGAGCCAGGGCGCCGCAGCGCAGGGCTGGCGGAGGCAGCAAGGCCAGGGTTTCCGGGATGCCTCACACTGCGGAGCTGATGGGCCTCTGGGAAGTCCCCATCCTGAACAGTCACCCCATTTGTCTGCGGACAGTCCTGACTGAGTAAAGACATGCTCGTGAGACACAGGAATAACAGGTTCTTTTGAAGTAGACAGGAAGGGGCACGTTCTTGGCCACGGGCTGAGTGCGGGGGCCACCCTTGGCTTTGCAAGTTTAAATGCTAAGGACATTCTATGTATTTTCTTTCTTCAGAGCTTTTTGTCCTCTAATAAAAGATGTTTTTATTCATAAATGTTGTAGCTGAGAATAATGCCCATTTAAAAAGCAATGTGAACAGGAAATGAAGACCAGTGAGGCTTTAAAAAGCCAGCCCCTAGACCTACTTTGTTTTTTTTTGGTGACTGGCCAGTGTGGGGATCTGAACCCTTTGCCTTGGTGTTATCAGAATCATGCTCTACTAAGTGAGCCAGACCTCAAGACCTACTTTTTTTTTTTTTTTTTTTTTTTTGTGGCAGCTGGCCTATATGGGGATCCAAACCCATAACCTTGGTTTTATAAGGCTGAGCTCTAACAAACTGAGCTAACCGGCCAGCCATAGACCTACTTTTTGATTTAAATAGTTTTGCTCGATAATTTCTTTTCCTTGAATTTTGTGATTTTTATTTCTTCTGTTTCGTCTGGTAACTTTCCCTGTATAGACATTACTGGCATATGAGGAATAATGATTAACAGATGTGCAAATAACTGTAGTACACTTGAAAACTATGGAACAATATGTTGTTACTGAAAATAAGCAGGATAGATGTAACATCTAAATTATTTATATCTTGATCACTTGAAAATAAAGTATTGGCTTAAGTCAAATAATAATACCTGAATGATTACATAAGCTTATCTGGAAAGTACTTTAAAGTTGCTGTTATTCTCTAGATTTCCAGAAGGGTTGGTCTACACAAGGGCTCAGTGGTAGGAAGGTAGCTCCCAGGCTGATGCTAAGCTGGACACTGGGTGGGTTTGGGAAGCTGCTGTGTCTAGACCCTGATGTGCTTCCTGCTCCCGTGCTCCAGGGGATCTATCTGCCTTCTCGGGCCACATGCAAAACCAGTTCTGTTAGTCATCCCTGATACACTCTGAGTCATCACCACCCACTCTGGGAAGCCATGGAAGAGACCTTGGTGGCAGCCCTGCAGCACCAGCAACCCAGATCTGTTTATTTGTCCTGCATCAAGCACCTTTGAAGCCCCTGTCTTTTGGGCCCAGGTCTCATTTTGCAGAGAGATCTGGATGTTAGCTCCCAGATTCCGCAGCTGTGGACTCCTGTGACACAGGCTGAGCCTGAGGGGCAGGTGGGCTGCAGACTCACTCCACTGCAGCACCCTTTCTTTTCCCTGGTGGTCCCAGGCTCCGGTCAGTCCCCACCCCCCCAATGCTGTAGGCACTGGGCCTCATGGCGAGTGCAGGCGCATTTGTCTTTTCTCATCTCAGTTCTCATTCTTATTTAGGGGTGGAGTTACCTGTCTGAGCTCCTTTTCTCATCCACACCTTTAGTTTTTCTCTTTTTATTTTCTGTGTTATATTGTGAGAAATTTGGAATAAGCAGAAAAGATTACTGGGTGTCGAGAGTGGAAAATTGCATTGTGCTTAGCACACCTGTCCCAGGTATGTGATTCTAGCCTTTCCTCCATCAAAGGCAAGGCTAGATCTCTGGATGTTTTACACATTTGTAAGTTGTAGATAAGCGGTAGCAGGCAAAATAATTATTGTCTATAGACATGCAAAAAAAAAAAAAAAAAATCTGTTGGTATGGTTAAAATGACCACCCTCTGAACCATTGCAAAACCAGCTTCATATTTGTAAATTTTTTGTGTGTGCGTGGTAGCTAGCCATACAGGGAATCCCCCACCGTGGTGTTATATCACGGCACTCTAAACCAACTGAGCTAACCAGACAGCCCTGTAAATTCATTTTAACATCCTTTACTCCATATGAGTTGATGCTTCTCTGATTTCTCCTTTTAACTGTTGTAACATCTTATTGATTTCCTCACTAATAATGAGGCCAATAAAGTCTTTAACGTGTGTTCATTTTATATCTGTATGAGAGTTGATTTTACCTTTGATAATAATTCTTTAGCATAACATTTTATGGTCCCTATTAAAAATAATAAAGGTGTTGTGCCCCTGGTTATCCAGTGACAGGAATGGATCCTAGTGTGAGGAACTTGGATGCAAAAAGTGGAAGAACTAGTTAAGAGTTCGAAACACTGGAAGTTTTTCTCTTAATACTGTAAAAATGAGAATAGGTTCATAAACAGCCAGTGGGTCAAAGAAGGAATGAAAATGGAGATTAGAAAATACTTTGACAAGAATAAAAATGAAAACACAGCTTATCAAAACTTATGGGATGCTGCAAAAATAGTGCTCAGAGGGAAACTTGTAGCTGTAAATGCCTACATTAAAAAAGAAGAAAGATTTCGAATCAGTAACTCAACTTTACACTGCAAGGAACCTGCAAAAGAAGAGCAAGATAAACCTAAAGCTACCAGAAGGTAGGAAATATAGACGGGAGTCGAGACAAATGAAATAGAAAATAGAAAAACAATCGGGGAAATCAGTGAAACCAAAAGTTGGTTCTTTGAAGATCAACAAAATTGACAAACCTTTAGCTAGAATTACTAAAGAAAAAAAGGAGAAGATTCAAATAACTAAAGTGAAAATGGGACAATACGACTGACCTTACAGAAATTAAAAGGATTATAAGAGAATACTATGAGCAATTGTATGCCAACAAATTAGATAATCTAGAAGAAATAAACAAATTCCTTGAAACACACAAATCTACCAAATTATCTCAAGAAGAAACAGAAAATCTGAGCAGACGTATAACAAGTAAAGAGATTGAGTCAGCAATTGAAAACCTTCCAAAAGAAAGCTTCAGGCTTTACTGGTAAATTCTACCAAACGTCTAAAGAAGAATAACATCAATCTCTCACAAACTCTTTTTCAAAAATGGAAGAGGAGAGAATACATTTTAACTGATTTATGAAGCAATCATTACCCCAATACTAAAGCCTGACGAAGACACTACTGTTGGAGTGAGCAGGACTGAAGTCACGTTGGGACCTAACACCACCTGGGCTGCAAACAGGGGCACAGGGCAGGGGGATTTTAAAAGGACAGTTGTTTTTTTTTTCTCTCTCCACTCTTTCTTCCCATCCCTTGACTTTCTTATCTTGCTTGCTAAATAGGAGAACAAGGGCTGAGAAGTTAATCAGCACTTTGCAAAAGCTAACAATTCTTTCTTTGAGACTAGAGTTTTGAGAAATGGTCAAGGCCAAATGACTGGAAGCTGACCTTGGGCACCAGCCAAGTCAACCAGAGCTCTGCAAAGCAAAACTATACAAAAGACTGCAGAAACGATGATTCTCCTCCAGAACAAATCAAAGTCTTGCAGGGTACTGAGATAACAGTGAAGATGAGAACAGAAACCATATGAGGCCTTAGCAAGACCTTGTACCTGACTCGGAGATACGGACTCCTCATAGCTCACCCAGCTTGAACCTGCAGAGTTGCACGTACTACCCAGACTCTGAGATAAAGACGGGAGCAGAAGCCAGACGGAGTCTTGGTGAGACCTTGCACCTGAGACCTTGCATGAAGCCCTCGCTACTCACGGGCCCTTCCCTCCTGTTTTTCATTTTCCCATGTTCCATTCCCTCATGCCCCCTTTAAAAGCCCCTCAGTAAGTCTAAGTCTTTGAGATGGGATAGCCTACCATCTCCTTCAGTTGAATACATCTGCTTTTCTAACGCCAAGCATTTGACTTGTGTGCTTTTTTTTCTTCTCAAAGGGGGCATGCAGCTGGACCTGGTAACAGTACAGGTTTGGTAACAATACAAGAAAAGACGATTACTGAGCAGTATCTCTTAGGATATAGATGTAAAGTCCTCAGCAAAATACTAGAAAACTGAATCTAACAGCATATTAAAAGATTATACACCACGACCAAGTGGGATTTATCCCAGGAGTACAGGGTCATTCAACATAAGAAAACCTATTAATGTAATACACCCCATTAATAGAATGAACACCACGTGATCATTTCAGTTGATGCAGAAAAAGCATTGACAAATTCTAACATCTTTTCATGAAAAGAACACTCAGAAAACTAGAAATAGAAGGGAACTGCCCCAGTAAGATAAGGAACGTTATGAAAAGCCCACAGTTAACATGCAATCAATGATGAAAGACTGAAAGCTTTCCCTCTACGATCTGGAACAAGACGAGGATGGCCACTTTCACCACTGTTATTCAGCATAGTTCAGGAAGTCCTAGCTAGAGCAGTCAGGAATGTAAAAAAGTGAAAGGCATCAAAATTGGAAAGGAAAAAGTAAAACTGTCTCTTTGTAGAAGATATGACTCGATGTAGAAAAATCTCAAAACATCTACAAAATGGGAGCTGGCTGGTTAGTTCACTTGGGAGAATGTGGTGCTGTTTACACCAAGGTCAGTCAAGGATTTGGATCCTGTTACTGGCCAGCCACAAAAAAACAAAAAACAAACAAACAAACAAACAAAATTTACAAAAAGCAACTACTAGAGCTAATACTGTGTTTCTTTACACCAGCAGTGTGAACACATCTGTAATGATTCCATTTACAATAGCATTCGAAAGAATAACATACCTAGGAATAAATTTAACCTAGGAGGTGAAAGACTTGTACAATGAAAACCAAAAACATTGCTGAAAGAAATCAAAGAAGACCTAAGTAAATGGAAATACATCGCTGTTCATGGACTGGAAGATTTATTGTTGTTAAGATGACAGTGCTATCTAAAGTGATCGACAGATTCAATGCAGTTACTATCAAAATTCCAAAGACCTTTTTTGCAGAAGTAGAAAAGCCGATCCTTAAAAACATATGGAACTGCAAGGGGCCCCGAATAGCCAAAACAAACTTGAAAAAGAACGAAGTTGAAGGACTCACACTTCTCAATTTAAAAACTTACTACAAAGCTACAGTAATCAAAACAGTATGAAGACATATAGACCAATGGAATAGAACTGAGATTTCACAAATAAACCCATATGTCCATGGTCAACTGGTTTTTGACAAGAGTGCCAAGATCATTCAATAGGGAAAAATAGTCTCTTCATCAATGGTGCTGGGACAACTGGATATCCACATGTTTAAGTTGGCCCCCTACTTTACACTGTGTACAGAATATTAACTTAGAATGGATCAATGACCTAAATATAAGAGCTAACTCTATAAAACTTCTAATAGAAAACATAGGGTGAAGTTTTCATGACTTTGGATTCAGCAATGATTCTGATGTGACACTAAAAGCATGAGTAACAAAGGAAAAAATTCATAAGCTGTACATTATCAAAATGAAAATCTTATGAGCATCAAAGGACAATATTAAGAAAGCGAAAAGACGGCCTACAGGTGGTGGGGGAAGGGCTGCGGACACATTATCTTATTTAATATCATGACAGTCCTGAGATGGGCACTACCGCTGCCTCAGTTTACAGATGAGGGAACTGAAGCACAGAGAGACCCAATAAGAGACTGAAGTTCAGTGCCTCTGCTCCCAGAGCCCAGGCTCTCACCACCACTGAACTCTGCTCCCCAACACAGTCAGTTTGTGGGAGAGCTGGGATTTATTATTATCTGTAGTTTACATACCTTCTGCTTTTTGATTGTTGTTTTCTGGCCCAGTTTTGTCAAAGTGTTCCCTAAGCTGTATGTGCTCCATGTTTCACACCCCAGGTCTCTTGGGGTCTCTGCCCTATTGGAGTCCTCTTATATTGTCTTCCTCAAATTAGAAGAAATACTGAATAACTAAGAAGAGTTAAAACAATTATTGTTAAGGTTTGCGAAATTGTTCCCAAGAATGGCTACCAGATCTTGATCTATTAGCCCAGAACAGAGAGTGTCTATAATTTTTATAGCTTGGAATTCATACAAAAAAATCTTTATAGATTATTATTCTGTCCTGTAGGGGAGGCAAGTCCTAGTTGTTCCTTTGGGATGCTCAGCAAGCAACACAGTAAGACTTTATGGGTCACTCCGTCAGGCAGTGAACAGGTCCCAGAATGGAAGGGGGGACAAAGAAGACAAGGAAGACAAGGAAGATGAGCTCATGACCTCTGGCTAGTGGTTGGGTCTTTCCTTCCTTCCTTTTTCCCCTCCCTCCCTCTTCTTTCTTCTCCCCACTCCCCGCTCCCCACTGCATCATTGTGTTTCTAGAACTGAACTCCAGATTGAAATGTAGCTGTGTCCCCAGCTAACAACCTTCACGTGAACAGGTCAAGGGTAGGTGTGGGTATATTTTGTGACTTCATGGAGATGTAAGAAGTGAGACCATTGTCTCCTGGGGATTTGTGTTCAGACTTTTGTGAAGAACGAAAGAAACAGAAAACACTTTGATGCCAGATCGCCTTGTTGTTCCTGGTTTGAGGAAGCATACACAACCAGCTGGTTTGGTTCTAGGATCAAGAGGAAACAGTAGAAAACTTGAGCTTCAAAGAGTTTTTCCTTTGGTCAGCAGAATACAGATGGCTGCTGCTGTCTGTGCGTCCTGGCTGGCCCTGGGATTCTTGGCTGCCACCGATACAGCTTGTCATTTACATGCATTTCCCAGAAAACCATATCCGTCTGGAAGGATCCTGCCTTGTGGTTAAAAATGCAGGCTTGGCACGCACTGGACTCTGGGAACTCATTCTTAAATATACCAGTCCCTTTTCTGGGACAGGGGTGGGCAGCTGCACATCAGATTTGCCATGTTTTCATATGTGGCAGACTCTTTGGAAAATCTCTTTTTGTGCCAGTTTGGGTAAGACACCAGATTCTTGAGATGGAAACCAAAGTTTGAAATTAGCTGCTGAGGTCTTATAGTCAGATCACGGTAGAGCAGAAGTTTGTGCTGTGAGTTCAGAGGAAGTGTGCAATATCTTTTTTGAGCTCTGAAGTTGTCCAAACCACTAAGTGCAGAAACACACTTCCTTTGGTTCATCTGACCAAATGATCATCTGTAAACTTCTGGCCTGGTTGCCTCAGACTAACTGCAATCTTCCTGCCTGCTTGAGAGAGAATTGGGTGGGGGGAAGGAGGCAAAAACATGAACAAACAGAAGGGTCCAAATTGAAACCAGGACGATGATTTCACTTCTGGAACAAGTTGTCATGTTTCCTGGCAAGTTTCCTTTTCTTTCATTTTTTCTTTTTTTTAAAATAAAGTCAATTAGTTGTAGTTTTGTTAAGCTAGAACGTAGACATGAACATTCTCTGACACATCAGGGGATCACATGGCTTTTTGTAACTTAAATTCTGAGTGCGTGTGTAGCAGTGCCTTTAAACCTTGACCGTGGCCCACAGTGCAGATTGGGTTCACTTGAGCATAAAATGTGGCTCCTGATGCTTTGGCTAGAGGCAGATGGACTTTGATGTTGGCAAGACCCTGATATCAGGCTACAGGGATCTTTTCTGTGCTCTGCATATCCACTTTTTTCATGATTTCGGTGTATTGCTCTCTAACCACATGGTAGAGCAGTATATTATTAAGTTATGGTTTGCACATAATAAATAATGCTTGTAGCAGAAACTTGAGTTAGTGCACATAAAAAAAGCAGTATGTTTAATGGTGTAATGGCAAAACTAAGGGGCCGAATGTGACGGGGTGTGACCAGGGCTCATCTGTAAAATCCCTGGGATGTTTCCTCTTGGGGATCAAGCTGCATGTGGGGCAACCTGCTGCCTGGCTGCTAGTGGGCATCAGGAGGTCATAACATGCCCCAAGGTTTACTTAACAAAACAAAACAGGGTGTCCCATGGAACCCAGAGGCAGGAATGCAGCTGGGCCCCAGGAGGATGGTGAAAGCACTAGAATTGCTTGCAAATTCTCTTGCAGCGTGCTGTCCTTGAGCTGCTTGGTTGAACTCCTGTCCACACCAGCTTCTCTCCCCTTGCTGACCCCCTGCTTGTTGGGTCCACCGCCGGGTGACCCAAACAGCCCTTAGCCTCATTATCAGTCTCTCCCTTGGTGGGCGAGCGAATTGCCCAGATTCCTCTTTCCCTCCGGTCCCCTTGGAAGGAGTCGGGGGAAGAGAGCCGTGAAGAGAGGTGGGCACAGCCGCCGGCCGCAACCAGCCCGTTAAAGGACACTCAGATACTGCGGGGGTTCTGTCGAGCAGTTCCGTTTATTATCACACAAGCACTTGCTTTTAAAGGCAAATGGGGAAGGCAGGTTTTTACATCCTCCAATCAGCTTAAAGGTTACGAGAGCATGCATCCTGTCTCAATGCCTAGCTATTGCAATCAGCAGTGTTCACGAGCGCGGAAGCGCGTATTTGGCCAATAAGGGCTAAGGCAAGGTTCCTGCAACACTCCCACCCTACTTCCTCCCTGTGCCGTCTTAGGCTGCCACGTTAATACGCCCCTGTGGGCCCATAATGGCTTGTGATGTCACTTAAGGTGGCGTTAGTTTTTAAGGCCCAACACCTGCTGCTTTGTCTCTGCGTGTTCCCAGCCTCTGTGTGCATTTATTTATTACGTGTCTATCTGTGACACCAATGAGGTGAGCACAACTGTGGAGCCTGGAGGGGCAGAGGGAGTTGCAATTCCATTTAGTTGGGGCTTGATGCTTCCCTCCCTAGGAGGCAGAGATGCCAGCACCTCCGCGTGAAAATGTGGATGGAGGGGCCTGGGGCTAGCACACGCCAAGCCTCATCCACCCTCTCCTCTCCCCTCCCCTGTCTGTGGACCCCACTCTGGAGTGAATTGACCTTAAAGAGGCCCTCTCATCTTCTGCCCTAACCCAGAGGCTCTAGCTCCCCGCTCTGACATTCCTGCACATTCCGCAAAGGGAATCTGAAGCACACGTGCTTGCAAGCAGGTATGCACATGAGTGAACACACACACACACACACAAACATGTGCACACATGCACGCACGCACACGTATGCATGTGCACGCGCACACACTCAGCCCACACAAACACCACTACTCTTACTGGTGTTGCTTGTGAAGAAAGAAAGGTGGCAAAGGAACAGTTGGTTCTTTTGGCAGGAAGTGTGATTTAAGTAAAAAATTTAAGTAAAAAAGATTTTTTTATTGAAACATAATTGATTAAACATATTGGTGGGGTACAGAGTTGAATATCAATACCTGTGTACAATGTGTGATCAAATCAGGATAATTAGCATGTTCATCATTACAAAACATATTCTTTGTGCCCATTAACCAATTTCTTGCTAACACCCCACACCCTCCCCCTTTCTTCCCACCTCTGGTAACCAGTTCTGTTCCTCCTTCTGAAAGTTCAACGTATTATTGTGATTGTTTTTTCTTTTTCTTTCTTTCTTATTTGTTTTTTAGCTCCCACTTCTGACTGAGGACATGCAGTATTTCTCTTTCTGTGCCTGGCTTATTTCACTTAACAGAATTAACGTAACAGTTAAGGTCACACTTTAATAAGAGACCCGTTAGGTAAACTGAAATTTCTGCTTAGCTGCACAGAGTTTGCACATTGGGACGAACTGCTCTCTGAAGATGCCAAGAGGCAGTGGGGCTATTATAAGAAAAACAGAAGTGAAGGAGTTATGGACCTTACCCATCTTCCTCATTTAAAAGTTGTCTTCCTCCTTCTGTAATTTATCTGAAAAGTAAGGGAGGAGGAGAGAGAATGACCATGAGATCTTCCTTAAGAGCTGGACTCAGGGAGAGGTGGAGCCTCTGGCACTCCTGATAATGTCAGTGCCTCTGGCTTTCCGGGAACTCAGTGATAGGATGTTCTGTGCCATTAGCAGGGTAGAGAAGCCACCCCACCATTGAAGCCAGGACACTCGTGACTGAAAGGTTGCTGAACTTGGGAATTTGCCAACTCTGGAATAAGGAGAGGCACATACATTTAAAAATAGTAGAAAGGGACAGTATTTTTTAATATTAAAAATACTTTCTTACTAGGGGCAGTTTCTTTAGGATAGGTGATATCCCAGAACAAAGACCACGAGTTCTTTTTAAACATTCTTCTAAGAGTCTGAGAAGATCTGGGGTGGCATCCCAGCTTTGACACATGTCTTTGGATAAGTAGCTCTGATTTCATCCCTTAAAATGATGCTGCTGAGGTTTAATCAAACATGACCAGAGATACAAGGAGAGAAGGCAACTTTGCTGAAAACCTTTCAATAGACCATAGAAACAGACCCACAGAGTCTAAATAATGTTCTAAATAATGGAATTATCAGACATGGACTTTAAAATATGAATGTTTAATATATTCAAGAAAATAAAAATCAAGATTTGAAAATTGGCAAGGAATTGAAAACTGTAAAATGAATAAAATGAAAATGTACAACTGAAAAAATAGAATTGATATTAGGAAATTAATAAGTGGGTTTGTATCATATTAGATACATCTGTAGGAAGAACTGGAAGATAGAGCAAAAGAAAATCTCTTAAGCTGAAACTCAGGGAGACTGAAAACAAAGAAGAATTTAAGGTATGTGTGATAAAGTGAAAAAGTGTAATACAGGTGTAATTGGCATCCCAAAAAGATAGAAGAGATTTGATGGAGCAGATGCAATACTTGAAAAGATCATAGCCAGTACTTTCCCATATAAAGTGCTTTAGCTTGGTGCCTGAAACTTTTTATGTGGTCAGTAAATGTCAGTTTTTCTCATTGTCATTATTATCATTTTGCTTATCCCTGCTCCTATGAAAGATTTATACTATTGGCAATGTTACTGGAGTCCTAATTTACTAGGCTTTTGTTCACCTGGGGCATTCTGCTTGTACTAAATGCCTGAGAGTCGTGTTCACAGTGGTTGAAATCCTCAGTTTGAAATTAGAGTAAGTTTTCCTATGGAAACAATGTTATAAACGGATATCAAGTTCCACTGTAGAGTTCTGTAGTTCAGCAGCAGGCTTGGTCATGGAGTTTAGATGTGTTGTCCCCTCCAAAACTCATGTGGAAATTTGACCCCCAATGTGGCAGTGTTGGAAACTGATTGAGTCATGGGGGTGGATCCCTCATGAATGGATTAATGCTCTCCCTGGGGGAGGCGGGGTAGTGACTGAGTTCTTGCTCTATTAGTTCCCACGAGAGCTCGGTGCTTAAAAAGACCCTGGCACCTCCTCTCTCTCTCTCTCTTTTGCTTCCTCTCGCCATGTGATCTGCTTGTACCCATCGGCTGCCAGCCACTTTCCACCATGAGTAGAAGCAGCCTGAAGCCCGTGCCAGATGCAACTGTCCCAGAATCATAAGCCAAATAAACCTCTGTTCTTTATAAATTACCCCGTCTCAGGTATTCTGTTATAGCAACACAAAATGGATTAAAACACTTGGGAAATAATCATTCTTTATTTAGAGCATTATTTCAATGGAAAAATGCATATTTGAGTTTCAAATGATTAGTTAACAAATGCCCTTTTGGAACAGAGCCACCAGCAATACAGTTGATGTATTGGGGATTGCCTGTGCCATTAGTTCCGTCAGTCACTCCAACCCCTGCCTTTGATTCCTTTGTAAATGTCCTCACTGCAGGAACCAGGACTTAATCTTTCTATCCCTGTCCTTGCATGCCACTCTTTGCACAGGCAGTGGTTGAATCTGTGTATGGCTGCCTTCTGGGGAGACGGTCGCTGGATGTGGGGAAGGCAAAGCCCTGAGTCTTGGTTCTGCTGTTTACCACAGCAGTCCGTGGAAACTCCCAGACCACGGTTTCTTACCTGGGAATTCTGGATGATGCCATCGGCCCTCCCCTTTAGAGAAAGTGCTGTTGTAAGGACCAAGTGAGATAAAGAACGTGAGCATGTGTGCATGTGTTCCCCTGTGAGCCACCTGATCGTCTTGTGGGCTTCATGCTCCCTCTTTTTCTGCTTATTTCTTCATATTCTCTAGTAGGATTTTTTCATCTCTCTTGGTCAATTTTTGACCTCAAACGTGGCACCTGTTGTCTGTGTGGGGGCTGGCTGTAGATTTTTTCATGTAGAGAATTGTGGACATTTCCAAGCTATACTCATTAATATCCATGGAACATTCATCTAAGTACTTAAATTCATTTATGCTGTTTATATGTTTAAAATGAGGTCCGTAAGCAATATTTTCCCCATAATGTAGACAGAGAAAACAAAGTCTAGTGACTCTCAGACTCAGAGCAGAACCCACCTTTTGAATATGAAACAAATTCTGTTTTTATCATATATGTTGTTAGTTCCCTTTCGTAAATGGATTTTAAAACATTTGTTATAATATACACCTTTGACATTTCACAATACCCATAAATGAAAGAATGGCAGTGTTTCCTGGAATGCTCAAGCTTTTTACTGATATTGTGTTTTCCTCAAATGATCTGTGATGTGATTTCCTAAGTACAGTAAGATGCCCAGAGTGGGGTTTCCTTGCAATGCTGGCTCAGTTTTTCCTGGAACATGGTGTGAAGGCTGAGATTTACTCTGCTTGAGTGAGATCTACTCCATCATCACCAAATGAAATCTTGTAGAATGTGTGGCGATAAAACAAGCATGTTGTGGACTTGAGTTTAATAATGTTTTCTGCTTTTATGGCACTTTTTTTTTTTTTTTATAGTGGTTACTGTGATTTATTAATGTTGAGCCCTTTTTCCATCAGTGCTGAAGTATCTCTGGTAAAAAAAAGTACTTGGGATGAATAGGAATTATTTTACACCATCAAGGTACTGGGGCTCAGAGCAAATAGGCCCATTAAATGTATAATTTTGATAAGCCCTGGATTGGTATCCAGGTACAAACTGATTCAATTCTCTTTTACGGAAGCGGAGGCCTAGACACAGAGTCAGAGTGATGGGTGAACTGGTGAACTCCAGGGTGCTCACTGGTGGCTTTAGGAGTGAGGTTCAGTGTTTTGACCTTAGTGCAGCCGGTTGAGAGAATACATCACCTTACGGACCTTAGATTCTTATGGGCATGTGTGATTGGCATTTTCTGTTGATTGCTCATTAACAAGCCCGGGGTGGGGGGCTGGCTGGTGGAGGAAGTATATCCTCTCCCGCTTAGCCAGAGCTTTGTGGGTTAATATGGCATTCTGCCCCATTTCTGTGGGTTTCTAGTGAAACCTATAAGGGCAGACAGCAGTGTTTCCTGGACTGAGCTTCCTGGGCCTGTTTTGTTTTCAGGCCTTGGGAATGCGGGAGGTGCCATCGAGCAGCCACTGCTGGGACCCGGCCGGGTTAGGACGGTGGGCCTAGAGTCCTACAGCTCTAGGCTGTGGAAACGCTTCCCTCGTGACCTCATCTCTTCAGCCGCAAGCCAGACGTTTCTCCCTCATCTTCTCGCGACGTGGGACCAGCAGGGCGTGCGTGGCGCTGCCGCGACACCGCACACTCCCCCGCCCGTGCTCCTCGTACACGCAAGGCCGCCTGCGCCTGCAGCCCGGTGGGGGCGGTGTCGCCGTGTTGGCAGCACCGTCACTCCTCGGTCGGTTCCTGCGGTGGCGCTCTTGGCTTCCCTCACCTTCGGGGTCAGAAAAGGCCAAACCGTCACACCGTCCATGCCTGTGTCTTTCTATATGTCATTTCTCTCCACCCACAAAGTGTGGCTGTCCCGTACGGTCCTCCTAAATTCCTTCACTCACTCCGAAGCAGTGCTTAAGACACCTAAGACTTTTTAGAAGTATGGAAGGCTTAAAGTCTAAACACTTAACTAAGTGGGTGACTGAGTAAAACAAACAAATAAATGCAAAAATCTTCGCCCTGTGATTCTGAGACCGGAGAGAGAGATGCCAGAATTGGCAGGCACTCCCGAATGGGACGTATTGCTCAGGATCATTTCTACTGTGTATATTATGGACAAATCATATTCAGCCTCTTGAAGATTTTGTCAGCACCACACTCAGCCAGTGAGCAAACAGGCCATCCGTATATGGGATCCGAACCCGTGGCCTTGGTGTTATCAGCACCGCACTCTCCCGAGTGAGCCACGGGCTGGCCCTGCCTCTTGAACATTTTGATAGGAATGAAATCAAAGTTTAAATGATTACTGTATATGCTGTAATTAATTTATAGTTAATATTTAGGTCATTTCTAATTTTTGTAGATAATACTGCAACTTTTTTTTTTTTTTTGTGCTCTTTCTTTTCTTTTAACTACATTTTTAGGAATGGAATTCCTGAACCTATGGGTCTTGTTATAGTTTGTAATTTCCTTTCCATAAGAGGCACGTTCATTTGTAATGTTACCAACAATGTGTATTCCTTATGAGTTTCCTAACACACCTTACCACCTGCAAAGACTTCTAAAACATCTGTAGAGTGACTGGAGAGGACAGCCATTTCTTCTCGGTGCCCACCTCAGTGAAGTCCTAGTGATCCCCTGCAGAGCTGGGTTGAAAAGATTTTTGAGGCCCTTTCAGTTTCAATAAGATGATGTGTCCTGAATTGATGGTAATGTTCTGCTTGCGATCATGAGGTGGTAGTGATACCTTTGTCTAGGAGTTACCATTCTTTTATCTTAAGGGTAGGGAACTTGAAGTAGTCCGGGAGTGAATCAAGTACTTCGTCTCTGTTTTCACAGACTCGTGGTGCCCAGAGGTTTATGTGGCAGCAGCTGAAAGTCTGTGGTTCCGATTTCATAATTATAGATTTACATGTGATTAATAAGTGTGACCATTCAAACAGCAGAGACTGTCATCTCACAGTAAGTGGTTGTTCTCAGAGAATTGTGTTATGGGAGGACCTCAGAGGAGGGATGCATTTCCCTGGGAGTTCAGCACATACCCGGCATCACCCGTACAGGTGAGCAGACAGTGAAACACTGACGGTCCCACAGGCAGAATTTTACTCAGCTCTGTTCCTGGTTTGTGGAATCAGAATTAGTTTATTCTGATGCCTTCCAGAACTCAATAGTGTGTCCCCCTTTCATCACTGTCAAAACTACAGCAGCTGTATCTTCAGAACACTTGAGGTCACGGAGTAATTTGAGCTATGCCAGGTGAAATTAGAAAGCAGTAATAAAAGTACTCCCTGTGAGTTCTGGGAATGGACCTTTTTTTTAAAAAAAACCTTATTTTAAAGACATTTACATTTGGCAGGGAGGCTGATGTGACCTGGTAAAGAGACTTAAGAGGATTTGACTGGGCCTCAGAAAACTTGAGTTCTGACTCTACCAACCAGCTGTGTGACCTTGAGGAAGTCACGCAGTTTCCTCTTTCGCAAAACTGGGGAATTGGACAAGATGGCCTGTGGTATTCTCAGAATCTTATGAAGTGGAAAAGTATGTACACACACGGATTGCCATTGGTGAACTAAACATAAAGTGGCCTTTAGAGATGGGATCAGCCACGACCGTCCTCTATCGTCCTGTCTCTTAACAGACTCTTTCTTCCCCCAGCGGACTTTATCCTCTTGGCCTGCTTCCCCCCTGTGTGTTTTCACGTGTGGTGGTTGTCACCCACCCGGCGTTGTGCTCGTGTGTGTGGGTTCCGGTCCCACGAGGTTGGGGCCCGAGGCAGAGCGGCCATCCGTGGGCGGGGTCTGCCCCCTGTGGCCAGCCGGGGAACAGCAGCCGTCCTGGGAGCCGGAGGCCCGAGGTCCGAGCGGGGCGGTCCCGGCTGTCGCTGTCGCGAAGCACAGGCCAGAGAGGATGCACCGTGCATCCTTTGTAAGGACGTTTTCTCTTCTGAGACAGATTAAAACGTTGCCTGTCCTTTTGTCCTGTTGTTCTTAACTATGAAATCTATAAAAGGGAGAAATCTTGTGAGTCAAATTGTTAAAAAAAAAAAAGAAAGAAAGAAAGAAAAAGGGACCCGAGCGCACTTGACTGGAAGACGAGCGGCTCCGTGGGTCTGCGCGGCCTGTGCTGTCCCTGTTGAGGAAAGCGAAGGCTGGCGTTTTGGCTCGAGCCGCTGGTGGGAGATGATGCGTAGCGTGCAACCGTTGTATTGTCACCTTCAGGGGCGTTTGGGGGTGGCCGTGCAGGATCTGTTGCGCTGCTTCGGGACTTGGGCCGGGCGTTTGGAGCAGAGCCCTCGGGTGGAGTGAAGCGAGGGGCGCCCAAGCGGCGCTCCCGGGGCAGCGTCGGCACCGGAAGACGCGGAGTCGAGGAGCCCCGAGAGCGGGCGCCCTGCACGCGAGCCCGACGGGCCGGGGCGCCAGGACCTCCAGGCGGCTCAGAGGAGCGGCTTCTCGGCTCGGAAGCAGGGGGAGCCCGGGTATCAGCCGAAAGGGGGCCAAGGGAGGCGACAGAGGACCAGAGCTTGGGAGGCGAGGGGTGTGCTGAGCTCCCGGCGGCCCCCCTCCCCCCCCCCCCGCCGCACCCAGCGCGGCCCTGGGACTCCTGGAGGCCAGGGAGGGCTGGATGAGCGCCTGGTGGGCTGGTGAGGAACGAACGAACGAACGAATGAATGAATGAGAAACTGCAGGGAAGAAAGCCAGGAACGAGCGTGCTCACGGTGGGGAGAGGTCCCCGCCCCGCTGCTCGCCCTCCAGGACAGCTGCGGGAAGGGGCCTTTTCCTGGCCTTCGAGGCCGGGCTGGGGCACCGTAGCTCCTCGGTTTTCAGCTTCTCGGGGGTGGCATGGACTGAAGGATGGCAAGGATCTGCCCACCCACAGGGGGCTCCCAAACAACTGAGATGGAGAGAACTGAGCTGTGGTTCAGGGTCGGCCGGAACCATACGGGAGGCGCAGCTCAGAAGTAGCAGTGGCGTCGGTCGCGATCTTAGGCGCTGACGTTCCCACTCGCCCTCACCTCCTCGGCCTCTGCTCATCGACTGGCACCCACGCGCCCGGGGACAGCCTCGGTGCTGGGTTTCGCCGAGCTGGACGCAGTGCGGCGGCTCTCGCCGGGAGCCGAGGCCTTCTGGAGAAGGGGTTTCTGATGAGTAGCACAGCCACGTTCCTTCTTTCCCCCGTGTGTCCCCAGTCACAGGATCGAGAAGGAGTAGAAGTAACTCAGGTTGCTGGTTGGCATTTCAAATCTCATTTCATCTTTCGATGTATGAAGAAGAACACATTTCTCTGAACTTCAACGTTTTCTCCTTGATCTTTTGGCTTTTAAATTTACATCTTTAGTATAAGAACGATATCACAATTTTTTCCTTCCCTCGCTAAATGTCTTGTTTCCCCTTTGTTTATAGATCTCATAATGTCTCCCTGATCCTTTGAAATGAGAATACATTGACAGTGATGTCTCTGTGTTGGTGAAGTCTTGGAATCTTGTATCTTCCTGCTTTGTCACCTCTCTCAGAAGAGCTGCTATTAGCAACTGAGGGCAGTTGCTTTGCTTTGTTCTACTTTCTGGGCAATTTCCTGACTTTATCTTCTAATTCCTCCTTTGAAATTTTAATTTCTAACATCACAGCATCCTGCTTTTCTTTTCTTTTCTTTTTCTTTCTTTCTTTCTTTTTTTTTTTTTTGTGTGAGCATAACTGTCTGGAATTTCTTGGTTGAGTGTTTATTTTTAAAAGATTAAAATGCAAAACTCTTTTTGCACTAGGGGCTTGTTGACTGTGCACATATGGCCTTTAGTTGGGGGACCCCAAATATCAGGATCTGGAGGACTGTTTTCTCCCACCTGGAGGGGAGCCCTCACTGCTTCTGCCTGGACTTCTGCAGCTCAGGGTCAGTGGCACCTGGCGCCTTCCCTAGCTGTGCCCAGTGTCCCCAAGTGCATCTCCTGTCTGATGCAGGTTTCCAGGAGAGTAAACTTTCCTGCCGGAATGTGGGAGGATCCGTCACCTGGTTATATGGCCTGGGGCTCTAAGGGTGCGTTTCTGTGCATCCTTTCAACTGATTCTGTTTTCAGCCTTGTCCACCAATTCTGAGTATTTCCTGGGATTCTGTAGCCTGGATTGACTGCTTCTCAGTGGCTTTCCTCTCTGCCGGCACTTCGGTTTCAGTTTCTTTCTCAGGGACCACTCTTCCTCCTGGATTTTGTTAGTATCACTTGTCTGGTGTTGTCTCTCTGTGACTTTGTGAATTTGTGTCTTTTATTTCTTAAACTCCCTTACAGGGGTGTGGAAGGGAATGGATAAAAACGTGTGTATTCAATTTCCAATATGTAACTGGACCCCTATCCTAATCAGCCTCAAAGAATTATTTAATAGAGAAAGCTCCAAGACAACACCCTTACATAATTAAGCAAAACTGGAGGTTATTATCCAACCATCAGAGTCTAAGGAGGAAATTTTAGAAACGTAGAAATTAGAATTCATAGGTCTTACAGGGTGATACTTAGAGAAGTAAATTACATGTTTTGTGAGTGCTGGAGTTTTGACCAAAATCAATTCAGTTTTTACCAGAACAATGTGATGTGTTATTCTTTTCTAGACCCCTCCCCAAATTTCCAAATTTCTGGAAATACAAGTATTGTGAACATGCTTGTCCTAGGTTAATTATTATGTATATGTGGATGTGTTTCTAAAACTTATTTTTACCATATTTCTTTCCTTTCTTTGCAATACAATTTCATTATAGAAAATACTGGTGAGAAATAGAAGAAAAAATTCACGCACCTCTTCCCCCAATCCCATCAACCAGAAATAATCACTCATGTCCTCTGATTATATGTTTATGTGAGGTCAGGGATGGCACCTTGATTGTCTTCACGGCTGTGTCTCATTCTTTTCCAGGACACTGGGGTTGGGAAATCAAGCATCGTGTGTCGATTTGTCCAGGATCACTTTGACCACAACATCAGCCCTACCATTGGGTAAGTACCTGTATGTTCTTTCCCGTCACATGGCTTTGGGGAGGTCACTCTGTGCCTCAGCCTCAGGCAGTGCCACAGTGTTCATCACAGCCCACAAGAATCCATCCCAACTGCAAAGTCCTGAAATTCAGGACTTCCGGGCTGTGTGTCTGGGCTTACTGTCCCTGGCAATAATTTTTTTCCTAGGCAGGCTTCCTCATCCTGCAGCCTAAGGCCATTTCCTGATACAGTAATGCTCCAAAAGCATTATTCTGCAGATCAGGTCTGCTTTGTTGCCAGGTGGAAGATGATACATGGCAAATCCCTGATGAGTCTGCCTTAATTTGCTTACTAGTAAACCCTGGAAATACTGTGCAGCCACACATCAGAGCTGTCTGGACAGTCTATGGAGGAGACTGATTTTCCTCTCTGGATTAATCTAATGTCAGCATTTCCGCTCTTCTTAAGTGTGGGGAGGGATGGGAGTGAATTCTTCAATTCTGAGCCACTGACGGTGGAATGCAGCAGTGTTTTTGTGTGCTGTCTCCCGGTTGCTATCAACTCTTAGGCCAAATGTGCTTCTGCTGTTCTGTTTTGCAAGTTCTTGCTTTTTACGCTCTTATAACTTGGCCTCATTTATTTTTCACCCTGAAGATGTCATGCTCTTTGTGAGAGCAAGGTTTTGTTTCTCTTAGAAGGGAAACAGTGTGTTTGTATATTTTGGGGAACCTGTAGGATTGTTGAGGATGATTTTTGAGAAAGGTGTTCTCTGTCATAAGTGGAGAAAATTCATGACAGAGAGAGAATAAGTAGAGGCTGAAGAGTACTTGGTTGATAGGCCAGTGGTTGGAACTTGTGTAGGGGAAAAAATTCATCATATTTCATAGTTAAAAAATGGCTTAAAGAAACATGGTTATGAAAATATGTGTCAAGAATTATGAAGAGTCTGAGATTTTACACTACCGGCAGGCTAACAAGTTAGCCTGCCCTGGTTTCACGGATGCTGGCAGAAGACATGAGACAAGTGAGTCAGAGACAGAGGCACTAGCAGTAGCCAGAGCATTAGCATTTTGCATCGGTTCCCTGAGCCCTAGTTTCCCATAGGGTGACGTGAAGAGGCAGATGACACCTCACATACAGTGGGTTGCTTTGCGGGAGAGGAACCCCAAGCTTAGGGAACCCAAATCTTGTATACCAGGCAGTGAGCGTGTCTGTCCTTAACTCCCTCTTCCACGGCTGCTTGCTATACAAATACCCTGGAAAAACAGTGCCTCTGCTCCCAAGGTGTGTACAATTCTAAAGACCCATGGTGAATCATCTCCCAACATCGATCGGCACTTGAATAACAGGTGCAATTTTTATAGGGGAAATTCTTTTCACTCTTCTCTAGGATATACTTTTTTTCTCCTTATTTTTTCACTTTGTGTTTCTTGATAGTAAAAGCAGAACTCATAAGAAAGAGTAACTGTGAAGTATGGTTTGTGGACTTTGACCTTCTACTTTATGTACTTTTGTTAAAAATTTTTGTAAACAAATATGTATTCCTTTTATAATGATTTTTTTAGACATAAAAAGTCAATTCGTATTTTTATCACAAATTATGGTCAGTACATAAAAGTGTTAAGCGTAAGCGTTAAGCATAGTATAAGCATTGTTATACCTGCAATAGGTATATCATTTTGGTCACTGTCTGTTGGTCAAAGCAAGTCAATATGCCAGCCTGGATTCAAGGGAAGGGAATAAACTCCACCTTGTCGTGGATGGATTCTTGGTAGTCATTTTGGAGACAACCAACCCCAATTGACAGGTGCTTTGTCTAGTAAATGCATTTTGGTGGTTTTGGATTTTTAAAAATTTATTATATGAACACTCTCTGTACTTTCTGTTCCCTTCACTTTTTCTGTAAACCTAAAACTGACCCCCAAATAGCCTCTATTAATTAAGAAATTAAGTCTTAGTTTTTTAAATTATAATGTTCATTTGAAAAAATTCAGACCATACAGAAATATATAAAACAAAAAGTGAAGTCAGAGGATTTCACTAGCTCTCCAATCACATATTCTTCAGTTTATATAACCTATATTTAGAGTTCAAAGTGCATGTTTAACATATTTCTTCTAAGTATTTTCTATGTATATGCAGGTATACAAATAGATAATGTCTAAAAACAAAAATGTATCACACTCTACCTAACATGCCACAGTGCATATCCCTAGTCTGTGTAGGTTTTCCTTGTTCTTTTTGATGGCTATCTGTGCATTTCTGTGACAGAGCCAAGATTGAAGTCTAATTTTTCTGATTATAGAAGTTCATGTTCACTCTAGAAAAATCCAAAAAACACAGAATTTATAAAAATAAGAATCCTAGTATATATAGTTTTTATCCTGTGTTCTCTATCTAATATATTTTGAGCATTTTCTTATAATGTCACATAATCTTTAAAACATGATAAAAATAATTTTTTTCTGCTTGTAAGACTATGATGTACTCATTATAAACAATTAAAAATGAAGAAAAATATAAAAATTACCCATAATCTATCCCTCAGAGGTAACTACTGTAAATATTTGGTGTACTTTCTTCCAGTCTTTTTCCTGTATGTGTGTGTGAGAGATCTTTTCTTCACTCAGCCTTATATTCTGAATTTCATGCCATTAAATAGTCTTTAAAAACCATGATTTTTAATGGCTGTATTTTCTATTTAAGGCATGTAGGTTGTTTAAAAACATTTTGACTTTTATATGCAATGTTATGATGTATGTCCTTGGGCAGAGTTACTTGTGTGTACCTCTGATTATTTCTTTAAGTTAAATTCTTAGCAATGGAATAATTTAGTCCAAGAATAAGAAAATATTTAAGGCTCTGAATGGATATCGCCAAGTTATTTTTCAAAAGATTATCTCTATTTTTCTGTATACTCACCAGCTTTAGGTATTATTTTTTAAAAATTTGAATGTATGATTTTGAATCCTGTTCTTCTCCTCTAAACTTCAAACTTAAGCATTTCGTCATACCTTAAAGTTCCCTCCTGACGTTCTTCTGCGTGCTGTTCTGCCTTCACCTTCATTCCTCGCTTTTCCTCTGGATACGGTGTTAGGCTCAGCTCTTCCAACCTTATGGATTGTCTTTACCTAACATAGTTTAATCTCCCAATTTAAAATTTGCTCAGAATTTGTCCTCTGGAGTTTTAAGAAAATGTTTCCAAACCCCAGTTTCAGAAAAATAAAGCTAGCAGGAATACTTTCTAAAGGAAACTTACAGATGTCTTACAAGATGGCTTAAATGGAACACTTAAAAAAAGCTTGTGTGCTTATCTCAAAGCTGGTTAGATTCAGTGGGCTGGGAATTTGGCGTATAGATTTGTCAAAGTCACACAGTGCTTTAAAAATTTTAAGTCAATGCTGAAGCATCAGGAAATTACATCATAAGACTGCATTTCTGGCTTCTTGTGAGGAATCAGTGGGTTTGGAGCACTGGGTGCCCGTGCCTTCATGGCAGTCACTGGCGGGAGCTGAGCCACAGCCAATCCCTGTGGGTGGGCGGACCCTCTCCACATCATTCCCACTATTTGTTACTATTACAGTCATGCGTTGCTTAAGGACAGGGTTGCTTTCTGAGAAATGCCTCCTTAGGTGACTTTGTGGTTGTGCAAAAGTGTGTTATGAAAGGGAACAGCAATGAATTTTCCTGTTGTCTACTCCAGCCACTAGTTACATGAGGGTGGGTCCTCCATTATGTTACTAAGTCTCTCTGTGCCCCACACTTTCCTCGTCTGTTAAATGGAGATTAGAATAATACCACCCCCGCAAAGTTATGAAAATTAAATTACAGGTAGGGGCTGTGCCTGGCACTCAGCAAACACTCAGTGAGTGGTAGTAACTAATTATGATTTTCCTATGGGGATGGGTGGGCATCATTTCCAAGTGCAAGAACTTGGGGTCAGTCCTCATCTGTCAGATGCTTGGCTTTCTACATTAAAGGTCTGAGCTGCTTTGGGAGGGTCACTGGTGGGTTAGCTAGGCACTCCTCCTCAACGTCTTTTGCAGTGGCTCGTTTACACCAGCATCACCACAAACGTTGCGCAATGACCTCACTGTGGCCTCTGGGCCGTAGGAATTTCTCAGCTCCACTGTAATCTTAAGGGACCACCATCATACAGTGGTTCGTCGTTGACTGAAACGTCGTTATGCGGCACATGACTGTATTTTATCAGTATTACCTTCACACCTGACCCACTTCGCTCATTTATATGTCTTATCTGGTCCCATAGACATTTCAGTTCACATCCCGGGCCCACGTGTCTTCTTCACAGTAACCCTGCTGGCCTCCCCAAGAGTCAGAGCGGGTGGGTGACTTGTTTAGATGCATATAGCCGTGAGAAGCAAGCTCAGGACTCAAACCAAGTGAGTCCACTCCCAAAGTCCACGGTCGTTCTTCCCACTGGACTCACCCTGTCATTGGCAAAAGGCCATAGGTTTAAAATACCATTGTTTCAGCAGCAAAAGAGTTAGTTCTGGTCACCTCAGGAACACAGGTGCGTGCATGTGTGTGAGATACACATGGATTACTAAGGCTGTCCCTCCCAGCTCACTGTGCTTCCAGGGGGAATGTTCAGGTGTCCATTTCCTTACCTGTCCCTGCAACAACAACCCTCTCTACCATGCAGAGTCAGTGTTGGCCTGTTTCACAGATGAGGAAACTGAGGGGCTAAGTGCTCACTCGATTCAGACTGGTGGGGGGGGGGGTGGCCTCTGGATTCTATTCCTGACTGTGCCATTAGACTCTTCTTTGACTGGAGAGAAGGCAGTCTTTTGGGATTGGGAGTTTTTTCGCCCTTATCTGTACAGCGAAAGGGTTGGACTGGATACTTTATATTTTTTCCAGCTCTAAAAGTCTCTCATTCTAATAATTTAAAGACATGAACTTTATTTTCTAAGCCTGAGGAGAACTTTTTAAGGGCAGAGTTGATGTATTAATTATCCCAGTGCCTAGAATATATTGAAGAATGATTGACAGTCTGTATTCCATCAAAGTAAAAACAAAATAAATACACAAAAACAAAATATTGATATAGTTGTCTACATAAAATTTTCAAATGCCTTTATGAAAAAAGTTCCATCCTCAAAGTTAAAGGGCAAATGTTGAACTAGAAGAATATCATTTAAAATATATTATCACAGAAGGTTAGCATAAAATACTCAAAAAATGAATAAGAAAAGGACGGACACCCTGGTTGAAAAGTGAGCAAAGGTCATGAACTAGAGATTTACAACAGAAAAATACAAGTGAACAATAAACATTAAAGTGATGGTTAAACTTCTAATAAGCACAATAAAAACAGGAGTGAGATATCATTTTCTACTTATCATATTGGAAAAGATTTGAAAGATTAATAATGGTTGGGGAAAAGGTCATCTTATACACTGCTGTGGGCATGTAGGTTGGTGCAGCCTAAGTCTGGCATATGCAGCTTTTAAGAATTAAGTCTAAGGAAATCATTGTACAAGGACACCAAGATAAAGGTACAAGGATAGTCATTGAATCTTTGTCGTAATAGTGAGAAATAGGTAACCAAAATGACCATCAGTGGGGTATAGAATAAATTCATAACATGGTGTATAATATTGTCATTTTAGATAATGATATTGACCTGTACTCATAGAAATACAAAGTTATCCATGATATATAAAGGGAAGAAAAAACAAATTTATGTAGAGTATGATCCATTTTCAAGGTAAAAGTTGTATTGAAAAAACTGGGAAAGACATATACCAACTTACTTGCAGTGACTGTGGCTAAGTGGTACAATGACGGTTGATTTTTATTTCCTTCTTTATTTTCAGTTTTCAAATTTCTTTTTTTGTGAAGTACATATATTGCTTCCATAATGGGAAAAGTAATAAAGATACTTCCATTTTTGGAATATATTTGCTCTAGTCAGTAGTTTGGGATATATATTTTAAGCACTTTTAAAGAAATAAAGGCATAGATATGGTTTTGATAGTATTGGATCACAGCACTTACAAAAATACTTAGCATGACCACCACTCAGTGCAATTGTCAGTGGATAATTAGAATTTTCTAACTACTAACTTTGGTGTGTGTATGTATGTCATTGGGGTAGGGCAGGAATTGCAGGGGCAATTCTACTGCTTTTCTACTTGGGACTTTTATAGTTTGCTTCTCGGGAGAATTAGAAGTCAAGGAAGGTTGCTGCGATGAGTGCTGCGTGGGGCAGGGCTGGACTCTGAGCTGGACTGGGAGGGCCAGGCTGGGCCACAGGAAAGTAAGGTGAAGGCAGCCTGACTCTTCACCCCTAAAACCCCAGCGTGCATCTCCTGAGAATAAGAACATAAGGAGAACACCATTATTGTACCTAGAAAATTAATTTGATTCACTGATAGCTCTCATGTAATCCAAATTTAAATTTCTCCAATTGTCCTTAAAATGTCTTTCAAAACTTCCCCCTAATCCAGGATACAGTCAAGGCTCATATGTTTATTTCATTTGGTTATTTTCTCTCTTTCCTCTCAGTCTAGATTCTAGAAAAATCTCCCTGCCATTTGTTTTGTTTGCTTTTCGTGACATTGAAGCATTCAGGCCAGCTGTCCTGTAGAATGTTCCGCATCCTATGTTTGCCTGGTTGTTTCCTCATGATTAAGTGCAGATTAAACATTTCGGGCCAGAACCCCGCGTGGGTTGATGTGTGCCCTCTTCTTCCACCACTTCAGGAGGCTTCTTACATCAGCTTGTCCCACTACCCGGGATGCTTGGTATTTTTTAACGAATGGGACACTTTACCTTAAGGAAGGTATTATGCTATTAAACATTCAAACATTAAACAAGGCTATTAAACATTCCTTGTGTTGGATTTTTACAACTTTCATGAGCACAGAGAAAAAGCTTATTAAGAGGAAATATGCAAAAAAGAAAACAGCACATGTTTACGATCTACTGAGACTTTGAATCCTTCCTTTTATTTATTTATTTATTTACTTTTTGTCTTTTTGTGACCGGTAAGGGGATCGCAACCCTTGGCTTGGTGTCGCCCGCACTGCGCTCAGCCAGTGAGCACACCGGCCATCCCTACATAGGATCCGAACCTGCAGCGGGAGCGCCGCTGCACTCTCCCGAGTGCACCACAGGACCGGCCCGAATCCTTCCTTTTTATAGAGAAAACAAATGCTTGTTAAGTTACTAGTCTTTATCCCTGCATTTATGCAGCCAGGTTGGGACTCAGAGTATTCCATTAGTTGCTGTCAGTGTTGAATTCATATCAACACAGGTAAATATGTAAGGCAGTCTTCTTTTTGTGCCATTGCAAGACCAAAGCCATGCTGCCCTTTTCATTTAACTGTTGTAATAATAAGTTTTTAATATCTAAGTTTACATTCTTTCCTGAGATCTGGGGAATGTTTAGTACAATTGAAGCTAACTGTTTTTGGAAACAGTCTTCTGAATGACTTCTCTGGGTTTTTTTTTCATTTTTGAATCTCCAGTTGGACTAACAGAAAACGCAGAACGCCGTGTGGATTTTCCTTTGGGTGGCATGATTGAAACGGCCCATCTTTCCTGTTAGCAGCTGAGGACAGGAGCTCTTGAGTACTGCCGAGGCACAGCGTTAACTTGACACATGAGTCTGTGAAACTTGCAGGGAGTGACTAGTAATGTGCAGTGTCTGCTTTCTTCCTTTTTCAGGGCGTCTTTTATGACCAAAACTGTGCCTTGTGGAAATGAACTTCACAAGTTCCTCATCTGGGACACTGCTGGTCAGGAACGGGTGAGTACATGCTGTTCTTGGCTTTCTTGAGAAAATACGGAGATCAGTTTCTGAGGTTTTCTTTGTATTAGGCAAGACTCTTGGTTGCAAGTAACAAACCCAGTTTGAAATGACTTAAGCAAAAAGGAAATTCACTCTTCAGCTATGTGGAAAGTCTCGTGGGGTACTTAAGGTGAGGCAGGGCTGAGTTCAAGTCTCCCAAGTGCATCGTCAGAGGTGCCCGTCTCATCTATTTCTATTTCTTTCCAATTAGTGCAGTTGTAGGCTGTACCACTCCATTGGCTTCCTTTTTAGGCAAACCTCCCTCCCCCGCTTCCCCAGGGGTGGCAAGGGTGGCCCCATAAGCAACTCCACACCTACATGCTGCCATCTAGCAACCCCAAGAAGGGGAGCAGCTTTCCCGTGTGTTGGAACTTGCCTGCCGGGCAGTGAGTGTAGGGTTCTCATTGGCCTGCTCTGGGTCATGTGCTAACTCTGAATAATGCTGTACCATGTTCAGGGGGATTTGGTGCCCCTACTGGTAGGGCAAGGAAATACACTTGCCCCTAGAGGTAGGGGCTGATATCAGCCCCACATGAACCACTCTGGCTGGAGGTGAGGTGGGCTTAGTTCCCCAACAAAAATCTGGGATCTCTTACTGAAAAATGGGAGAATGGATGCTGGGTTACCGGAAACAACAGATGACTTCTCTCTTATTCTTAATTGTCTTTATTTACTGAAGATATTTATGGAGAAGATTATATATTTAAGAAGCTCATGCCTTTAGATTTAAAAAAAGGGAAATAATGAATACCAACACTACTGTGACTATAACAGGGTGATTTGTGTAATAACCAGAGTACATATGATCAAAGTCCAAGGGCAGCCAGAATAAATAAAACACAGAGATAACCAATACCTTGTCTTAATCAAGAGCTTTCAGCGTGATCAAAACTTTTATCAGAGTTGATAATTATGGGGTAAAATTGGTTGAACTTTCTCTTGCCTGATCCAAACTGAAATGTCACCTTCTCCACCTACCCTGTTTAATGTGTCAACACTTCCTTTCCACCCATCTCCATGCACTTTCTACTTTATTCTTCTCCCTAGCTCTTAACATCTTCTAATATACTGTTCAGTTCACTTATTCTGTTTATTGTCTCTCTCTCTCTCTAAAAGGAAGAATCCAGGGCTTGGGATAATTCATAATTTTCATTATCTGCTCTTAACTAATCAAGTGTTAGTTTATATAATTTTCATTTTATGTAAGTCCCTTTTTAAAACTAAAGTTTCAGCATTTGTAGATAAGACATTTCAAAGATTTTTTTTTTTTTTAATTGGGATGAATCTTCTGGCCTACAAATGGTAACCTCATTAGAGTGTCTTCTATTTTGCTGCTTAATTGAGAGCACAGACTTTTGCACACACAAAGCAATTGCCTGGGGCACCTCTTTAACTCAGTTAGTCAGCTGTGCCTGCTGATTTCCAAAATGAGGTGACAGATTTGACGAAAAATGTCTGCTTAGGGGTCTCACTTCTTTACATACGTATGTGTTCCTTGTAGTTGATCTGCTAGTTTTTCTTTTTTTTTTTTTTATTGTTATTTAAACTTAAGCAGAGGTTTTCTTGTTCCACTTTTTACCATGCCATGAAATAGTCACTTTTGTAGCTGCTTTTAATGAGCATAAGTCAGTTTTGCAAATAGCTGGCTTGGTATTAGCAGTATTACTACTTCTACTACTGGCTGTTTCCTGATGACGTTCTGTGTTCCGTGCACTGTTCTGCCTTACGTATGCTAACGCATTTAGCCCTCTCAAAAGCACTGCGAGGTAGTGACTTTGTATCCCTATTTACACATGAGGTCATCAAGGTACAGAAAAGTTAAGTAACTTGTTCACAATCACACAGCCAGTAAGCGTAAAGCTGAAATTTGAATCCAGCAGTCTGGGTCCTGAGCTTTATAGTTTTGTTTTGATAGAAAAGTCATATAAAAGCCATATGGTTGAAAGTAAAATTATCCATACTCTCACCACCCAGATATTTCCACTATTGATATTAGATGATGATTATTCAGATATCTCTCTATGTGCATTGATAATTTTATATCAATGGGATCATGAACCTGCTCTTTTCATTTGATAATACAGTGTTGATAAGTAGAGATTTCTGGGTGATCTAAAAGAGCATTTGACATTTATTTTACCTATTATAATATTCAAGGGGTTGATTGTTTTTATAAAATTTTGTACTCTGCTGAAATGACTATTGTAGTCTATAATTTGGCTCATTTACCATCTCAAAGAAAAAAAGCAATGGGAAATTTTCAGATAACTGTATTTCTAATTATTGTAATGCTTTTCCTAAAATTTTACTGTTAGAGGTTGTAGACATCTGTGACCGTATTGATATATCCATAATTTTTAAAAGCACAAGTATTAAATCTGCAAGACATGATACTATAGTAGTGATATTCTTCCTTTATATCTCAGGGAAGAAGAATTTAGTTTTGGATAAAAATTTCAGGTGAACATTTTCAGAATCTAGATTTGTAGCGAGTATGTGAATGAAACCTGTGTGGCCTTCATGGTCATCTGATCCCTCTAACCCTTGAAAGCCTGATTTAGTTATTCTCAGGCTGTCCTTGTCTGGTGTCCCTTGGTGCAGTCTCACATCTCTCCAGTGATGGCAATTTTTCAGTTGTTTTGGAAGCTTGTTGCTGCCTTTAATTGTGCCTGTAATGACGTTGCCTAATGTTTGAGCTAAAAATAAATTCCCTGCTGTTGCTTGTGACTATTGCTATTTATTCTTTCTCATTAATTGTCAGAGTCCAGTGAGTTTTATTATCCCCCCTTATCTTTGTAGAAATCTGCTATTCTCCTAGTTTTCATAATTTTAAACCATCTCTTTAGGTTTATGAGTTGACAATATAGACACAGATTTCTGTGTCCTCAGTGGGGGATAGTGCTAAGCTCAGTGCCCAGCCTGTGTTAATAACTCAGTTTTTGTTCATTTGTGGAATGATTGTGCCACGTTCTGCCTAGCATACACAGCATTCCATTCCTACTTACTGTCCTGTACTCATTCTGTCTTACATTTGTGGCACAAATTCATACTCTTGAAAAATTATTTTTCCCTCTGAGCACTGGCAGTGTAAAAGGATCCTCCTCTTCCTTTCCTTCTTTGTATAAGAGAGTGTTCATTCTTGGCATGCTGCCTGAATTTTGCTTTTTTCATTCAACCATGTATCATGGGCACCCCACCTCCACCCCTGCCCCCCCTGGCCTCTGGTAATCATTCTATTCTTACTTCTATAAGAACCACTTTTTTTTTTTTTAGATTCCACATATTTTTTGATATTTAAAAAATTTTAATAAAACATTGAAAATGAAAGAAATGCTAAGTAAGAACAAATTGAATAACACTATACGGACTGAGGAGACTAATTTTATCCTGTATAACCCTGAGCTAGTGTAGATTTCTAAGTACAGTCTTACATAAACAAGACTTCAGAGTACAGAATAATATTATTAATCCTGAAGATTAGCACATGAATCTTATACTTACAGAAAAGTTGCAAAAACAGTGGGGAATGCTGGCTGAGGGGCTGTCTGTTCACTGTGGGCTGGAGAGGCAGTGGCCTCGGGGGCTCTGCTCAGGCAGTGCAGAGGGGCAGGGGCCAGGGAGGGATGCCAGGCCTGTAAAGGGGACAGTGAGCGTGAGTCACTTCTGCCTGTGTTCCACTGACCAAGGCAGGCACGTGGCAGAGCCCAAAGTCAAGAGATGGAGAAAGACACTTTGGTGGCCTCTAGTGAGAGGAACTGAGAAGTCACTTTGGCGTAAATAAGGCATGGATGGATGGAGAAGCGAAGGATTGGTGCTGATAACTGAATCTGCCCGAGGCCTCTGTTGGGTTCTCTTGCTGTGTACCTTGGAGGGTTTCAGCTTCTTCCACCCTGAAACTTTCTTCAGACCTGTCCCTTCAATCTTTTCCCACTGAGCTTTACTTTTACACAGTCCATGGAGTTCCATCCAACACAAATGTCCTGTTAACCTGAAACTGCAGATATAATGTTTGACTTTCCATTGCTTTTAAAATGTATTTATTACTTCCTCTCATCTGAGATGGATCATTCCCCATGCTGGGAAATGGTTCATAGAAAGAAGCCAGCACAGGGCAGCCGTGTCTGTGGAATTCTCTGCTGACTTCTTCCTCCGCAGGGAACACGTCCCCTGCCTCCCTCTTCACTTGTTCTAGACTCACTCAAAGCTCCCGTTTTTGAGCTTTTTCTCCTCGTTCTCTGGTTTGCCTTGGAAGCAACTGGGCCGTGCTTTTGTCTTTTCAGGATAATCCATCCTGGAGTTTTAGTGGTTAGAAATCACGTGAACTGAAAACGCTTTTGTCCACATTTGTTTCTGTGTTGACTGCTGGTGGAGTATTACCAACCTCTTAGCTTTTTTAAAAGACAGCTTTATTGAGATCTAATTCACATGCCGTACAATTCACTCACTTAACGTATACAGTTCACGGGGTTCTGATGTATTCAGAATTGTGCACCCATCACCATAATCAACTTAGCACATCTGTATCACCCCAGAAAGAAACCCTGTCCACATTAGCAGTCACTCCCAAGTTCCCCCAAGTCCCCTAGCCCTAGGCTACTTTCTGTCTCTAGCTTTGCCTAGTCTGCACATTTCATATAAATAAAATCATACAACCTGTGGTTTTTTGTGACTGGCTTCTGCCACTGAGCAATTGTCATCAGGTTTAGCCATGTCGTAGCATAGATCAGAACTTTGTTTCTTTTTATGGCTGAATTATTCCATCGTATGAATCTTCCGCATTTTGTTTATCCGTTCATCATTTGTGGGCATTTGGGTTGTTTCCAGTTATTGGGTATTATGAATAAAGGTGCCATGAACATTCATCTTCAAGTTTTTGCGTGGATGTATGTTTTTTTAATCTCTTTGGTATATATTTAGGAGTGGAATTGATGGGTCATGCCATAACTCTGTGGTTAGCAATTAGAGGAACATCCAAACTGTTTTCCAAAGTGGCTTTACCGTTTTATGTTCCCACTAGCAATGTATGAAATGTCAATTTCTCCGTATTCTCACCAACACTTTTCTTTGCCTAATTCAGGGTCACAAAGACTTATTCCTGTTTTTTTCTAAGAGTTTTATAGTATTAGCATTTACTTTTAGTTCTTTGATCCATTTGGAGTTAATTTCTGTGTGTCTTGTAAGGAAGGAATCTAATTTTATTCTTTGCATGTGGTTATGCTGTTGTCCCAACACTATTGTTGAAAAGACTATTCTTTGTCCAATTACTTGTCTTGGCACCTTTCTTAAAAATCAGTTGACCATAAATGTGAGGCATTCATTCTGGACTCCCAGTTCTCTTCCTTTGATTTAGATTTTTATCCTTATGCCAGTACCACATTATCTTGATTATTTTATCTCTGTAGTAAGTTTTAAAATTGGGAAATGTGAGTCCTCCAACTTTGTTCATCTTTTTCAATATTGTTTTGTTGTATTCTGGATCCCTTGCATTTCCACACAAATTTTAGGATCAGCTTGCTAATTCCTACAGAAAGAAATCCATCTGGGATTTTGATAAGTATTGTGTTGAATCTGTAGGTGAATTTGTAGATGAATCTGTAGATGAATTACCTATGCCTTAAACCTTTAAATTATAAGTGATAAATAAGTTGCAGACTGTCTTTCATCTCTTCAGAGATTGTGTATGGACTGGAAATGCAATGTTGACCTCAGAGGAAAAATGGTGAATAAAGAATTAAATCTTCTAAATGTTTAATTGTGTTCCCTATAGTAAATTCATATAGAACCATAAACAAAGTCATGTTTGTGAAGTTATCACTTACACTTTACCAAACTATTATTTAGGATTGAAATTTATGATATTTGACTAAATTGTTTTTGTTTAAAGACGAATCTATCTTCAAGATAGTATTATCTGTGGCTGATTTAGTCTTTCTTTCAGCAGTATTATTTAAGACCAGATTTTATTACTTAATACATAGAGCTAAAGATAATGTGATAATATTCTGAAATCCACTGATTCTCAAGGCCTATACCACTTTCTTAGTGTACACACTTTTTTAAAACTGTGAGATAGTTCAAACATACCAGAAGAGCACCGAAAATATCGTAATAGACATCTGTGTGTGTGCCGCCCGAGTTTATTTAATCTTTACTTGTTCCTTCTATCAAGAACTTGCCTTGAACCCTGGCTACCCCAAGAAGGAAAAGCCACGCTCAAGTCCTCCAGGAGCTGACAGTTTAATGGATGCAGTCGGGAAATGGGGGCACCCCTGCCCTTTAGCCATACTGCTTGTCCACCTGCCAAGGGTGACTTCTGCAAGCAGGTGCCAGTCTGCCATAATTTGAAAGGCTGGGTGATCGGATCATGTGCTGGGAGCGCCGGCCGTGCCCGCAGCTGTGGGAGGCGCCCGCTCTCAGAGGTCAAGTTCAGGCTGCACACGTGTCCAAGCAAGCTCCCCCGCTCTCTTCCCTTTGTTCTAACGGGCTGCGGAGTCCACGGCCAAGACAGTAGTTCAGTATTCACAGGCTGTTGCTAAAGTCAGCTCGGAAGGCCTGGAAGAACGGGGCCTCTTACAAGCTCGGAGAGCTGCCGCGACTCCCTGCCCTGGCCCCGCGGCAGCGGGAGGACAGCCCCCGGCCACCGCCACCGCCACGGCCACCGGCGCGCCGAGCTCCCGGTGCGGGAAGCAGGCCCTGCCTCCATCCGCAGAACCTCCCGAGAGGAAGCCCGAAGCCCCGGCACGTGGGGAGGGGACAGGAGCCCGAAGGTGGGGTGTGTGGCACGGGCCGCGTGGACTGCTGCGTTCAGAAGAAGCCTGGGAGGCACCTTTGGTGAAGAGCCTTAGAGCTCGAGTTTCAGCGCTGAGAAGCTACAAAGGACGGGGTGCGCGTGGGTCAAGAGAAGGGCCACCGGGTGGGCGGAGCTGGGACCAGCTTGGCCCCCAGGTGAGGCCCGCAGGGCTGTGGTGCTAGTTAGGTGTTGTGTCCTTGAGAGAAATGGGAGTTCATGTGCAGAACTGGCTTCCCGGTGTCAGAATGCCACTGACAGGAGGGGACACTGACAGGACAAGATCATGTCCCTATGCTAAGGTAAGCTTCAGCAGTCCTAGGGGAACATGTTGTGCCCTCAGCTGCGAGATGGCAGAGCTGGCAGTGAGGGAAATGCAGAGGGACGTGGGACACAGACGGTGGCAGGGTGGACACCTCAGACCCAGAGCTGACAAGCAAACCCCAGCCTTGCTTTGTGCGTGTTCTCTCCGTCACAGGGACCCCACCTTTCCCCTTTGCTCTCCAGGGGCCATCCCCTTCTATGTGCGCCCAGGACTGCCTGGGCTGCCCCTCTGCGGACAGGCTTGTTCTGGAGGGACAGTGACTGCTAGATGAACGTTTTCCGTAAGTTAGGTAACGACATTTTACTGATGTGTGTTTTAGTCTGGGGTGCCCTGAGTAGCTTCTGATTATGAGGCATTGTCTGTGCCTCTTGGGTTGAGGCCAAGTTTCCGTTCTGCCAACTCTCAGAGGACATGGGGTGAAGATTACAGGCAGCCACTGAGACAGGAGTTTGGGGGAGCCCCGGGGTGCATTTGTTAGGAATCTAAGAAGCACATTACTTAGTTTTGTTTTCTCTCCTCTCCTCCCCTCCCGTCCTCTCCTGTTCCTCTTTTATGCAGCTAATTTCCTAACTCTGGTTAAAATACAGGAGCCTATGAATGTCATTCTCGAATAGGAAATTAGGCACATGCACTTTGTTTCATAACAAAAGCGCATGTTCCTGAGATGCCATCAGGCTTGTCCTAACAGGACCTGCTGGAGCGTCCCTAGAATTCAGGCTCATGTTTGAAGACATTCTCTATCCAGAGCGGCCCTTTAGAAAGTGCCTGACCCCACCCTACATGCCGAGAAAAAAGGGCTCTTTGAAGGCAGTGTCCTTGTTTGTCTTTGTCACCCTCTCTCACCATTTCCTATTGCTGCTGTAAGAGATTGCCACAAACTTAGTGGCTTAAAACAATATGAACTTACTCTTGTAGAGTTCTGAATGCCAGAAGCCTCGGATGCCCTCCAAGTATCAGCAGGGCTGAACCCTTCTTGGAGGCACAGGGGCAGATGCCATTCCCTTGCCTTTTTTGAAGACTGCCTGCACTCCTTGGCTTGTGGCCCTTCCTCCAGCTTCAGAGCCAGCAGTGTAGCATCCTCAAACCTCTCTCTCACTTGCCTGCCTCTGTGAGTACATTGAGCCCGCATGGATAATCCAAGATAATCTCTTCATCTGAAGCTCAGCTAATCAGCACGCTTAATTCCCCTCACCACATACCATAACCCAGTCGCAGGTTCCAGGGATTAGGATGTGGATACCTTTGGAGACTGTTATCTTGCCTACCATACTCCAGTTTCCTCATGGTTTAGAACAGTGCCTGTCATGCACCAAGTGTTCCATAGGTGCTGTAGAATGAATGAACATATTCAGTGTAAACCTGTATCTTAATGACATCAACTTAAGCAGCATTCAATTTCAGAGAAGCAATACAGGAAGGAAAAAGCATGGAATCTGGAGTCAAAAGACATGTGTTCAAGGTTTAGTTGTACCACTTAAGAGCTGTGCATCTTTGTAAATTCATGTAACCATTCTGAGCCTCAGTTTTCTCATCTGAAAAATGGGAACAATCCCATCTTCTCTACCTGCTTTCCCAGGGTTATTGATTTATCACGTGTTCAGTCATTAAATATTTGTTTAGCCCCTATTGTGGCCCTGATGGGGGCTCAGGGAAGGTTCTCAGGGGAGGTGGCAGTTGCGAAGAAGTGTGAATGAAGTGAGAGAGTGGCCTTGTGGACATCTGCCAGGGGAGTGTCTGGGCTGGGGGAAGGCGTCTGGGGAGGCTTTGAGGCTCAGTGTGCCTGCACGTTCAGGGAGTAGCGAGGAGGCTGGGTCTGAGTGACCAGGGCCTCAGACACCACAGTATGGAGCGTGGGTTTTATACTTTGCACGTTGGAAGGATTTTGAACAGTGAAGTGACACAAGCTGACTTATGTATGAAGGAAAAAAATCACTGGTGCTCAGTTAACATAAGATGATCTTAAGTATTTGCTTCAAAAGATTCCAGGGGTGGGTGGAGTGAGCTGGGATGGGAGGTGAGGAGAGGGCAGAAAGGAGTCGGTGGTCATGTGTTAGAGATGACCTTGAAGCCAGGGGAAGAGAACATGGAAGTGCATTATGCTATGCTCTCTTCTAGTACATGTGTTTAAAAATTTCCACAATAAAAACTTCCCATCCCTGTACCGACCAGCTGTGGGGAAAAAAAAAAAAAAAAAAAAAGTGAAAGCTAAGTACATTCTATGGTATATGTAAATAAATATCATAATCTAGCAGTTAAAACAGGATCCCTCTGATGGCTATATGGTCAGCTTGGAGGCCACTGCAATAACCAAATGCTGTAATGGAACCTTCTAGACATCTAGTTAAGGTAAGACAGCTTTGCTCAGGAAGAAGGAAGGCACAGCCCAGGCAGTGCCTCAGGCAGCTTGGCACATGGAGAGTCAAGTGCAGAGGCCGGGCACCTGGCACATTGGGAGAAATGAGACCACAGGCTTGCAGGTGCATCTTGTGCAATTCAGGTCCTTGCGGAGGCCTCCTCAGGGCCGTGCGGCAGGGGCAGGCTTTCAGGCCCAGGAGTGGCCCAGGGAGGCCTTACCGACCTAATCCGCCGCAGTCCTGGCTAACATGGGCCTGCCGTCCTCTCCTGCAGTGGGCCTTGTCCTGAACGTGGGCGGCTTACTATGAATATCAGGGCCAAAGCTGGGAGAGGCACCACACCAACCTGAGCAGGTGGAGAGGGGGAGAGACATGACTAACTTTCTGTGATCCTAGTGGCCTGCATCATGGCCTTTTCTCCAAATGCACAGAACAGGGGCTCTGTGTGATGTGAACAGACGGTAGCTAGGACCTAGGAAGGGTGGGACATAGTCTGGACTTTTAGGAAATTCCATTTGCTTGTCAACAGACAGGAATGTGAGCTGAGGTCCACTGCCCTTGGGTAACTTCGTGGGTAGGAAAAAATGCATTTCTACAGGATATCAAATCCTTGATATCATATATTATACTGACTTGTACATTATTCTAGGGCTTGGAATATTCCAGTTGATTACACTAATCCAGGCCCTCCCCACAACACCTATTTTGTGGGAAGATGTTTGGATTTGTGTTGTGTCATTTTCTACTGAAGAAGGCTTGCACTGACCGCATCTTATCAGAAAGGTGTCAGATGTTGTCAGTTACCTCTGAAACCCAGCTTTCTCCTGGTGCTTTTGCTTCAACCCTCGGATCCCTGAGGTAGGAGGCCTTTTGACTTTGATGACACATTAAGAGAAGAAAGAAAGAAAAGAAAAAAAGAAAAAGAAAAAGACATTGCCCGTCATTGCAAAAGTAATGCATCATGTTAAAAATTTTTTTTGAGTAATTCAGTAATAGTAAAACAGTGGTGGTCTACCTATAACGCCATTATTTGGAAATAAGTGTTGTTAATAGTTTGGTGTATTGTCTCCCAGCCCTTTTTTCTATTGAACTTTATGTACTGTCGGGTTTTAGGACATCTGAGTAGGTGTATTAACTAGGCCCTCTACTTTTCTGTGGAGAGAAAGGGTCTGTGTAAAAATTGGAAGCATTCTCCTGAATGGCACAGAAAGAACATTCAGTCATGTTTTTTCCATTCAGCTTTTGCCAGCTGAGAATGTTGGGAATTTCAGGAATTTTCTTCTACCACTTCTCTCTTTGTTTGAGTCCTAATGGGCGTTGGTTCTTTTTGGCTTCTGCCCTTGACTGGCCCTGGCCCTGGTGGTGGCCTTCTTTGGGAGAGAGAGAACTTCCGATTGTACGCTGGACCTGCATCAGATCCGAGGCCTGGTCGCAGGCCAGCATCGGCTCCCAGGCTGCGTCTGAGCCACTCACCAGGGACAGAGCGTTCTCTGAAAATCATAATACAGAACCCATCCCTGAAAGTTCCTGGACCGGATGCCAGAGCACTCCAACTGGGCTGACTCTCATCTGGAGAGGCAGAGCCCGGCTGCAGCTGTGCTTGTTGGAAACTTCACGTAGTTCCCCACTGCTCATTCCTGACCTGCAGAATTTTGCTGCTGTGGAATTTATGGTGCCACAAACATGCATTTAAGGAATTTTGCCTGAAGCAGACTGGGTGGTCTGAGGATTAGGAGATTTCCTGGAAGAGTACTTTCCACTGAATGCTGAGTAGCGTGTGTGTACGTGTGTGTGCACGCACATGTGATCGTGTGGGCATTTACAGGTAAGGTGCTCGGAGCAGGGCAAGCCAAGTAAGCTCCATGCAGAGCCTGATTTGCCTAGGCCACGAGTGTCCTCACCGAGCTGGGAAATCTCAGCTAGCGCCAATCGCCCCCCTCACCCCCCACCTTCATTTCATAAAACAGGACAACCAGGATAGAGCCCAGCCAGGCCTCAGGACCCACTGAACCTAGTTCTCGTCGTACTATCCCCTAAGGTAAATAAATACTATCTAAAAAAAGATTAAAAAAAAAAAATAATGGGAAATTCTGAGTTAAAACCAAAATAAATAGATTTCTTTACTGTAGACATTTCCAGAGCCTTTAATGTTCTAGTCATACTTTGTAAACCTCCAGGGGAACATTATTATAGGTAGTGTTTCTCAAACTTATTCGGCCAGGAAACCTTTTTTTACCAAAAAGCTCCTCAAGGGCCTAGTGTTCTGCAGAAGAACCTTGGGAAAATACCAAACTATGCTGTCTTGCTTCATGTGCCATTTAATATTTTTCAAAAGCTTGAGTTTAATTGCTGCCCCATGTTCCATTATATGGCCAACTCAAAATTTATGTTTTCACTCCCTGATGGTTAGACATTGAAATTGTTTCCAATTTTTCAGCATAACTGAATGAATTCTGGTTATGTTGTGACCATCTCTGATTATTTCGTTAAGAGGTAGAATTCCTGAATTACAGGGTATGAACATTTGTAAGATTCTCAAAATACATTGTCCAGCTGCTTTCCAGAAAGGTCGTGTTCATTCATCCACTGCCAGTTGCTGAGGGTGGTGGGCAGGGTTAGCGTCCATCTGTGAGTGTGTTCAGATTAAAGCGTTCAATCTGTGAAAGCTGAGAAGTCCAGGAAGCCCAAAGGGCTTGAAGAAAGCCATGCCCTTGTGCCTTACCATGTAGACATCCAGCAGTTAAAAAGCAAATGACCACACACACTAAGGGCATAAACAACCATTCTTTTGAGGAGACAAATAGGCTCTTCAAAATTCCCTGTGCTGCTTCTAAATAATTAAATGATACCTTGAAAGTTATCTGAACACCTTAATTTGTCTTCCAGATATTTTGTTGAGTAGTTAGGGAAGAAGGGATATTGAATTGGCATCTGTTGTGCTAATTTTCAAATAATCTTCTAAGGTGAGATTTAAAAATAAAGCTTTGTCAAACTCCTGTGATTGTGAACTTTATTTCTAGCAGAATCTTTTTATCTGAGTATTCCATCAGTCTTAATTCTGACTCCACAGACACTAGAGTGGGTGGTGCAGAGCACTGAGGCTGATTGTGGTGCTTGTTTTATAGTGGAGGGGAAGCATGTGCATTGCAGGCTGGAAGGGACTTGTCTTTTGTCCTCCACAAATGTTGTCCTTTGGTCAATGCATTATTGGGTTTGGAACTGAGACGTGAACCTGTAACTCATTAAACCCCCCCAAGTCCCCAGCAATAAAGTTGTTTAAGTGGCTTCAACAACAGATTTATTTCAGAGTGATTCCATTTGGAGGAAGGAAAGAATGAGTAATGCATTGTTTACCAAGATCTATTCAATAATTCATGAGACCTGCACACCAGTGACCGTCTTAGAGTCTGTTCATGGTGTTATAACCTAAAATGAACTGTTTTAGAAGACGTCCACAAGTTGCTTGTTTGTGCTTGAGTCCGTAAGTCTCTTGACTTTTGAGAAATAAAGTTCGTATGGACTCTCCTACTATGTGAGTTTATGCGGACCACTTTTGTATGAGGCTATTTTGAAAAAATGGGTGTTTTATATCATTGGGCTAGAAGGACACTTTATGCACTCTCTACTCTTAGCAAAGCAGAATGTTTCAAAAATACGTTGCCTTTCTACCCTTTGGGCAGGAATTCTGATTCTGTTTCTTAGGTGTGAGAAGTGGATTGCCAAAGTGTGGGTTAAAAATAGATTTATGGATGCCTAATAATTATGGCAAGCACACAGCATGGGGTGGCCAGTGAATAAGGAAAGGCTCGTGTGGCAGGTGGTCGCTGTCCTCAAGCGAGTCCTGGAGTGATGGTTTGCTGGGCAGAGGAGAGTGGGCACGGCCGAGGCCCTGCTGTGTCTTTGGCGCCACACAGTTCAGCTGTGAACCAGTTGCTTCATCCCCAGCTCCAGCCCACCTTTTCCTTTTTCTGAAAACCACAGAGGCTCCAGAGTAACTTCTCTTTGAGGTGGACATTTGCATGGAGGGACATGGGGGAGGGGAGGGCAGCTGCTTCCACTCTGCACCTGTCCTGGGGCCTCGACAGCAGTCCTCAGTGTCATGAAAGGGGAGCCTTGGGAACGCGTGCACTATACGGATCCAAATATGGCCATTGCAACTGGCAAGTGTTTATTCCATGAGAAGTGTGGTGTGGGAGATACAATGAATGGTTTTGGGATTTTTCTTTGCCAGAAAAGCTTCAGGATCCATCCATCCTTCCCTGATCCCTCCCCGACACCCCAATAAACATGGCTTTTTGTAAAACTTAAAAATTATTTTACTTAAAAGTCATTGTAAAAACTGTACAGTACAGCTCATAAGGAAAATGTAAAAATCCCACCATTAATATTTTGAGAAACTTTATGTTATTCCTGTACAGAAAGACTCACACTCCTACACACATTTCAACCTAAATTACATTATGTTACATGTGCTGCTTGAGACTATTTTTTCATTTAATAGTCTGTCAAAGATGCCTTTTCCTATAAATAAAAATCCTCATCATTATTTTAATGGTTGTGGAATATTCCATTATATACATCTATGTCTTAGTCTTCCTGGGCTGCTATAACAAAATACCATAGACTGGGTGGCTTAAACAACATTTGTTTCTCACAGTTCTAGAGGCTGAGATGTCCAAGATCAAGGTGCAGACAGAGTGGGTGACTGGTGAGGGCTCGGTTCATGGTTTGCAGATAGTGCCTTCTTGCTGTATCCTCACATGGCTGAGAGAAAGAAGAGAAATCTGGTCTCTTCCTCTTCTTATAAGGGTGCTAATCCCATCATGGGGATCCACCATCATGATCTCATCTAACTCTAATCGCCTTCCAAAGGCCCTACCTCCTAGTACCATCACACTGGAGTTAGGGTTGCAACATATGAATTTGGGGGTGGGGGCACACAAACATTGAGTCTGTAACATACCATTAATCAATTCCCTGGGATGACCCTTCAGTTTGTTTTCAAGTTTTTGCTCCTACGTACAACATAGGGATGTGTCTTTCTGTGTGTGATGATCTCTCCACTATGTATTCCTGTAAGTGGCACTGCTGGGTCAGAGTGCACATTTCAACTTTGGTGTATAGTATGTTACCAACAGTGGCTTTGAAGAGAGGTATTAAAGTATATTTGCATGAGAGTGGCTCCCTTCCCAAGCCCACGCCAACACTGGCCATGATAAATCTTCGTAAGACTTAATAAACTAATAAGCGCCTCATCATTGTTTTTATTTCCATTTCTTTTATTCTGATTGAACATGTTGTAAAATATTTATTGGAAATTTATATCTCCTCCTTTGTGGTTTATCTTTGTATATCCTTGGTCTATTTTTTCTTCGAGCTATCTTTTTCTTATTGACTTTCAGAACTCCTCCAAGATATTTTTTAATTTAAAAAAAGATGCAAATTAAGACTGGACCGTTCTCCAAAATATGGATAAAAATATGTATTCTGATAATGATTATCTGTCCTCTTTGGGGATAAATGACTCTAGTAACTTTGTTAACATTGTGCAATGAGGACCATCTAATATCTCAGTGTTTGCAGCCCTTAGGTGGGCGAGGAAGCTCTGCACTGGAGAGTGGGCAGCCGTCCAGGCCTGAGGACGGGCTGCCCTTGCTGCAGCGTTCCTCATTAACGGCTCAGCAAGGGTCCTGTGATCTTTGCCCGCGTTCTGTTTTCCTCCCATTGACTTACATCTTTTTGTACTGCTGTGTAATTCTAATGAGATTGCCCTGGGTCAATTATTTGGGATAAATGATAAGCAGTAGAGAAAAGAAAATTCACAGGATGGCAACATTTAAAATAAAAATTGTTCTGTTGAACTTTCAGAAGGAAAGAACAGAGCTGTGGTTAGTAAAGGTGAGAAAGGGGGAGGGTAAGAGGGAAGGGGTTTGTGAGAAATTGGTTAATGGACACGAGGAATGGTTATGTTTTGTAATGATGAACATGCTAATTATCCTGATTTGACTGATTATCGCACATCGTTCATAGGTATTGATATTCAACTCTGTACTCCACAAATATGTGTAATCATCTATGTTTCAATAAAAAAAATAGATAAAATAAAATTTGTCTTTGGTCTTTGTCCATGAGTAGATTTCATGGTCTACAAACCACAAGCATATGTGCAGGCAGGAAGGAAAATTTATTATTTAATATGAACCCTGGAAAAACTCTAGGGAGAATTTAGGGATCCTATAAGGGTAATAATGCAGTATAAACATTTTATATTTAAATTGGGATTTCATAAAACCTGTTCGCGATGGCCTGAAACTGTTCATTGTTCTTTAACAGTTCCATTCACTGGCTCCCATGTACTACCGAGGGTCTGCTGCGGCTGTCATTGTATATGATATTACCAAACAGGTAAGAACACCTCCTTAGAACTTCGGCACCAGTTATGGTGAGTCGGTCTTAGACCAAAGCAGAGACTCACTGCTTGAGTTGTGCCAGCATCCTGGAATGAGATTTCATAGTATGGTAGTTGGGGACAGTGAACACTGTGTATTGAGTTTATTTCACCCAATGAAGCACCTCAGATTGATCTGCTAAATTAAATAAACGACAATAAACATTCATTTTTAAAACTGACTGTTTGGGGCCGAGCCCGTGGCGCACTTGGGAGAGTGCAGCGCTGGGAGCGCGGTGACGCTCCCGCCACAGGTTCGGATCCTATATAGGAATGGCCGGTGCACTCACTGGCTGAGAGCCGGTCACGAAAAAGACAAAAAAAAAAACTGACTGTTTGTAGAGGAAGGGTCATGCCTCCTAGTTCTATGCTGCAGAATGTCAGCTTTTTAAGAAAAGGAAAATTATTTTAAGTTCTGCATGTTTTATAATTATAGGATACTTATTTTCTATTAGCGTTTTAGTCATGTTACTTAAAATGCCAAGGATAATGTTTATGTGTGTATATATATGTGTGTGTGCTTGTGTATAAACAATATACATATATTTTTAGTTATATTGAGGCTGTAGGATCTCCATCAACAGATAGCTGCAGTGGTACGATGACATTTTTTTCCCACTCCTGCAAGTTGAATTATTTACTTTTTTCTCTGGAGTGCTGACTCTGTGCACAAGACTGTTAGTTTAATGATCCATCCTAGTTTCCTTCCATAAGCTCCTGACCACCTCTAAGTGTGTTGTCTTTCTTGGCCTGTTTCCTGGAGGACAGTTGTGAGTGAAGGGCCGAAAGGAAAACAGGACACTAAAAATATATATTTCTTTCCTGACATGGGTGTGAACACTCATTTAGTCCTGTTATCCTTATTCATGTGGAGTCGGGCCTATAGTTTTAAGCAAATGTTATTTATAGAAGAAAAGTACTGAAATGATTTTCTTAATTTCATTAAGTTTTAATTTTGGAAAAAGGACCTTTAATAGGCTATTTAAGTATAAGTTAACTAATGTTAACTTTTGTGCCTAGATAGGGGGGTAGTATGTTAATCTGCGTGAGTCTTCTAAAAATATTTTTCTCCATTAAATTGAATTGAGTTTGTATTTCTATTTGGTTGAAATATAATATTGACAGGTCTTTCCAATGATTCATTTACACTTTTGGTTTAGGATTCATTTCATACTTTGAAGAAATGGGTCAAAGAACTGAAAGAACATGGTCCAGAAAACATTGTAATGGCTATTGCTGGAAACAAATGTGATCTCTCAGATATTAGGTAAGATGCATTTAAAAATTTTTTGTGTGTAGTTCATATCCTCCAGCCCTGAATGTCTGCAGGTAAAAAGGTATTATGCCTTTGTTGTTATGTCTGCTGTCAGTGTAATAATTTAATTGATGGCCATTCACAATGTGGTATTTATTCAATCAGAGTGGAATTAGGGAAAATGGTAGGGAAATGCAAATCGGATGGACCATACGGTCATGAATATTAAAATAAAATCTCCTATACATAGCACAGTTACATCCCTGATTCTGGATATCTTTGAACTAGATTGTTGTATTATTTTTAATGTTAACTTTTCCATTGTTATCATTATTATTACCAGCACAATTTTAGTAACACTTCCATATGGTAATAACTATTAGAATTCTTAATATTTTCCATAGCATCCCTGCCTGTTATAGTTGTCGATTTTAACCTGAGGATATAGTCAAGTCTATAATGTCACTATGATGTATTCACTGTCTGTGGACACCTTGGCTTCCCCCAGTGACAATGGATTGTTGAACTTCGTTTACCTGGAGAGAGTTTACATGGATTAGAGACTTGAGAGTAGCTTTAACTAGCCTGGTAAGCTAACTATTTTACTAACTAAATATGTTAGAAAAAAGGAAATAGTGAATTTGTGTTGTCTTCATTCTCTTGGTTAATTTAATTCCCAGGAATTCCAGTAGTTGATTTTCATAAATACAACTACATCATGCTTCCAGTTTTGCTAATCCAAATAGGATTAAACCAAAGATAAATAAACAGTGAAAATGGATCTTGCAAAAGTTCTTGACATGGCATTTGATAAATTGCTCTGTTTCTCTGGGATTTCAAAAGCTTTATATCACATGGCACTGGGCTGGTTTATAATAACGGATGTGAATACCACTTAGCCGTTTGTTTTTCTGGAGGCTGGACACATCTTTAAATCCCCCAGACTTAGTTCAGAAGCTCCCTTCTTTACTGTAGTTCCGAATTAGCTGGCTTGTCTACTATTCCTAGCAGAATTGCTTTAACTACTCTCACTGGAAGGGGTCGTGGGCAAGCAGAGACAGCCTTTGCTGAGAGAAGGTGCGGCTGTCCAGCACCACCTAATCGTGGTGCTGATGGTACACTGTGAAGCAAAATCAAGCTTTGTGTACGAGCGTTATGGAATGCCAGGGGACTAGAACTTCAGCAGGAAGTGATTTGGACTTGTATGGTATAGGTTAGAATTCTTGGTTACATGGAACTGAAACCCAATTGAAATTAATTTCAGGAAAAAGGGGAATTTATTGGAAGGTCCTGGTATCAATGTGGTGAAAACCAGGGCTGCCTTTAGCTCTCGTATTTGATATGTCTGGAGAGATGTTGGCATTCTGTGTTCCATGTCTAAAATGCCATGGAAGGATTTCCCCACATTATGACAGGTACCTGTGGCCGAGGGAGGGGTTTTAGGTAGTACGAGATATTTACCACTATAAACTTGAGAATAGAGGGTGGGAAGTCTTGAAGAGGGCACTTCCTAGAAAAGTGTAGCCTGGCCAGACAAAATGTATCTGCTGCGACATGTTGGCTTGGCTACCAACAATTAAAGACACTCCATTTCTCAGGATGGAATTCACCTTTCATGCACTGGTACAGCATTCTCCTCAGCGAGTGGTCTGGTTTGTGCCCCCCGGTCCCTCTCTATGCAGTTTTCCAAATGCCCCAGCTGATGTAATCCATCCATCTCACTTTCAGTTCTATTCACTCACAACCCTCCATCCCATATGAGAGATAATCCAATGCCGTCCAGCTACTACCTCCAGTGGTGACATCATGGGGCCACTGTCCCATGAGTCCTGGCTCTCTGGGTAATATCTTTTCTCCTCTGGTTTGGCCTCAGTGAGGTCTGAACGTGGCTTCCCAAGGTCCTGCAGTTGTGGTTTAAAGTGCGGAATTTATATCTTTTGTTACACACAATGTTATCTTAGATGGCACTTGTTATCGAACCACACTACAGTGAAATGACTCCCTTCATTTGACATCCCTTACTGCAGTTCTCCCTCAAACTTCTGATTGGCTCAATGAGAAAGACTAGTTTGATGCTAGTAAATTTCTAATTTGTAAACATCTTATATATTTTACTGAGATAATTTACAAACATAAAATTCACCTAATTTAAGTGTGCAGTGAATTTTAGTATATTTATCGAATTGTGTAACATCATCACATCTAATTTTAAGACATTTCTATCACCCTACATTGAACATCATGTCCACTTACAGTCACTCCCAATTTCCGCCTCTCTCCAGCTCCTGGCAACCATTAATTTACTTTTTTGTCTCTATAAATTTGCTTTTTTCTGGACATTTTAAATAAATGGAATCATACAATATGTGGTCTTTTGTGACTAGCTTCTTTCACTTAGCATAATGTTTTTGAGGTTTGTCTGTGTTGTGGTTCATGCATTTTTATGGCTGAATAATATTTTATTGTCTAGATTTACCACATTTTATTTATTCGCTCACCAGTTGGCATCTGAGTTGTTTTTGGCTATTGTGAAAAACACTGCTATGAATAATTATGTCCAAATTTTGTGTGGATGTATGTTTTCATTTCTCTTGGAGTAGAATTTCTGGGTCATATGGTAACTCTGTTTAACGCTTTGAGGAACTCATAAACTCACGAAGTGCAGTATTCACATTTAAGTATCTCATCCATTTTGAGTTAATGTTTGTGTATGATGTAAGATATTGATCCAAATTCATCTTTTTCCATGTGGATATCTTATTGCCCCAGCACCATTTGCTGAAAAGATTTATTTTCCATTGAATTTTTTGATCACTTTACAAATTTTTAAAAATTAGCTGACCGTAAATGTTAAGCCTTATTTTTGTGCTCTTAATTTTATTCAGGTGATCTACATGTCTGCTGTTATGCCAGTGCCACACCGTTTGATTGCTGTAGCTTTTTGTCTTAAGTTTGAAATTGGGAATTGCTAGTCTTCCAACTTTGTTCTCATTTTCAAGATTGTTTGGCTTCTGGGTCCTTCACATTTCCATATGAATTTTAGGATCCACTTCTCAATTTCTGCAAAAACAAACAAACACATGGCAACTGGATTTTAGCAGAGACCAATCTGGGTATTATTGCCATCTTACAATCTTAAGTTTTCCTGTCCATGAACATGAGATGTCTTTCCATTCTATATAAGTCTTTAATTTCTTTTAGCAATGTTTTCTCATTTTCAGTGTACAAGTCCTACATTTTTTTTTTTTTTGCTACATTTATTGCAAAGTATTTGATTTTTCTTGATGGTGTTATTTCATTTATGGCATGGTTATTGCTAGTGTTTAGAAATATAATTGATTTTGTAGGTTTATCTTGTATACTATGACCTTACTAAACTCAGTTTTTAGTTCTAGTTATAGTTTTCTAGTAAATTCTTTGGAGTTTTCTATATATAAGATTATGTTATCAGTGAATAAAGGCAATTTTACTTCTTCCTTTCCAATATGGGTGCCTTTTATTATTTCTTTTTCTTCTCTAATTGCCCTGGCTAGAACCTCCAGTACAATGTTGACTAAAAGTGGTGAGAGCAGGCATTTTTATCTTCTTCCTGATCTTAGGGACAAAGCATCTAGTCTTTCTCCACTAAGTATAATGTTAGCTGTAGATTTTACTTAGATCCTCGATATCAGGTTCAGGAAGTTCCCCTTCTATTCCTAGTTTATTGAAGGGTTTTACCATGAATGAATGTTAGATTTTGTCAGATAAATTTTCTGCATCTTTTGAGATAATTATGTAGTTTTTTGTCCTTTAATCTGTTGTATTACATTAATTGATTTTTGGATGTTAAACTAACCTTGCATTCCTGGGATAAATCCTACTTGGCCATGATACATAATCCTTTTTAAACATTGCTAGATTTGGCTTGCTAGTATTTTGTTAAGGATTTTTATGACTATATTCATGAGGGATGTTGGTTTGTAATTTTCTTCTCTGTAATGTCGTTGTTTGGCATTGGTATCGGGGATACAATGAATGAGTTAGGAAGTGTTCCTTCCTCTGTTTTGTAGAAGAGTTTGTGAAGGATTGGTCTTAATTCTTCTCTAAATGTTATGTGATTTATTTGTGCAGTTCATAGTATTTTCTTATCCTTTTAATTTCTCTAAGGTCAGTAGTGATGTCTCCTTTTTCATTTCTAATTTTAGAAATTTGAGTCTTCTCTCTGTTCTCATTCAGTCTTGCTGAAAGTTTGTCAATTTTGCTGACTTTTTCAAAGAAACAATGTTTCCTTTTTTTCCCTATTTCATTCATTTTCCACCTTATTGTTATTATTTCCTTTTTTCTCTTTGCTTTGTGTGTGCTTTGCTCCTTATTTTCTAGTTTTTTAAGGAGGAAGGTTGAGATTTTTTTAAAGTGGGCATTTACAGCTATAAATTTTCCTCTAAGCACTGCTTTGGCTGCATCCCATAAGTTTTGGTGCATTGTGTTTTTAATCATCTCAAAATATTTTCTAATTTATTTACTGACTGATTATTTAGTAACGTATTGTTTAATTTTCACATATTTATGAATTCTCCAAGTTTCTGACTGTTGATGATTTCTCATTTAGTTCCATTATAATCTGAAACATACTTTGTATGATCTTAATTATTTTAAATTCATTGAGATTTTTATGGCTTACCATATGGTCTATCCTGGAGAATATTCCACGTGAGCTAGTAAGTTTGTGTCACCTATTTTTTATACTTGCTATTTTCCTTTTGAGAAATGGGTTGAGGAGCCTAAGTTTGAGGGCCTTCTGCAGACAACTATATATAGCTAGAATTGAATTATATTTTATCTTTATAGTGTTTATTTTTTAGGATTACATCCTTTTTATGACAACTGATACTAGTGTTCCATTTATGATGGTGATAAAACATTTCTTTTAAAATGTTAAAGAGTTGATTTATGCACATGACATGATTGTATACATAGAAAATCCCAAGGAATAAAGCAAAAAAAACTTCTAAAACTAATAAGTGGGTTCAACAAAGTCATAAGATACAAGATCAAACAGAAAAATAAATTATATTTCTATATACTAAAAATGAATATGCAGAAATTGAATTTAAAAGTACACTATCCTTTACAGTTGCTCCAAAGAAAAGGAAATACTTAGGTATGTACTTAACAAAACATGTATAGGATCTGTATGCTGAAAATCACAAAATGCTTATAAAAAAATCAAATAAGACTTGGGTAAATGGATAAATATTGTGTTTATGAATTGAAAGTCTCATTCTCTCCAGATTGATCTATAGGTTTAGGAGCAATTTCTATGAAGATCTTAGCAAAGTTTTTTTGTAAAGATAGACACACCTATTGTAAAGTTTGTATAGAAAGGCACAGGCACTAGAATAGCTAAAATAACACTGACAAAGAATAATGTAATGGAAAGAATCACTCTATCCTATACTAAGGCTTGCTAATATAGGTACAGTAATCAGTACAGTATGGTGTTGGCAGTGGGGTGGACACATAGATGAACAGAACAGAACAGAGGACCTGGAAATAAATCCACACAAACATGCTTAACTGATTTTTGACAAAGATACAAAAGGAGGAAGGGGATAGTCTTTTTAACAAATAATGCTGGAGTAATTGGATACCTATAGGCAAAACAAAAACTTCAACCTTATATAAAAATTAATCTAAAATGAGTCATAGACTTCAATGTAAAACTATGAAACATTTAGAAAAACTACTAAGAGAAAATCTTTAGGATCTGGGGCTAGGAAAAGAGTTCTTAGACTTGACATGAAAAGCATGATCCCTATAAGGAAAAGATGATAAATTGGACCTCTTCAAAATTAAAAAACATTTGCTCTGTGAAAAGACCGTGTGAAGACAATGAAAGACAAGCTACAGACTGGGAGGAAATACTTGCAAGCCAGATATCTACACAGGACTGGTATGTGGGCTACTAAAGAACTTTCAGAACTTAATGTGTAAAAAACCCCACCCGATTTGAAAATGGGCAACAGACTTGAACAGACATTTCATCAAAGAGAACATGAAGATGATGAATAATGATACAAAAAGATGTTCATCATCATTAGAAGACCTATCAGAATGGCTAGCATAAAAGACAGTGACAATACCTAATGCTGGAGAGGATACAGAAAAAATTGGGTCATTCATTCATGGCTGGTGAGACTGTAAAATTGGCACTGCTGTCCTGGAAAGCAGTTTGTCAGTTTCTTATAAAACTAAACGTGCAAATACCATATGGTCTAGCAATCAGACGCTTGGGCATTTATCCCAGAGTAATGAAAACTTATGTTCACACAAACCCTGCATGTGAATATTCATAGACACTTTATCAAAACTGGTATCAGCACAGATGTTCTTCAGCAAGTGAATGATTAAACAAGTGAATGGTTAAACAAGTGAATGGTTAAACAAACTCTGGTGCATCCATATCATAGCCTGGCACTCAGCAACAAAAGAAAACAAGCTGCCAATACTTGAAACTTGAATGAGTCTTCAGGGGAATTGTGCTGAGTGGCTGAAACCAATCCCAAAGATTTCACGGTGTCTGATTCCATTTATATACATTTTTGAAATGAAAACATTTTAGAAATAGAGGCTAGATTAGTGGTAGCCAAGGGTTATAGTTAGGGGCAATGGGGACAGGAGAGGGGAAGGAAGGTGGTCGTGGATATAAAAGGGCAACATAAGGGCTCCTTGTGATGTTGGAGCTGCTCAGTGTCTTATCTGCAGTGGTAGATGCGTGAATCTACACAGGTGAGAAAACTGTATAGAACTTAATATATGTGCCCTCACGCACGGCACGAGCGAGTAGAAGTAAAGCTGGGGAAATCTGAATAAGATACAGTGCATCAATATCAACATCTTGTTTGTAATATTATTTTATAGTTTTGCAAAATGTGACCACGTGGAGAAACTGGGCAAAGTATAAAAGGAATCTCTTGGTTTTCTTTCTTTCTTTTTTTTTTTTAATTTTTAATTTTTAATTTTTTTTACAGCTGGCCGATACAGGTATTCTTTCTTATAATTGCATGTGAATTTACAGTTATCTCAATAAAAAATCAATTAACAAAGAATTGATTTAGATAAAAATAATAAATATTCAAACAGTGGTATATATGTATAAATCTATATATGAATATTATAATATTATATAGAAACACATATGGCAAAATTGCAAAGAGGGATATGTTTGAGTAAAGTTTTGTGAATACAGATGATGAATTTAACAATCTCCAGCACAACCAATGTACAAAAGAAGAACAGGACAACTATATAGTCATGCGTCCTTTAATGAAGGGGATATGTTCTCAGAAATGCATCAGGCCACTTCGTCGTCGTGTGAACATCATGGCGTGTGCTCTCACAAACCTAGATGGTACAGTCTGCTGCACACCTAGGCTATATGGTATGGCCATTATAATTTTATGGGACCACCATTGTATCTGTGGTCAGTTGTTGACAGAAACGTCGTATGTAGCACCTGACTATATTAAAAACTCATTTAAAAAAGAGGGAAAGGGAAAGCCTAATATTTTTGTCTCTGTCTAGAGTATATGTATCTCCCATGAGACAGGAATTGTCTGGTAAATGATCAGGCCTGGGAACCTAATGGACATCTGCTGCTGACACCTTTCCCTGGCAGGGGAATCCGATTCTTGGTCAGCCAATCTGGCTGCTCCAGATTCTGCCTGCTGGTGTGATTTCTCTGGGGAGTTGGCCAGATCTCTAAGCCCCAGTCCTTATTCAGAGCTTGACCTTCTTTTACTCTAATCCTAAAATATTTTGCTGTCCTGCAACTCCCAAAAGGCTCTATTTGATTCCTCACCGGGGATTGTAGAGGGATGATATGTAGATCTGAGTGTGTGTGTGTGTGTGTGTGTGTGTGGAACCTGATCTCATCTAGCAGACATTGCTTGTGTAAGCTTGTCAGTCCCTAGGAGGAGCCATGCCTGGCGTATTTTGAGAGTATGCTGGAATGAAAGTGGAATTTGCTCTCTGAACTTAGCTCAGCCCACGTGAGACATCTGAGTTCAGTGGTTGGTGCGTTTTATTTCCATGCATGCTCCATGAGCTGATGTTAAGGTCCGCCCCATTCCCTAAAGTGGAAGGCATTCAGAGGCATCTGGTCAGGTAAATTCAGGGCTTTTAGTTAGGATTTTCTTAGGCTGCTGATCTTGGTGAGAGATTTTCCTGACTTTTTATTATTGTAAAATCGGAGTAACATGTGTCTCTCTGAATCCAAGGCGGGGAGGTGAAGTGGCGTGTGGGGAGACGGTCCTGGGCTTGCACAGAGCGGGGCTGTCACTTCTCTTCCTCCTGCTGCTCCTCTCTTCCCCGTGATGACCTGCCTTGGAGAGAAGTTCTGGTCACAGCCACCAGCGTGGAGAGTGTTCAGTTCCCAACAGGACCTGGTTGCTCCCTTCTCCCCATGGTCTGCTGATGCTGGGGTAAGGGTTGCAAAGTTGGGGACATTTTAGAGGCATACAGGGGTGAAAGAAAATAAGAAGAACCTGGGGCATCAGTTGACTTGAGCATCAACAGCGTGGAGAGGAGACGAGCAACCTGCCTGGTCAAGATGACAGGAGAAGCTAGCACACAGCCGGAGCAGCACCGGTCACTGAGTTTCTGGACAAGACATGGGGCTAATTCAAGGTTTCTATGGCTCTAAGAGGGCAGATGGCCTGGGGTCTAGATAGAAGAGAAACTTTCTTCGCAGAAATTCTGGGGAGCCCAGCAAGAGACTGTATGGTTTCATTCTGGGCCTGGCAGAAGAAGTAGAGTAATCGGATTTTGAAAAGAAATAGGTAACTTTAGGGCCGAGCCCGTGGCGCACTCAGGAGAGTGCAGCGCTGGGAGCGCAGCGACGCTCCCGCCGCGGGTTCGGATCCTATATGGGAATGGCCGCTGCACTCACTGGTTGAGTGCCGGTCACGAAAAAGACAAAAAAAAAAAAAAAAGAAAAAGAAAAAAAGAAATAGGTAACTTTGCCTCACTGGTTTTAAAAGTTTCAGAAACAAAAGAATCACGTAAGGCACCTGTTAAAAATTTTGATTCAAGGATCTAAACTCCAGAGATTCTGATTCAATAGGAGAGGGAGGTGTGGATTTGTGCGTTTTTTAAAGAGATTCTTTTACAAGTGGTCCAAGGGTCATACTTGGAAAAATATTGCCTTAGGTGATAGGAGTTTATGGTAGAGAAGAATGAGGAAGTCCCAGAATCTATCACAGCATCTGTCCAGGTCTCTGACTGCAGGCCGTACCGGCCTGGACCTCTCTCCCGCCCTTCAGGCCTCATGCAGAGCAGACACGGGGGCTCATCTTTCAGGATCCAGAAGTAGCACCCTTCACCTTGCCCCCTCTTCGAAATTATTCCCGTTGCTCTCTGCCCCCTCCTCTTGTGCATCTCACGTTGATAATCATCAGGAGAAAGGCTGTGATAGAGCAAGTTCACCTCCATGTAATTGATATGAAGCTCTCCTGTCGGCCAGCATCTTGTATCCACCCAGCCGCCTTCTGGAATGTTGGACTCCCTTATAACCAGCCTATACTTGGTTATCTTTGGCTTGGGCAAGGGGTTAGGGTCACCTGGCTGTGGCACATTCATGAAAGGAGCTGTAGGTATTGCAGGAAACATCTGTTTTCATTGGCAGTGGGGCCAGGATACTCTGGTGTGTCAAGGTTAGAGGAGGAACAGGATGTCCTATCCCACCTATGGCCCTTTAGCCAGAATTAGTCCCTCATGTTTCCTCTTACAAGCAAGATCCGCCTTACAAGCAAGCCTTGACCTGTAGCTACCATTATAGGTAATTCTTGGGAGAAATTACTCCCATCCCATCCCTTGCCCATCGCAGCTTCCAGCTCTACATTTCCTTTGCATGATCTTGCTTTCCTGATTTTGAATTCTTGACTCTATGCAAATCTTGTTTGACTCTCCCAAATTTGGAACTGTTCCTGCCTTTCTTGATCATTTGGACATTGGTCTTTGCCTAACAGAACCTCACTTGAACTACTGTCCAATCTCAGGGGTCTCCTGTTGGCATTTCATTGGAATTCAAACCCTCACTGCCACATTTAGAGCCGTGAATGAATCAGAAATGGTGAGGGAGAGATCAAAGAAAGCACTAATAGGAGAAGGCCCCTCAGGTCTAATTTCTTTAATCTTGCAAGCCGTAGCAGTGGAAAGTTACTCAACAGACGTGATGATGGAGACGGACTGGGAAATGGGGGAGTCTTCTCGCAGGTGGTGGGCAGTGACCTTGAGATGGCTGTGCTGTCACTGGCCTCCTCTGCCCAAGATTCCTTTAATCCACCCCCACCCACCCCCTTAAATACAACCCACAGGACATTCAGGGACTATTCGTGCACGCACTTACCTTTTCTGAGGTGTGGAATCATGTTCTCTGAGATCTTACGTCAACACTCTGGTGTCTCTTAGAGAAACACTGAGAGAGATTGATGGGGCTGCTGCCAGTGAGTCAAGAATTTTTTCCAGGAGTAGAGGTTGTACACCTAGAAAAGGGCGTCTGAGGATAGGAGTGAAACAGGGTAGGTAGGAGGAAGGACATTTGTCCAATCAATTCCCAGTCATTCACTTAGCAAATAAATTTTGGTGCTGCTTTTGTGTTTAGCAAAGTACTATGGTAAGTGCAAGAAAAGAGAAGAAGGTATTTTCCTTAGAGCTATTTACTTCTATCTGGGGAGCCAAGAAATGGGTGGGGAAGTATCTAAAGAGCAATATGAGACTATATTTAATGAAGTTCCAAATGGTATGGTGCAGTCCACAGAGGATGAAGGAATTCAGGAAAGGGAAAGTCCAGAGTCATCTAGTGAGATTGGGAAAGGCTCACGGATGGCAGGTGTCACACCAGGGCTGTTACCCATGAATCAGGAGGGAGGAAATTACAGGAAGGGGGAAGATCAAGGACAGAGGCCCAGAGGTGGGAGTGACCTTGGCATGTGCCATGGGGGCAGGGCCATTGAGAATGTCTCCTGATCCTCTGCCCTCGGGAAGGGTGCAGAAGACAGAGGACAGTGTGGTCTGCAAGGGTGCAGCGTGGCCGGGCTTGATGGGCCGGGCCAGGAGGGCTCCTGCCTCCAGCTTCCCCTCTTGCTATTAGCCAGGGCACTGTTTTCTCTTGAGCCTGGGGGTGGCCTTGGGCTCCCTCTTAACACGATGCTTCAGGTAGTCACTACCAGTTAGAGAGGTGAAACTGTTTGCCACCCTCTAGGTGGACTGTGGGAGCCATTCTAGACTCTTGACTGAGTATGTGAGTCACGTAGTTTTCCTGTGCAATCTGCTGGAAAGTAGGGTGGTCCTGACCTTCCACAGCTTCCCACAGTATACATCAACCAAGTCCAAAATGCCACTAGGCATCTCCTCTCTTGTTTCTCATTTTTGGATAAGTTGAGTTTTTTAGGAGATTAAAATATATTTTAAAATAATTTTTTTAAACTAAGAATGCATAAATTAAATTGTTTTCATTTCTTATGTATGACTCCAAAATCCGTTCTAGTCTTGGTAATGAGCCAAAAATGGGTATAGGAAAATTATATTAAGTGAAATAAGACAGGCACAGAAAGAGAAATACCGCATGTTACAACTTATTTGTGGGAGCTAATAAAAATAAATAAGTAAATATAGAAACAAACAGTGGGGGTAGGGGGAAAGAAGACACAACAATCACAACAATTCCTTGATCTTGTTAAGACAAGTGAACAGATATGATGTTGATGGGGGGGTGGGGGAAAGGGAGGGGGGAAAGGAGGGATTGGTACAAAAATCAACTATATTGTATATTGATAAATTAAAATAATATAGATAGATAGATAGATAGATTAGATAGATAGATAGGGGTATAGGAGTTTCTTAAAAATTACACAAACCTACAATCAGAATTTGAGATGATGGGTAACAAAAATGCAGTTTATTCCAAATACTGAAAGCACATAAGCCGATGAACAACAAAAGCCACCAGAAGATCTGGAAATATGATGGAAAGTGTTAAATGCACACAGCATTTTCTTTAGTGAGATGGTGAGGAAGGAAAGGGTCTGTGCTGTGGGATGTGTGTTTGGTGCTCTAGGAGGTGCCTTCCTGCGTTTCTGCCTCCTGATGCCGTGCTGGGTGTAGCTAAGCCTGACGTGCATGCTGACATCAAAGCGGGAGGGGGCAGCTAAAACTCAGCCCCCCAGAGAGCCCAGCAAAGGCATCTGGAATCTCTCTTTCTTTTTTGAATTATAAAATATTCTCAAAATACATATAAAACATTTGTGTATATTTTAAAGAATAACATGGGAATAAAATGAGCAGCAATGTCACTATGCCAGAGCCTCCCTCCCCAATGTGTCCCCTTCTCTCCAGCCAGAACTAACTGCTATCCTGACTTTTGTGACAGTCATTTCTTTGTTTTCCTTATGCTTTACACCATGTTTGAATTTCTAAACAGTAGATTTAGAATTGCCTGTTTTTGAGCTTTATGTAAACTGAATCCTACTTTATGTATTGTGAGATGACTTGTTTTCTGTACTCAGCACGCTGGTCCATCCCCATGGGTGTTAGCTGTGTTTTATACACTTTCATTGCTGTATACTGTTCTATTTTATGAGCGTAACACAATTTTTCTGCTCGCTCTACTGTTGGTGGATGTTTGGGTCATTTCTGGTTTGTGTTGTGATGAACCTGGCTTCTTGAACATTCTTTCATGGATCTCACAGTGCCGAGTGTAAGCATTTCTCTGACTGGGGTATGTAGTTCAATTGCTGAGTCTCATAGAGTGTGAGCAAGCTCAGTTTTACGGAGTGGATACCAATAATGTATTGTGGTGCACTGCTGCTTTGTATTCTTGCAGACTCTTAGTATTGTGAGACTTCAGGGTGTGTAGTGATATCCGATAGTAATTCCAGTTTGCATTTCCCTAATTACCTATAAAGTTGGCAGCTTTTTATTTGTGTGTTGGTCATTCAAGTTTCCTCTTACGTGAAGTGTCTTTTGGGTTGTTTACCTTAATCTTGTTTACTCTTAGGATTTAAAAATATGTATATTTGATACTATTCCGTTGTCGTCTGTCTGTGCTGAAAATATCTTCAAACTTAGGTCTTATCTTCACAATCTCTTTATGTTGTTATTTCATCTTTAGAAGTCCTTAATTCCTATGTAACATGATTTATCCATTTTTTCCTTTGTGGTTTATATTGTAGGGGTTGGGGGAGGAGGCTTATTTAAGAAATCTTTTTATACACCCAAGATCAGGAAGATATTTCCCTACAATTAATGGTCTTTCACAAGGTTTATGGTTTTAGTTTTCCTGTCTTTTTTTATTTTTTATTTTTTTATTTCTTTGGTGGCTGGCTGGTATGGGGATCTAAATCCTTCACCTCAGTGTTATCAGCACCGTGCTCTCCCAAGCAAACTAACCAGCCAGCCCTTCCTATGTGTCTTTAAATCACTCGTGATTTTTATATATGCTGCCTCATTTTCCCGTATAGATATCCAGTTGTCTCAGCATTTATTGGTTGTAAAGTACATTCTTTCCCCCACTACCTCAGTTGTATACCATATCAGTTATACATCATGTGTCATATGTTTACACATCTGTTTCTGGGGCTCTATTCTGTTCCATTGGCTTATTTATCCATCCTTATATCAATGCAACACTGACTTAATTATTACAGCTTAATCATAGGTCTTGATAAATGGTCCAAACTTATGGTGTAGAATCTTGTAGAGCTACTGCTAGGGTCTGGAGCTCACAGACTCCTCGAGCCCGTTCACAAACCCTTCACATGCAGCTAGTTAACTGGACAAAACCGTCCTTGGAGTCTTGGCTGAAGTAGGAATAGTCTTTATTCAGCATACACAAGACTATGAGCTGGGCAGTACAAAAAGAAACTCAGAAACTCAACTGCTACCAGCAAAGTCCAAAGAAAAACTGAAACTGAGCAGCTGCCAGCAGAGTAAACATGCTCTATTGTTAGACGCAGGCTCTCTGCGCCAGCCTGCTTCACAAACTGCAGAACACACAAAAGCAGTTAACTAGAAAGATACATGGGTGCACATGCGCACTAACTCCACCTGGACACAACTTGTGTACAAGATGTCAGGGAACCTGACTAAATTATCCTATTTTCCCCACACCAATATTTGTTGGTCCCAGAGAAGATTTTAATTTTTTATTTTTTATTTCCACTAGTTTGTTTTATCTTCTTTTGTTCTTTTTTTCTTTATTTTTATAGGTGTTTTAGTTTTACAGAGAAATTGAGCAGAAGGTAAAAATAGTTCCCATGCCCTCCCCCGACCCACATGCCCAGTTTCTCCGATTATTGACATGGTACAGTAGTGTGGTATATTTGTTATTGTTATAATTATGAATCAATATGGAGATATTATTATTAACTTAATTTTACATTAGGGTTCCCTCTTTGTATTGTGAAGTTCTATGGGTTTTTCCAAATTTGTAATAGCATGTGTTCACTATTATAGTATCATACAGGACAGTTTTGCTGCCCTAAAATTACCCTCAGAGAAGATTTTATGAGATTTTATAGTGTGGGTGTGGATGTGTTATGGTCTTGTGAAGACTGAGTTTATTTTGTGCTGCAAGTTATCATGCAGCAGTATTATTTTGTCACTCAAATTGTTGCAGCTTTGGCCACTAGGAGCTCTTTCTGTTGGCTCCTGTGTCCCTTTGACTGACAAATGCCTGTTATTTTGGTTTTCTGAACACTTCCTTACTTTTTGGCATAACAAGATATTCCAGGTTCATCATGTGTATTTTTCACCTTCAGTCCTAGAGTCAGCCATCTCTCCAAGGAGCCTTGGTTGCTTTTATTGAAGAACAGTATTAAAAACCAAGATCTGGGCACTAGGTGTGCTCGTCGTTACTGGGATGTCATTGCTTGTAGGCCCTCAGTGAACAGAGCTAGGAAGTATATGTGTGTACACACATTACCTATAATTATTTCTATATTTATCCATCTGAATCTATATTAAGATAAGCATAGGTTTATATTGATGCCTCCGACTCTGATTCAGACCACAGGCCTCATTCTAACCTTCTTTGGAGGATGGGGAAGGGATATTTTAAAAGGTCATCAACTTCTGTATGATTAAGCAGAGCAGTAAGCTTTTGTTCCTGGAGATTTGCTTAGAAGATAGAGTAATCTTTTCACTTTCATGTCACATCCTGCCCAGAAGTTTCAGCATTTTGTAGTAATTTCTGTTAAGAACTACAATTATTTCAGTGATTACTTTCAGATGGCATGATTTTTACTTATTTGATTTGAATACTGTCACTTAGGCAGAAGACTGAATACAAGTTCATCATCATCATCGTCATCGTCATTGCCAACCCACACTGAGTGTGCCAGACACTATTCTAAGTAGTTTATGTTAATCCTCACAACCCTACAAAAAAGTTACTGTCATTCTCCCATCGTATCAATGAGGAAGCTGAGACACAGGCAAGTTAAGGAGCTTGTCCCAGGACCTGCTGTTCAGAGGGTGTAGGCTCAGCTTTAAACCCAGAGTCTGTTCCAGAGCCTGTGTTCTTGACTGTCATGCTATATTGCTCCTCATAAGATGTACGAGCAGGATCTGTAATGGAGAATAATCTCCAAACTATCAGAAGAGAACGTGGCAGCTGACTTGATCCCGATCAGAGGATTTGATGCTAACAACTCTTTCTAGTGGTTCTCTCTGGCTCCTTCAGGACGAGCCTAAATTTCTGTCTGGAGAAGGGGCATTAAGAGGCAAAGGATGGCCAAGTGCCCTAGGGAGCCTATGTTTTCTGCTCAGTCCTCATTCAGTTCCAAATTCTGATATTTTTCCATGAGAAACAACCCATTTAAGTCTGTGGCGAGAACCTGACACTGCTTGTTTGAACTTGACACCAGGAATTTGGCCCCGGGTGAGTAGCATTTAAGGACACACATTATTAAGCAAGGAAGGCCCCCTGGGAACAAAAAGTCTTCCCAGGGTACACATGTCAAGCGCTTCATCTGGGAGTGCTTAGATCATTGTAATGTGTTGTTGTCCTATTAAATATTTACTGTGAAGATAGTAATTATTCTTTGTACTTTAAAGGAAGTTCATTTTAGTTATAGTTCCACCTCCCAGATAAATCAATCTTAGTGTCTATAAGAACTAGCGTTTTAAACAGATTTTGCTGCTTTAATTATTGTTGCCTCATCTGTGTCTTACACAGACATCTTGGATATTTAGAGAGAATATGAGCTAATGGGGAGCATGACAAACTCTGATTATTCATTTCATTGGGTGCTCTAGGGAACATGTTGTGAGAATCTGCTTCTTAGCACACACAGCCTTGGCAAGCACCTTGCAGCTTTCCTGTGCTTGATTTTGATGGAATGTTGTGAATGATTTCCATTGCTTTTGGCTAGAATACCTCAAACGTGGGATGGTTTTGACAAAAAATAATTCCACCAGACATGTAACAGCCAGCTCCTGCCCACTGTTGCATGTTACTCGTGGCTGGCTCAGTTGGTCTTTTAAGTTTGACCTTGACAGGCAGCTGTGGCTGGGGGAGAGAGTAAAGATATAGAGCAAACATTTAAAAATGAGATGTTAAATATTATGTTCCAGGAGTTTGGCCAAATTTAAAATGCTTAGTTACTGCTGTCATGGTATTTTAGAAATATAATTTACATGTTAGAAAGCACATAAACCACCAGAAGATTTTTTCTAGAAAGAGCTCACAAGTCCACTGTTCTTTTATTTTTTCACTATAAAATGGAGGCCTGAGCAATATATATGTCATGCCCTAGGTATATTCATCTTGATCTAGATTTCTGAACTCTTGGCTTTATAGTGTCAGATTATGAATTGACTAGAATGCAAACAATATCAAACTCAGCACTCTCTAAAAGAGTTATTCTCAAGCTTTAGAATGCATAAAGAATTATTGGGAAGCTTGCTAAAATGCAGATTTCTGGGCATTGCCCAACAGACATTCTGGTTCAGTGGGTCTGGGGCACAGAGATCTTCATTTCTAAAGATCTTCATTATTTGAGGTGAAAGCCTCAAATAATCACTGGTATAGGTGGGCTGAAGAATGCACTTTGAGAAATGGTGCCCTAAAAGATTCATGTTGTCTGGAGAGGGCTTAGTTATGATTGTTACGCAGCATGAGGATGGCAGGGGTGTTGTCGTCCTCATTTTGTCTCCTTGTTTTTAGCATCAGGGTGTTTTGTTTCTTAACTTAGGTGTTTAATTTTCTGCACCTGCTCCAAAGTACCTGAAAACTTAGAAGATATGGTAGTTTGCAGTTAACCTTCCATGAACTCTTCGGCATCATGTGGTTATCCCACCAACTGTGCATGAACAATACTGTCTCTTCACACTAGCACGGCGGTGTGTTGGTGAACTTTTTCATCTTGGCCAGTCTGATGTATGAACGTTGTGATCCTCATTTTCTTGTGAATTTCTTCAATTGCTAGCAGGATTAGGAAGACTAAGATATCTGAATAATTGAATAACTATTAGAATAACTAATAACTATTAGAATACAGTAACCATTCTTCACCTATGCACAACTAATAACTAATAAGAAAATCAGATAGGGGTTAAACCCTTCTTTATAACAGCAATACAAATTTAAAATTTCTGCTAATCAACTTTTTTGGTGTGTGTGTGTGTAACTTTTAAAATTAAAAAAAATTAAATCCTAGGAGTGGATTTAGGGAGAAATGCAAGACCTATGTAGGTGAAATTTTTACTATTGGACATGAAAGAATACTCAAATAAATGAAAACTTGTACTTTTTCCTTGGATAGGACAACTCAATATTGCAGAAATATCAGTTTGCTCTAAATTAAACTGAATTCACTAAGATATGAGTTAAATGACCAAAATAACGTTTTTTAAAAAGGACTTTACAAAATAATCCTAAAATTCATCTAGAAAAATAAACAGGCAAAAATAGTATTGAGGGGACTAATCCTAGCAGATATTATATGTAATATAATATATGTATATATATATTTAATGATTCAGTAATAAAACAATATAGCACTGGCACAGAACTAGGCAGAAAGATCAATGAACAGTGTAGCGACCAAGAAATAGGGTGAAATACATGGGGAGATTTACTATGTGACAAAGACAGTATTTAAAATCAGTGTTAAAAGGGGTAATTCAATAAGTGGTGTTAGGACAATCACCTAGTCATCAGGGAAATAATGAGAGGTGAATTCAAAATGGAACAAGGATTTAAATGTAAAATAATGAAACCATAAAAGTTAGAGAAAAAAGATGAATAGGAAATGGAATGCCCTATTTAATTAAGATACAAAACTCAGAAGCCATAGAGGAAAATGATCAATCAGTCGAACAATATAAAAATTCTGTGTAGCAAAAATGCCACAAACAAGATCTAAATACAAATGACAGGTTGAAAACAAATGTGGAAAGTGTATTACAAAGGGTTAGGTTCCTTAATATGCAAAGAGAACTTACAAATAAATGAGAGAAAAAATAAATTAAAAACCCCCAAACCATGCTGGGCCAGAAAACATGTAAGAATGTCACAGAGCAAGAAATATCCATGGCTTATGAAAAGTTGTTCACTCTTCTTGAGTGGAGGTTACTCAGAATTAATGTCAGATTTCTTTCATCGAGAAGGACTTCACAATACGATGCAGTGCTACCCTTGGGGCCATTTATGGACAGCGATGTAGTTGGCCAGTGGCCGATGCAGCCTGTGCTCCCCCACTCTTCTGTGGCGTAGTGGTGACTGGACCGGGGCCCTCCGGGGCCATGAAGTGAAGGGGCCCGAGTCAGATAACCTCGGGGGGCTTTGCCTGTTCCGTGCAGTGGCAGCGTTTCCTCAGTCTTTCTGCATCCTGCCAGAAGAACGCGGTGCCGCTGCCATCCCCGCCGACACAGCTCTGCGAGGACTTGCTTGAGAAACGCGGATGCAGGGCGACACTTACTGTGTGCGGGTGCCGAGCACTGGGGACATCAGTGCACCTGACATCACTTGCACCGAAGCTGTCGCCTTGTGAAGCGGTCGCCGCTGCTGCTGGGCTGCAAGTGCGACTGAAGACCTGCGGGGAGGCTGCGGGGTGTTTACTGCAGGGGAACAGCTGGGACCGCCTGCGCGGTCACCTCCCACTCCACTCGGGCGTGTACCTGAGACGCCCAAGCAGGACCCGTGGCCAGACACCAGGCTTCCGGTAGAAGGGAGTGGGGGCTCGGTGGCAGCCCTCTACCTGCACAGGCGCCGTGGAAGGGAACCTCCCACTAAGCCCCTAACGGGGAAGAGCATCGGTCCACCTCGCAGCTGGCGGCGCGCTCCCCCGTCCAGGTGGGCTCAGGATTCCCCTCGGTGTCCCCGTCTTCCTTCTCCCTGCCCTGGAGAATCGGACTGGCCCCGAAATTAGCGTGAGTCAGCTGCCACGTTGCCGGGTTACACCCATGAACAACCACACAAGGACCCCAGCTGGGTAGCGCAGGCCTGTCGCAAATTCTGGAGCCCACAGGAACGTTGTTCCCTGGCTTCCGTCCCCTGCTGGGGAGGATCCTGTGCCTGCGTCCGGGAGGCAGCCAGGCTGCTGCCCGGCCTCGCCGACGCTCCAGCTCCAGCAGCAGCAGCTGCGGCAGGGGCTCCCCTGCTGTGCTCTGCACCCGCTAAGCCCCCTCCTGGCCCACGTGGGAGGGTGGCTGGGCCTCTGCCTCGGGACCTCCCCGTGGAGAGTGCACAGCTCCCCCGCCACCCGCCTCCTTCTGTCTGAGGAAGGCCACGTGGGGCATTTTTGTCACTAGTCATTCAGCAGACGTTTACCGATTGCCTCCTAGGTTTATTGATCCAACTGTGGGGACCCCTAGACAGTAAAATAAAAACCATGTTCGGGGAGACAGGTTGTTGGGGACCGCAGTACCGTGAAGGACGTGTGCGCTGGCTGTTCAGGAACAAGGGAGGAGCACGGGGGCGCGTGCGGGGCTGGGCTGTCCCGGAGGCCGAGGGGAATGTCGCCCCGGGAGCGGGGAGGCCGGACAGACGGGAGGGCGGAGCAGGTTCCTGAGCAGTGGCTGTCACTGTGGGGGTGGTCACAGGAGAAGACACGAAGCCTCTTCCTGGTAAGGCACTGGTTTGATCCGAGGCAGTCAGAAGACATGAGGAATCCTGTTCACAGGATACTGGGTCGATTCGTAGTTTGATAGGTCCCCACCGTGGATGGCAGGAGGCTGGAGGACCAGGGGAGGCCACTGCAGGAGTCCATGTCAGGGATGAACAGGGCCGGGGCTGGTGGTGGCGGGTGGGTGGAGGCGACGCCAGGAGGGAGCTCAGCAGGCTTCCTTACTCAGCCGCTTAGGATGGCTTGGTGGCTTGTGGCTTGGGAAGTGACAGGTTTGTGGGAAGAGTGGCAGATTCATGGGGAAGGTGGTTAGCCAGGCTTTGACAGGTTACATTTGTGAGGCAGAGTCAGAGGGACTTAGAGTCAGCGCTGCCTTGGTAGCCCATTAGCTGTGTCACGATTCAGTGAGACCGGTTTCTAACATGGGAGGAGTCCCAGAGCACAGTTTTCTCAGCGCTTGGTTTCAAGGTCTGGTGGTGTAGACCACAAAAGAACTGGCCCCTCTGGGCTCACTGAGGATGGATAATATTCAATATTCTCAGGCTGGGTATTTGGGACTGCGTCACAATGACTACTCTGTCCTGGTCAGACCTCGTCTACGCCTCTTTATTACACGGTTGGACTGAGGAGAGGGGGATTGAGGAAGCGTGTTAACTGTGTATATCACTTTCTCTCACCTGAGGCATCCCAGTTGCCAAGTGCCCCCTCGCCACGCCCAGGTAGAGAGGACCAGGCGACACCCCGTCTAATCTGCCCCACATTTGGGCAGAAGTGAGTCTCACCCTTTGTCTGCGGTTTGATAAAGACCTCCAGAAAGAAATAAAAAATAGGGTAAACTGCCAAACTGAACAGGAAAAAAAGCCCCTTTCTGGAATCTTTCAAATGTAAAAGTTATTGCCACCAAAAAACTCAAGAACAATACGTGCGACAGGCCGGGGCTTGTCTGTTAGAAACAGTAAGGCGGGTAGGAAGGTTCTGGAAGTAGATTCCAGCGGCCGCAGCTCAGGAGGCTTCCTTTCTCTGGTTTAGGGTCTTGGGACGACCACCTTCAATGTGGTAGGTTCTAGTTGGGCACTTTTCCATCTAGGACCTGAAAAGTCCACCTCTCATGATTTGGGGTCCCTAAGGAATTTGAATGCCAACGTAGAATTTCCTCGGTAACTTTATAGACCAGTTGTTTGGAGGGGGTGAGGAGTGGGAAGGAGGGAGATGGGCACAGTCTCTCCACTACCCTCCCCAGCTTCAACCTTGCATTGCCTCTTTTCTCTTCCTGGAGTGTCCTTCCAGTTGAGGGTTGGGTTCTCCCTCGCCTCCAGCACCAGAGGATCTTCCAACCGTACTTCTTGCTGCCCCCTCCTCTCTAGTCCGTTTCATGCATTGTTTTTTTCCTTGACTGTGGAGCTGACCCTGTCACCCTCCTGTTCTTGAAGCCACTGGGCATGAGCCAGGCTTGTCGTGCATCCCTGCCCAGCCATGACTCCCTCCGGACCCTCCCTCTCACCTCTGGTCACTCAGAGTGGCTCCATTCAGATACTACATCATTCATTTGTAAATCTACCCTCATGCTCGAGGCAGGGTTGGGTGCAGAATCAACTGGGAATGAGTGTTCTCTCCTGCCTCTGGGCCTTGCTCAGGCTATTCCATCACAGATTCTCACCTGTATTCTACCTGGCCTTCACAGCCACGCTCAAAGTGACCTCTTCCAAGGCGTCTTCCTGGGTTCCATGGGTCAAAATGTGTCACTTTCTACCCCTCTACTCCTGAAGCACTGTGTTACAATGTTGTGGACTAGAGTGACCATGGATGTGTTTTCTCTGTACTCTAAAATATAGGTTCCAGATACCATGGACCAGTGTTTTCTCTGGCACCTGCAAGAGACTGTCATAAAAATAACTGATACTCACTGAATAAATGGATAAACTCCTGGAAAACAGAAATTGTGTCTTTTTATCTTTGGATATTAACTATAGCATCTTCACAGTGAAAACAAATCAGTAAATGTTTTTTAGATTGTTTATTTAGAGTTCACGTCCTAAAACCATTGCGGGAACATCCTTTTGAAGGTGAAAGTCCAGATATGCCATACTGCATCATAGCCATCATACCATGTTCATTTCCAAACTGTCAAATCATGTCGCATATTTTCTCTGGTTTGTGAAAAATAGTACAGGTTTAGCATCTCTCATCTGAAATGCTTGGGACCAGAAGTGTTTGTTTTGGATTTCAGATTTTGTTGGATTTTGGAATATTTGCAGATAGGTATGGGTTCAACATTCCTAATCCAAAATTCGAAATGCTCCAATGAGCATTTTCTTTGAGCATCATGTCAGCACTAAAAAAGTTTCAGATTTTGGAGCATTTCAAATTTCAGATTTCAGGGTTAGGGATGCTTAACCTGTGCATGAAAAGCCTCATAAAAGCACATGTGCATACACACACTAACAGTGTTGTTATCTTTGATATTGAGTTATATATGGGGAAAAAATTGGAAATCAGCCTAGGCTCTGAATGCTGGAATGTGTACTGCCATAATCATGATGATTTTCCCTACTGTTCTGGAATCTCTCCTTCTGTGAGACCAGGAACAGTATTTTATATGTGCATGTCTTTTCTCCATCGTTGCCAGAGACCAGGTTTTAAACTTTAAAAAATATCACCCATACTAGGCTTCAATAATTGCTGAGTAATTGAAGTTATTATTCTATAGAAAAAGAAAGGAGCTCTTTCCACATGAGCTGTTTGTTTGGTCTTTTGGAATTACTTGTGTTTTACAAATGAGCATTTATTTCTCTCTGGGTTTGACCTCTTTTCTAGGGAGGTTCCCCTGAAGGATGCTAAGGAATATGCTGAATCTATAGGTGCCATCGTGGTGGAAACAAGTGCAAAAAATGCTATTAATATCGAAGAGCTCTTTCAAGGAATCAGTAAGTACCTGAAATTGTGTTTTCAGCCTAGCTTGCATTTTTATGCTTCTGGGAGACAGAGGATAAAACTGTAGAGTTCTAAAGTGGGTCTTTTCCTCTGTGTGAATTTCTCACACAAGTAAATATGAAATCTACAGCTATACACTCGTTAATATCTGTATTATGCCTCTCGATTTTAAATTTCCATAATGCTGTGCTTTACCTGTTCCTCCTATGTTTTGTGAGTTGAAATGAAATAATCCTGTTACAAAAATAAAGTTTATTTTAATTAAAAATTATGCATTCTATAGGTTATGTTAGTACTTTGAGGGGAGATAAAATAGGCAACGATAAGGTATAGAAACTTGAAGTCACCCACTGAACTGAATGACTCTAGGCAAGCAAAATAAGAGAAGCTTTTAGTAATATTCTTTGTCTGATGATGTCAACAAAAAATGATGTCTTCATCCCACATGACCTGAAATTGGGAATTGGGTGAATCATCGATTTGTAAAGATTTTCCTCAATTCTTTTCTTATGTCCTTTTTTCTTTTTCTTTTCTTTTTTTTTTTTTTGATTTTGCTCTTTTCTTATAAGCTAATTAATGAAGGTGACAGCTCCGTTCTTTGTCCCCAGTTCCTGGGTTATGTTATGCTTCACGTTCTCCTATGCTGGTTGCCATGAGTGACATTATCAGAGCTGTCTCCCAGCGGATGGCCTCGCTGACACATTTGTCTGCAGCTGTGAGGCTTCGAACGCACCAGATTTCACCTTCATAAATTCTCTGGCTGTGTCGTTTTGTTCTGGGTCATTCTGTCCTGGGTCCCACTAGAGAAGTACCTGCTGACAGCTGTCCTGGGAAACTGCTCTGTGCCCTCAGGAAAGTGCACTCAGCCATAACCCGGGATGCTGGGAGAAGTTCGGTGAAATGCTGGGTATCCACCTTCGGAAAAGTTGATCAGTTAGCAGTCGTCCTCAAATATCTTGGCCCTGGACAATTCCAGAAGGGAAGCTGATGGTTTGGTTTCTCTTGTGCCTGAGATCATTGTTGGCGGAGCTCTCAAAGTCAGTCGGCGTGGCTTCCCAGAACAGATCTGATTTCCGTGGAACTGGTTTGGGTCCATTACTTCAGACTCTGAGAACCCACAGCAGGGTTCTTTTGTTTGCTTACGTTGGCTGACAGGAGAGCGACTTGTGCTGTGCAGAGATGTGCAAAAGAAACTGCAGGTTGGTTGGAGTGTGGTATTATAACACCCATGTCACAGGTTCAGATCCCTGCACCGAAAAAAAAAGAAAAACTGCAGAAGAGTGGGCGGAGCCCCCCGCTGCAGCCACCGGCCTGTCGCAGGCCCTTTGATTCACTCCGGTCCTCATCCCCCTCCCCCTGCCTTCACCTTTTTCCTGCTATTATCTTGCACTCTGGGCAGAGTAGTGTCCTTCAAGCTCATCGACCTGAGTGGTTGGTCTGAGTGCTGGGGCTGTGATGTGATGCTGGAAACCCCATATCCTCACACTCCTGTTGCTGCCTGATCCTGGGCATGGGTGCAGATGCTCTCTGTACTTGTCCACTGTGGGTGACATCTAAGAGAGTTTGGCTTGAACTAGTCACAGTAACTTTGTATTTCTTTCCTCAGATCAAACTCATTCTTTTCTGGTAGGTTCAACTTGTAAGCATTTTGATTTTGTAGGCGGTTGTAATGAAGGAAGCCGGCTAGCTGCTGACGACTGTTAGGTCGTCACCTTCTGTTTGTGCAGCTCCACACCTGGCAGAGCCCTCTCCCCAGTACCAGCGCTGTGGCCCTCGAAGGCAACAGCGCAGACAGCAGCAAGCAGTGAAGGAAGCTCGCGCCTCGTGCACCTTGTGTTCAGTGTGAGATTTCCACATGAGCCAGGAGGCTTTCTGAGGTTTATGAAAGTCATTATTAACATCAAAACGTCAAATAAGGACCTGAAAGAGAACAAGCCTAAGCAGCATGTGTTAATATCTTAACTTGAAAGATCATTTCTTTGTATGGTTCAGCCAGTATAAAGCTCTTCCCATGTATGAAGTCTTCATTCATGGCTCACGACGATGGGGATTTTGAATAATTAATTCCTCAGATCCTGGTGGTCTACTTCATTTAGGAAAAAACAAGCATTTTGCTTAAAGCAGGGGGTGATTACAGCTTCAAAGTAATTAATTCCTATATAAGCCATAGAATACCTATATTGCCTCATCTTCCACATTAAATAAAGTCATTTTTGTTTTATTACACTTTAGTTATAGTTGCCTTAACAAACAGGGCTTGTAGATACACAGCCACGGCAAAATCTCTGTCTGCCTGTCTGCATTTGTAAACTCTGGTGCCTTTCTCTCCTCTTTCCTCTTTCTGGTGAATTTCTTCAGAATGGGGTTTTGTAGTCTAATCACAGGTTGACTTAAAACACAATTCCCAGTACACCTAAATATATTACAGCAGACTGTTCATTTATTTTCCTTTTCCCTGATGCTGCTTGTCTTACACGTGCTCCTCCCTGAGCTTAAAATAGAACTAGATATTGCTGACACCTCTGTTCCCCGAAGCAATGTTCCAGAGATGCAATAAAAACTCAAGAACAAATAGTGAGAATAAAAGCCCTTTAGAAAGGTGTGCTCAAACAAAATTAATTCACGTTAACTTGGATGAAAAGACAAATGTTTCTCTTTTCCATTCCCAGCATGTTCACGAAGCAGAAGTGGGAACTGTGTTTTCTGAACGTGAGCTAATACATTTTCTAACTGAAAATAGTTTACCAAAATATTATGTCTTTCAAAGATTGAAGCTACCCTGTGAAGGATTTAGATGCTGCTCTGTTTTGGGTGGTCTCTGCACAGTCTACCTTCATATAATATATTGTTCTCTGATTGGTATTCCTCCAGGTACCCTCTTCTAAATCACATTTTTGAACCTATCTCATCCCATTGCCAGTGGCTGATCTCTTCCATGCATTTCTGCCCAGGGTTTATTCATATTTCTTTCTCGGGTTCTTATACCTTTAATGTTCACATTAAAGGTTTCCTCTTTGAGTTAAAATATATGAAGAAAAATTCTTGGTCAAGAAAGTAATTGTACATTTGAATTTTTAAATTGTTGTCTGAAAATACCAAGACTATTCTGTTGCTGTTTACATACTGTTGAAAGACAAAATTACAGCAAATTTAGTTGAAAGTTCTTAATTGCCTTTATTTTCTAGCGTAGAGTTGGGCAACACTTCTTTCTGTAAAATAGAATGAGCATTCCAAATGAGCTGAGCAGGGGAGGTTGGTTTCACAGACAGAGAAGAAATCAGAAACAGAACCAGAGCAGATGGTCTTTGCAAAGTCACTTCCCTTATAAGGATTAAAGCAGAGGGGACTTCGCTATCATGCAGATTGAAACTGGCCTGTTTGGGAATTTAGTTTCTCTCTCTCTCTCTCTCTCTCTCTCTCTCTTGCTTGCTCGATTTCTCAGAAGATCAGATAAACAGTTTCGGCTTGGTGACATGGAACTTTAGCATGAGTGACTCATTTTGGGCTGGCCAGTTGGGCCTAGTGCAGGAGCTCAGTCCAAGCCAGTGACCTCCTGGCTTTAACAATACTACAGTGTTAAAAAGCAAAATCAAAACATCTTGATAGCCTTCCACGTGAGCTACTCTCTGCCCTTGTCTGTACATCATGACACGGAAGACGAGGTTCCAGAGCTGCGAGCTCGGTGTTTGCTCCTTAGCAGTTTTTAAAATCCCTCCTTGATCCGTTTGCTCACTCTGGCCCCATACCGGATGCTTCCTGTCCTCCCCGCAAAACTTCATTCCTCAAAATCCAGTTCAAATCTTCCTTCGTGAAGTCTTTGCCACTCCAAGCCTCACTGGTGACTTCTGCCTTTAATCTGAGCTTACCTACGGTTTGTCCCATCATCTGACATTTGAACATATTCTATCTTTAAATGATTCTCCAAGTGTTTTAGGTGTATATCTCTTCTTCTAGGGAGCCTGCAAGTTTCCCGGGAGTAGAAGTTTTGGTCTTTCAAATTCCCCATATGGCTGAGACTAGTAAATAGTATAGTGCTAAATTCATGGTTTTGAATTTGGATCTCCATCCTCATTTCATGATGTTCCAGGAGATAATATTTTAGTGAGTTCACTACATCAGATGAAATGTAATCACTTTTCTGTGGGGACTGACAGTTGAATAACACCAGCAAATTGGGCAAGCCTAGTTTCTCTCGATTTGTTTATTCAACAAGTATATGCTATATTGTTTTGTGGGTTAGGCGATATGCTAGAGACACTGGGATGTCGTGGTGAACAAAACAGACTGACAGTCGAGTGGGGGAGACAGGCTGTAGGCACAGAGTCAAATAGGTGTATAATTACACATGGTGGTAAATGCCCAGAAGCAAAAGAACAAGGATTGTGAGAGATGATAACGGGGGACTTCAGATTGGGTGCGGAAGTCCTCCCCAGGGAAATGATTTTAAGCTGGACTTGAAACACAAGAAAAGGTCAGTTGGGCAAAGAGCTCAAGAAAAACTGTCAGGCCAAGGGAACCTCAGGAACCAAATCCCTGAGGCAGGAAGTGGCGTGGTGCATTGAAGGAAGAGAAAGGAGGCTGTGGGCTGGTGGAGGAGGTGGACTTCAGGAAGGGGTGGGGCATTGAGGGCCCTCCTCACATGGCCTTATAATGGAATGAGGGGTGAAATTCAGAATGCAACTGGAAGTTCCTCAAGTGTTGCAGACAGAGGTATGGCATATCCAATTTACGTTTACAGAGACCACACCTTAGAAGGAGGAGCCTCTGGACATGGCTTAACCAATGGATGCAATTGTAGTGATGTAGGAAGGCGGTGGCACAGACGAGTCGGGAAGCAGTGGAGGTAGGCAGCAGAACTCTTCTGGGAAAAGAACCAATAGCACTGGAGGTGGGTTGGAAATAGGGTAGGAGGAACATGTTCTGGAACGAGGAAGCAAGCACAGGAGCAAGCTCTCTGGGGCTGGATTTGTCATGAGCCTAGCAGACAGGCTTTTGGATTGTGAGGACCCCAAGTTTTGGTTTGTGGCATTTAATTATTTCATTTAAATACCTTTTTTTTTAAACTCTCCTGAGGACAAGGAGAGGTGGAGCTGCAAGGCTCAGCAGGAAAATGCCCGGATTTGAACATTGGTTGTAGAGAAGATGAACACAGGCTTTCTCATGGGAATTACACGTGGAAACCTTAGACTAGGTTTTTTATTCGTTGTTACTTTGAGAACAAGGTGAGAAATATTTGTTTATTTAAAGTGAATATAATTAGAGGCACAGCGTATTTGTTTGGAAAAATTAGGATGGGGTGTTAAAAATGAAAAACAAGAATTTAAGGCTTGTGGGCAGTGATCGTGTCTTGCTCTGTAGTCATTTGTTGCACAGAATGCTAGCTATTTTAAGTCCTCTGGGTTTTTAAAATTCCCTAGGCAGTTTACTTTTGGTTTGGAGCAGGTTAAAGAAATTTAAAAGTAAAACAAAATGTTTGCAAATTTTATAATAGTAGAGCAAGCTGTCAAACTGAGGTAAGTTTAGCAGTTAAGGAACAAGGAGGGGACAAAGACAAAGTCTGTCTACTTTCTCACCACCACAGAAGTTAATTTAGCAAACGCAATTCCAGGAGGTATCAGTGACATAATATCATTTGAGAATACGGACAGATTGGATACCAAAAGCCCTGACTAGGCATGTCTTTTATTCCAGCAGTTCTGTAGAAGAAATTGATCAGGTGTGCAAAACATAGTAATAACAATGTTGGACATGTTTGGAGTTCTCATGTTGCGCCGATTTTGTGTTGCTGAAGTAGATGTGACCTCATGAATGCACCACTGATCCTGTTATTGTTATTGGCACTGTTTTTGTTCCTATTTTACAGTTGAAGAAAGGCGTAGGGAGGCTTGTAACTTGCTCGAGGTCACACAACTAGCAAGAGAGAGGGCAGTGTAAAGAGGTGGGCAGTGGGCCTGATATGCACATGTAGTCTGCAACATGTCCCTTTGCGTATGGCAATTTATGGCAACGCTATTCATGATAGTGAAAAACAGGAAATGACTGAAGTGTCCAAAGGTTAGAAAAGAGTTTTTAAAAATCATGATACACCAGTCTAAACAAGTGAATAAAAATGGTGTTGTAAATCTCTATTTACTGACATAAAAAGATAAATCATTGTGTGTGAAACAAAAGTTATAGAGCAGTTTATATAATAATCTGATTTCACAAAATTTGAACCATATAATATATATATATATAAAATAAATAATATATTTTTCCAAGAATACATACTTCTTGGAAGGATACACATTAAAAATTTAACAGTGGTTGTTTCATGATGATGAGATTCCGGGGAACTTAAAAAAATACCATATTGTGGAAGATTGTAAAAATATATACAAGTCAACAGTAATGCAGTGAACCTCTGTGCACTCCTAACCAAGCTCACTTCATCTCTACCCCGAAGTCCCCTGTCCCTGCCTGTGTTATTTTGAAGGGAATCTCAGACATCTTATTTCATCTGTAAATATCTTCAGTCTGTAATTTTTTTACATAATGACAATTACATTATCACATTAATAACTATAATGCTATTATTATATTAATTGCTTAATATCATCAAATATCCAGTAGTCAGATTTCCAAAAATCTTATAATTGTTATAATAGTTTCTTTGTTTGCATTTTATAGTTTGAATCAGGATGCAAATAATTTCCACATCCTGTGATTATTTGATGTGTCTTTCAAGCCTCTCTTAAGCAATAGGTTCTCTCTCCATCTTTTTCTCTTTTTCCTGTCATTCAGTTTCTTTACTCGGATAATTAGATCAGTGTCCTGCAGAGTTGAACACAGCACAGATTTTGCTGAGTTCCTTTTTTTTCTGCTGAGTAGTATTCTGTTACATGTATAAACTACAGTGTTAATCTATTCACCTAACATTCAGGTTGTTTTCAGTTTTTGGTAATATCTGATAAGGTTGCTGTGAGCATTCATGTATAAGTCTTTGCATGGATAAATACCTAGGAAGGGGACACTGGCTTATCTGGTAGGTGTACATCTACCTTTCTAAGAGATGCCCAAACTGTCTTCCAAGTGGTCTCACCATTTTAGATTACTACCACCAATGTAGGAGAGCTCCAGTTGCTCCACGTCCTTGCCAACACTTAGTACTGTCAATTTATAAAATGTTAACCATTGTAATGGGAGTATAGTGATATCCCTGTGGTTTTAGTTTGCATTTTCCTCATGACTGGTAATGTTGAGGGTCTTTTCATGTGCTAATTAGAGATCCATATGACTTGCTTGAAGTGTCTGTTCCAATTTTGCCCATTTTGAATTTGGTTGTTTGTCTTTTTATTGTTGCATTCTAAAGATTATTTCTTTATTTTAGATACATATTCTTTATCAGATATCTGTTTTTCAGATATTTTCTCGCACACTGTGGCTTGTCTTCATTTTCTTAACAGTGTCTTGAAGAGCCGAGGTTTTTGACTTTTGATTAAGTGTAGTTTGTCGTGTCTTTCCTTTGTGGCATGTACTTTTTGTATCTTACAATTTTTAAATGCTAAAATAAAATATTAAAGGGATAGATCCATACAATGGAATATTATTCAGGGGTAGAAAGAAATCAGCTAGCAAGCAAAGCAAAGGCAAGCAGGAACCTTAAATGCATATTACTAAGTGAGAGAAACCAATCTGAAAAGTCTACATACTCTGTGATTCCAACTGTATGACACTCTGCAAAAGGCAAAACTATGGAAACAATGAAAAAATCAGTGGTTGCCAGGGGTCCTGGGTTGGGGGGTTAGAGGGAGGGGATGAATAGTTGGAGCACGGGGGATTTTTAGGGCAGTGAAACTATTCTGTATGATACTACAATGGTGGGTGCATGTCATTATCCAGCACAAAGAGTGAGCCCTCATGTCAGCTATGGACTTTAAGCCCACGTGTTACACACTAATGCAAGAAGTTAACGGAAAATTGGAGATGGGGTCAGGCGGTATATGGGAACTTTCTGTATTTTTCACTCAATTTCTTCTATAAACCAAGAACTACTAAAAAAAATAAAATCTAACAATTAAAAAGGAGAAGAAGAAAGGAAAAGATGCCTTTGAATGGTAAGAAGACCAGTGGTTTCTGTTGAAGAGCCAGTGTTGACCGTCCCTTCCTCCCTCTGGATGGCATCGCCGTTCCTTCAGCTCCCTAGACTTTCACCTTCAGGTTTTCTGGTCCCTGTCTTGACCCTCCTGCTTCCATCCAGTTGTCACATCCTGCCAAGTGTCTTCCTAAGTTTCTCTCCCACCTCTGCCTCCTCCTCCCTTGAGTACACACCTACTAGGGCTCTCGTAGTCCCTGACTGCACTTTCTTCAGGCCCCTGACCACATACACTTCCCGTCCCCTGAGCCGTCCTGCTCCTTCGTAGAAGGTTAGCTCATTCCTCATTTCCAGCCTCTTTGTCCTAATTTAAGGTCTTCTGGTGATTCTGTATTGTCTTTGTCATGGCAGCGAGAGTACAGTTGCAGGAATGGCATTGCCCTGGTCTGCATTCTCAGGTCGGTGTTCTGTGACTGTGAGCACCTCAGTGTTCCACAGAGACCCCTCTCTAAATGGAGGGGCTGGGAGGTCATTATCAAGAGTAAATAGTGCTAAGTTCTAGCAAACTTGGTCAGTTTGCTAATTTGGGTGATTGAAAAAATCAGTCAAGAAATGGAAGTTTCATAGCAACTGCCAGCAGCACTAACACCAAACAGAAGATAGCCAAGCCCAGTCACTGCTGGAACCGGAATGGAAGGAGAGAAGAATACAAACAGAATTGTTAGAGAGGAATCAAAGCTTGTACAGAAGTGACTGGTTGAGCACACAAGGAAAGAGACAGCTGCAGCTAAGCCCGCTGTTTTATTTTTGTTGTGGGTGAACGTATTACAGTCCCAGTTCAGAGCCATGAAAAAATTTATAAGCATGGAATTTGTTTTCACATACTGCATTCCTGAGGAATCATTTATAAAACCTGCTTTTTCTCTAGACTGTCAAATTTCAGGAAAACCAAACTTCAAAAAAGAAGTATTTTTAACTTTTCCCAGACAGGATCTTACACAATGTAAATTGTATTAAAATAAACACTCTGCTTTAGAATTTATGCTCAAGGACAACTTGTTATGGAGTTTGCATACTTAGAGGGCATTTTGTAAGAGGAGACAGATGCAGATGATGTGAGCTTTTTCAGATGTTTGTACATATATTTTTGTCCTCTATGCCAATGTTAATAATACTGATTCCACAGTGTTCCAAGGTGATCACCTTGGTACAAAATGTTATGGCCATTTCCCAAAACTATTCTTTTGTGAAAGTACACTTAACCTCTCAGTAAGTTCTCAATGCCCCAGACCACAGCATGGGAGCTGGCGTTCTGTTTGCACAGCCGTGTGCTCGAGGCCCCTGGCCTCGCTGCTGCTGCTATCCTTGGGCTTTCCTCCGCCTCTGCTTTAAAGTGGAAGCTCCTCCTTTCTTCTCACTGTTGGAGGCCGGCCTGCATGTAATTCATCCCAGGCTGAGGGCTTAGTAGGACACGGAAGCCCTGCCCAGGAGAAGCCTGTGGCCGCAGGAGACCCCCCTCCCCTCCACTGCATGGGCCCTGCCCGTGTTAATGACAGCTGCGTGCTTGTTGCAGAATAGTAAGTTACTTTCTAGTGCTTTTCATGGTGAGGCAGGGAAGCCTCGGAGATTTGAAATAACTTGTCCTAGTTCACTTACCTGGAACACTGACTCTCCCAAATCTCAAACCTCTTTCTACCAAAAGAGAAAAACAAAGTCTGAGGAAACTGCAGGAGTTCTGACTTTGAGAAATATTTTGTTCTAAGAAGTGAGGTTTTGAATATTCTGAAGGTAAAAGAACCTGGCCCCTCAAAGAGGCCAGGATCAACAACTGATTCCAAACGAGGCCAACAGTTTGACACATATGAGGGGAACCTCCTTGGAGGAGACCAGGCCTGACTCACTGTTGTGTCCCCAACGTTGCCATCAGGTCTGCTTAGGAAAGAAGGGAGACGCAGGAAGGGGGCAGACTGGAATAGCAGTGCAGGGCGTGGGCTCTTTGTTTCCAGATTTCCACAGTACTTGGTCACTTTAATGAATATCTTATATATAAACCTTTTCTGTATTTTGGGTACTTTTAGGGCACAAGGCAGGTAAAATAAGTCACAGAAAGCAGGGCTAAACAGCTAATGCTGTTTTGCTAATGTTGGAGTTACCATAAGAAGAGCATGAAATTGATGTTAAGAATGGGATATTAATTTTGATATTGTCAAAAATGCTCAAATTTCAACTTCTTATACTCATCAAGAAACAGTCCTTGTCTCTTAGTTGATTAGGGCAACAGCTTGTACCCATCAAAATTATTATCAGGAGGCACCTGAAATATTATTAGTTTAAATAATGGCATGACTTGACACTATCATCCCTTCAAAACACATCACTTTCTCTTGAGGAGCAGTACTTTTTTGTCAAGATCTGACTTGAATAAATCTTTAAAGTACTGGTGGTCACTGGGGACTTTCTCCTGTATTTATCACTTAAGGTTGACAAAGTAGAAGAGACATTTGTTTACTTCCTTTTAATTGTGACTGATAAAATAGCATGTCCATAAGAGGAAAATGCATTCATACTGTCGCTGCTTCTGGATTAGGACTGAACTGTCTTGGGAACTGCCTGCGAAAGCTTTGCACAGCTTTGCTGGCCGTGCAAGACGGCAGGAGCAATAGCTGCAGAAGTTATCACCTCCTTTTCACCTGCTCCATAATCAGGTGAAGATCTCTACTATTGATTTTTAATTTAGGGTAAATGCCAATGACCGTATTCTTTATGCTTTCTCTCTGGTGATGTCTGTACTGTCCAGTCTACACAATGCGTCAATACCTTTGAAATCAACCATTTCTGCCCCGTGCACGCAGAAATGTCCTTCTATCAGGATGTTTTGGCTCTGTCTGTAGTCCTTAGGTAACATCCACTTGCATTAAAAGACTTTGTCTTTGGAATGGATTTTCCTTCCACTTCTAGTTACTGGTTACTTAGTAAACTAATATACTAAGTAGCTGGTAAAAAAAAAAAAAATCCTCACTTTTAGAGCTGGTATTTCATGCTTTTTTCATGGGGGATGGAAAAGTAAACAGAAAGCTCATGTGCAGTGGGGAGGAACCGGGTTTAGGATCCATCAGAAAATCAGGACGAAGGTTATAATCACAGAACCAGCGGTACCACTTATTGCCGATGTGACCTTCAGCAAACAACCTCAGTTCTCTGAGTCATCATAAAATGGTGATAATAATGGCCATTCCACCAGCTTCACAGGGTTAGGTGAGGACGGTGACTGTGACAATCTTTGAAAACTGTGAGGTTCTAAGGTTATTTCCAGATTCCATTGCCTTTTTTGAAAAAAACAGCTTTATTGAGATAAAATTCACACACTTCAATTTCACCCACTTAACTGTACAATTCAGTACTTTTTAGCATATTCATGGCTATATGCAGGCATCAGCACAATTTTAGAATATTTTTATCATTTCTTTAGCTATCACCTCCCTATCCCCCTCCATTGTCTTAATTTTTACTTTGTGTTTATTTATCGAGACTCTAGGATAATTTTTAAACTTAAATTCAGTAAGAAAAAGATTGTGGATGACATTAAAATGCTGTTTCCTCTGAAGAGTCGCTCCGTGGGCTTTCCAGTTAATGATCTAAGTGCTGGGGTAGGGCGAGGTGGCGAGCTCAGTGTTAATGAACGACAGTACTAGGAAGATCACGATTCCCAGTCCACTTCTATTTTGAGAAGCAGAAAAGACGGCCGAGTGTGCACTGTTACTGCTGAAGTCGCAGAGGCGTGAAGCCAGTCATTAAAGCGGATGGCTGGTGGGAAGGCTGGGAGGAATGAGTGCTGGTGTGCAGAGTGGGACGTGCCCCCCGCAGCAGGTCCTCCCAGTCGCAGGAAAGCCACACGGTCAGGAAGCTGCCTGTACTCTGTCTGAACTTTCTAGGCATGGATTTGACTTCATGCGGCAGAGCTAGGAGGGAAGGAGGGAGGGAGGCGGAGGGGAGAAGAGCCATTCCTGGAGCTCCTCTGTTTTCTGCGCAACCCAAACATTAAGCAGAGGTGTGGGCACAGCATAAAAGTCAGTTTGTGCGGCGATGACTGGGGAAACAGGAGCTCAACTGCAGTCTCCTTTTTGTTCCAGGCCGCCGGATCCCACCCCTGGACCCCCATGAAAATGGAAACAATGGAGCCATCAAACTTGGGAAGCCCAGCACGCCGTCCAGCCGGCGGTGCTGCTGACCCAGGGCTGCGGGCCGCCGTACTTGAAGAAGCAGAGCCCACGACCCCGGGTCCTGCTGAAGGAGCCCCATGCTGGGTGGCCCGCACCTCACTGAGAAGAGCAAGCAGGCTGGCTTCACATCCCGGAAGACCTGCAGGGAGCGGAGCAGGAAAGGTCCCTGAAAAAGGACTTTAGAGAACTCTGAAAAACCCCATCACACCACCACAAAATGGCCTTTAGTGCATGAAATGCACTCGGGAGGGATTGTACTTATTAGGGAATGAGTATAATTGAGTTTTTGTTAAAAACCTTTAAAAATTTTTTTGGATTTGTGCAAAAGTCTTACTGCTTTATCATGTGTATGGGATTCTAAAGTGGCGTTCTACTCTGATTTCCTGGGTCACCTGGCCAAAAGTCAGCAGTTTCTTTAGTGCCATTGCATTTGTTACCTAAGCAGCCTTTACTGAAAGGCAAATTTAATTTAGAAGGTTAGTTTTTAGCTGGATTTGGAAGTAAGCATTTATTTATTACTTTTCTGAAGGAAATCGGAGAAGTATAGTTGGACTGTTACTCACGCTGAGACTTGAACTATTATAAAAGAGGAGAAAAAGTTAGAAACTGTTGTCTACATCTCTTTTAATCAATGAACAAACTTTTTTCAGTTTTGGTCATATCTAAACAAACAAACCAAATCAGGCTGAAATATTGCATATCATTTTGAGATTGGGAGGCCTAGTTAGAAGGAGTCATTTAAGTAGTTACTGTGTAAGCCATGGTAGATGTAGACTATAAATATCATTCAAGAGACCACCAGGCATTCATCACTTCTGTAGTCATAAATTTCTACTCGCTTAGAGAAGTTTAATGCTCAGAGCATTGTTTTACTAAAAGAATTACTAAGAAAATTAACTGAAGGATGTTTGAGTCTAAATCATAGGGCAGATTTCTAATAACAGTAGTTAACAACAGGTTACAGGAAAGCCAGCCAAACCTGAAATTTCTAGACCCCAAAAACTACAGAATTGGAGAAAGCATTTTAAATGATGCCAGGCTTGGGGAGGAGAGTATCAGGACTAAGTAGAGGTCCAACCCTGGAATGCCAATGAGCTGAAAACAGGATTCGATGAAAACCTCCCTTCCTTTTCATATTGAAACCTCCCTGTCTGTTCAATTGATTAAAGATGTCTGAATCCGAAGGAAGTAGAAGGAGAAAGAGCATGGAAAGGGAGAAAAGCTATTTCCATTGGAAATTCAAATCCTATTACCTTTCTAACTTTCATAGAAACTCGGGATCAGGAATCAGCTGATTTCCTGTTAAGGCTGATATTAGGAGGTTATTCTTAACAGCTGTTAGGAACACTGCCTCGTGGGGGCTGGGCAAACTAAATGCACAGTCTCACAAATGTTTAACCACATGGTGCTAACAGGGCCGGCTGGTACCTCCTTTGCCACACACCGTCACGGGCCAGCAAGCCTTTATTGACAGTGTACGATGTGAAAGTCAAGAAAGAGATCATGAGCTGATGAAAGACCTCCAGCTTTCAGTAGCTCAGGCTGAGCTGCTGTAGAGTCTGTCATGGCCATGCCTACCCTCCTCTTGACAGGCGAGAGACACTGAGTCACGTCATCACAAAAAGGAAGTGTCCTGGAGAGACCAGCCAAGTCTACACTTTCTGTATGTTCATTATAATCAAGGAAACAGTGCCAGGTTGAAATCACAGATTTATGTTTTCAACTCAGGAATGTGCTATCAATTTGATTTTCTTACTACTTCACCCAGCTTGTGAGAGTTGATTGACAATCTTGAGTATAAAGGATGGAAAAGACTTATTTTTGATTCAGGAGTGTCATTTGGCTCTCCCAGACAGGTGCCTAAAAAACTGTTAGCAAGTGGTATTTGGATGTCTTGGCAAGGCCTTTGCAAGGATTTTTAAGGTTTTTTTCCACATTGTCAACATTGTTGGCTGACATGATTCTACTTGCAGGCCAAGAAATTATCATACCTCTTGCCAAAGGTAAAAAAAAATTAAATTGAAAATTGAAGTGACCTCTTTCCGGTGACATGCAGGCTTATTTTTGAACCTTTCCTCTTCCAGCTTTCCCTGAAAACCCGAATTTATCTCTGGACAGCTGTTCAGGTTTCCTAGCTAAGGCGGTAAGCATCCCAGCAGAGCATCTCACAGCTTTGGGCTGGGTTTGCAGGGCTTGTATTTTGCATAAAATGTCTTGTCTTAACCACATGTAGTGAGTTACCCACTAATGAGCCCATGGTTTTATTTCAGAAGCACATGAGGGTGTGAATACACTCTATTACATTTCTGTGTTGCCTTAGCTATTCAAGCCAGTCAGAGAACATATATATATACTTCATCACCACCCAGAGCAATGAGCAGAGAGTAGATTGCACTTGGGCACACAAGTATTCATATAAACATTGAGCCGTCTCTGAAGATAGGTGCTCGGGCCTTGTCCACAATGAGACTTTCCACCTTCCTTTATTTTGGCTTGGGATTACTTCATGGCTTTTCTAATAATTGAACCATAACCATGTAATAGAATGTAAAGGCCCGGAAATTATCATTGCTCCAAAATGTCAAATAGTTTCATGTAATGTAGAGTCCTTGTCATCATTTTCCAAAATTTGCTTCTTCTCCCCCGTTTTCTCTTCTTTCCTGTGTGGTATGTGGTGTACATGTGTAAATATGATTTTATATTGGTTATGCCGACATGTAATCCATTTCCAACTGGCCGAGTGTGGCTCATGGCTGTGTGTTTTGGAAGGTAGGCCGGATTCTCAGAGGGATGGTTTCCCATTGGAAATCCTACGAGTGACAGTGGAGTCATGCAAACGTTTTCTGTAAGTACATGATTGACTTGCCATTTTAGAATTAAAATGGTACATTCAGGTGCTGAATATGACGTTACCTTGCAGACTAAAAGGTTGAAGACCTAAAACACTTAGCCAACAGTAAGGGCTGTGCCCCTATTAAAACTGAGTTCACCTGCTGAGGGAGGTTTGGTTGACTCAAATATTTCCTCTAATATTGGGGCTTTGACATGCGATGGCTGAAATGGGCTCCTTTGTGGGCTCTACTTATTCTTTGCAGCGCTCATGGCCGGTTGAGTAACGAGCTAGCTTATACACTAAAGGGCTCCAAGCTGCACTCAGACCTATTAGGTGTCTGTTTTACTCTTTTAACCAGCATTGTTGAAAGCAGACCCAATGACCCAATGGCAGTGTGCCATTGTGCAAACTGCTCCCTGTTCTCACGTTTTTTTAAAGGGTTTCCGTCTGGGCTGGACCCAGGTCTTGCATGTAGAAGACGCCCGTGCAGACAGCTGGGACCTTGCATTCTACCCTGTAGTAAAGCATTTCCCTCAGCAGTGCCCAATTGTATCTGTTATTTTTGGTTTAACACACACTGATTCATACTAATAAATATTTTAAGTCATATCAAGTTTGTCTTTTTCTTATTATAATGTTCAGTAGAATAATTTTTAAAATCACAGTTAACTCAGAATAAAGAATAGTGATCGCCCAGAGAAATGTGTGTACCTGTACGTATGAAGACACATATAGAGATGTCCACTGAAGCACCATTTGCAATAGCAAAATGTTGTCTTCCACTAAGGAAACCGTTAAGTAAGATGTGGCATAAAACAATAAACACTATCTTACAGTTCCTGAGGGCAGATCACCAAGTCCAATGTGGTCTCTCTGTCCCCCTTGTCTTGTGTTCCTGGCTCCCTCAGTCCACTTCCACACCCCACTTCAAACACCTGGGGAGATTTTGGATAAGAGCATGAGTCTCTTGGGAGCCTCAGGCTGGGGGTTGAGGTAGGGGAGGTGGCAGCAGCTTAGGGCTAGGTGGCTGCTGTTCCAGGTGGGCTCTGCCAGCATCCGTTCTCCATTGCTGGGGCTCCATGATAACAGCCTGGGGGGCACCCAGTGCTTATCCCCTCTTCCAGGAGGGTAGTAGGCAGCTGGTGCTGGGCCTTAGCCAGCTGGCATCTGCGTGTAAGCTGTCTCACCTCCAACCTCCGCCTCCTACAGCCTGGTGGGGTGAGGCGGGGAGAGGCAGGGCATAATTTGATATCAGCTTCATCAGGGCTTGTCCTTTTAAGTTCCCAAATCCTTTGGCTTACATGCAGACTTTATCCTCCAAACTGGGCACTTTTGAAAGTGAAGGGGGGTGCTGTTAACATTGAGCTGGAACAATAGGAGTTAATGGGATAGTCCCTGGCAAGCTGGGATGTATGGTCGCTCTGGTCTAGTCTCTGACACACCTTTGTAAGGTCACCCATCTCTCCATCCATCCATCCTTCCATCCTTGCATCCAACAAGTATTTACTGAGGGCCGCTGTGAGGCAGGTGCTCCTCTGTGCTCCGTCAGACTCATGTACTTAGCAAGCTCACAAAGGAGGGGACAGGAGGGCAAGGGCAGGAGAAGCAGGCATGGCAGGAAAGTTCCTGCAGACAGGGCAGCTTGACTGGGGAGGCGCTCTCCCCACATAGGTAGGAAGTGGGGGGACCAGGGGTTGGGAGTTGGCTCCACCCCTCATCAAATGATCCTGGGCAAGTTCCTTGGTGTCTCTGAGCCTGTAAAACAAGATGGTGCCTGTATCACAGGGTCAATGTCAAGATGAAGTATGACTGTGCGGAAGGCCCTTAGAACAGGGAGTTTGGTGGCTGTGACAATGCCAGAGGCTTCGACCTTTCCTCCTGTCTCTCAGCTGCCAATTCCTTCTTTTTCTTCTCTTCCTTTTTCTTTTCTTGGGAAGCAGTGTAGTGTAGAGATTAACGAGTCCAGAGGCAGACCATCAAAGGCTGATGCCCAACTCTAATTTGCTGGCAAATTAGTTTCTCTAAGCCTCAGTTTCCTCGTATGTAAAATGCAGATAATAATTTGTATGCACAAATATCCACACTTCTGGAATCCAGACAGCTTCATAAATGGAAAGGTTTGATTTGGACTCATTTGGCAGCAAAACCAGACCTGAACCGATGTGATGCTATTTATAATGGCTATTTATCCAACCCGGGGTGAATATTTGTATATCTAGCTGTAGAAATACTATTGTGTTTAATTATACACACTCTGCTGGAGTGTTCTATGATAATTATACCCCCAAGTTACCAAGTATTGTCAGCCTGCTGTATGTACCTCAGGGGAGTGTCCTGGGGATTGAGTGTGGTGAAGGGGATGCTGTTTACATGGTGGTGGCACTCCCTGGGATTCTCCCTACAGAACACGTGCCTTAGGGCCCTGGCACCGCACACGTGCTCAAACACAGTAAGAGCTAATGCGAATGTAGTAGCTTGCTATGTGCCAGACTCCGTTCTAGGTGTTTTATATCTTACTCCGTCTTTTTATGCTCACAGCAACTTTTATGAGGTGCATACTATTATCTCCATTTTACAGATGAGGAAACTGAGGCACAGGAAGTTAAGTAAATTGCTCAAGATCATCAACTAGTAAGAGAAAGGAGTCAGATGTTAGCTCCTATTATTTTCTCCCTTCTGTACTCTCATCATGGCGCTGTGAATAATGAAGGAGTGAAGGAGGGGAAATCCATGTTTATTGAAAACTTCCCATGAGCTGCTTTCAAGTTGTATCTCATTTTATCCACAAGACAAATCTGAGAAGGATGCACAATTGTTCTTATTTTTGTGGAGGGAGCGGGAAATGCTTATGTGACTCAGTGAGAGAAGGGCCAGCTGCACTCAGGCCGTGGTTCCTCCTGTTGCAAACCTGTTCCTGTGTCCGGGGAGGTGTTGACTGGGGGCTGGAGGAGCTGACTCACTGGATGAATGGAGACTGCGGCTTTGACTTTGACTCTTGTCTGAGCCAGACCCGCTGTGTGACTCTCCTTGACCCCACTGCCCAGGCAGCTTGATTTATCTTTTCTGTGTCCCTGACTTTCACGTCCAAACCACTGCTCAGCCCTCATTGAAGTTCTTAGCTGGCTTTTTGAAATGACTTGTGCTTCAGGGTCCAGCAATCTGGACTTTGTAGGGCCCGAGGCCCTGAGTTAGCTTCTGAGAACCCAGTGCCCAAACGGGAGTCCCCAGGTGGGCCTGGATGCCCTGGGGTGGCTGCTTTCTCTGCTCTTCATCTCAGTTCTCCCTGGGCGATCTGTGCAGACCTACATGCTCTTTTGTAAAAGGATCTCAACTGATTTCTAAGGCAAGTCCCAAGTGTTTTTTTTGTTTTTTTTTTGCTTCCATCTTTGAATTCCCTCTGCAGGGTTTCACCCTTCCAGTTCACCCACATATATGCATAAATCTCTAGCTTTGATCCGCTGTCGTCCATCTCCTTTTCCCCATCAAGCTCCCCTTTCTTCCCTTCATGCTAATGAAATTCTCAAAAGAGAATCTTGATCTTCTACTCATTCGGTCTGCTCTCCACTCCCGTGAAGCTGGCTCCTATCCCTCATCCTGCGTTTCAGAGACCTCCAGTGGTCACCTCACTGCCCTGGGGCTCTCTCTCCTGCTCTCTCCACCGCCCCGTGGGCTTTGAGGCGGTTGACCCCACCCTCCTGGACGGCTTTTCTGGCCACTGGGCCTGGGGCTCGGGTTCCTCCAAGGCCTTTTGCTGCCCCTCTTCATTTTCCTTTGCCAGCTCTTCTTAGACTTCCTACCTGCTTATTCCTGCGAATTTGTGTTTCTAATGCTGGTCAATATGCTGCCTTCCTTATGATACATCTGATTTTATGGTTTCGACTATTGCCTCTAGGTGTTTGGCTTCCAAATTGTGGTCTGACCTGCCATCTATCAGAGAGCAGACCTGCCTCCGGCTGTCTGGTGGGTGTGCCCGTGGGCGACCTGCTTCCGAGCCAAAGCTCCTGCCAGGTGAACCCTCCTCTGCCCGGTGTGATGCAGCTTATGCGTTGTGTTCTCAGTGGCGCAGCCTTCAGATGTGAGAGTCAATCTCAGCTCCTTCTGAGTGAGCATAGACCAGACCATGTAAATTCTGTTTCTGAGATTGCTCAAACCTTTTAATGCCCTTCCACTGTCCTAGTGAAGGCTCTTAACATTAATGTGTTCCATCTCAACTATTGCCATACCTTTTTAACACATGTCTGTGAATTCTGTCTTTGGCTTTCAGATCTACTGCTCAATATGCTAGCAGTGAGTTGGCTAAAGTACAGATCAAATCATGTCATTTCCTCAAAACTTAGAGTGACACTCCATTGCAAATTAGATAAATTTCCAACTCTGTAACCTGTGATGAAACATCCCTCTCACCTAGCCCAGCCTCCATCTCCGCCCCATCGTTGGCTGGAGCCCTGCCTCCGTCCTGGCGCTTTCTCCTCCACCAGGACGGCCACGCATTTGCTCCTCTCTGCCTGGCAGTGCACACCCAGCTTCCCAGGCTGGGAAGGAATTCCAGGAGGCTTTCCCAGATCTCCCCAGGGGGAATGATAGTCCCCTCTTCTAATCACTATAGAGTTAGGGGGAGCAGGTTAGCCTATAAGTTAAGGTCAAATAATGTTTGTCAGAGATAGTGCATTTTAATTAAAATGTCGTTTTTATTCTCTACACTCAGCGTTGTAGCAGTAGACCAGGAAGTTAATTAGGTATTACCTTGGAGGGTCAGAAAAGAAGAAACTCACCTGACACAAGCACTTCAGTCCTAAATGCAAGTTTTCATTGAGTGTGTGGTATACTCCACGCTGGGCGAAAGACTGGAGATCCCAAGGCCTATCTCTTATCCTCAAGGAGCTTATATTTGGTGCTGTGGTTTGAATGTCTCCCCAAGCTCATGTTGGAAATTAACCCCCAATATGGTGGTGGAAAGTGGGGCCTTTAAGAGGTGATCAGATCGTGAGGACTGTGCCCGGGTGAATGGATTGATCCATTCATGGAGTAACGGGTTGACAGTTTAATGAGTAGCCATGGGCATGGACTGGTGGCTTTATAAGAAAAGCACATTAAAGAGCTCCTGGCCATCCTCCGCATGTGACACCCTGCCTTGCTATGGGACTCTGTAGGTAGCCCCACCCAGAAGAAGGTCCTCAGCAGATGCACTTAAATTACACAGTTTCAGGTAATCTGTTATAAGCAACAGAAAACAGACTAATACATCTGGGCTGGGGAGGAAGGGTTTATGCCATGTGACATCATTTCATTGAATGTGTGGTGCTGACAGGAGAGCCTGGGTGGTTAGGACTAAATGTTGATCTGTGACATTTTACCCTGCTTTGGTTTAAACATCTGCTTCTCAATATTCTGGTTTTAAACTTAGCGTGGGTGGTTTAGGAAAGTCTTACAGGAATAGTTTCTTTCACCTCTCTCCTATTTCCTTATTCAGGGGCCAAGGTGGAGGTGGTGGTCTACCAGATGTTAATACAAGTCATTTTAGTAAAAATATTTTTTTTTAAACTAAGTGGTTTAATGTAAACCTTCTTTGACAGTTTCACATTCTACGAGCTGTAATCCATCCATGCCTTTATTCATTCATTCATTAAGTATTGACTGAACACCACACTCCTTATGTTGAGAATGAGCTTGGGCCCTTCCCAGTAAATTCAGTTTTGTGACTCTGAACATCAAAGCTACAATTAATGCGCCAAGAGATGTTTAACGGGGTCTGTTGCTTTGCTTCTTTTTAATTGCTGTACTCCTTTGTGGGTTCCATTGGCTCTGGAGGCAGGCACAGTCCTTAATAGTCTGCTAACTCACTCATCTGGCTTCCTTTAGAAGGAGCAGTGGTAGTTTCAAAGCACAACCTGCAGAGTCCTTGCACTATGAGCTATGGCTGGAGGTCATGTGCATTTGTCAAGTCTCTTTAGTAGTTTATTTGTATTCAAACATCAACAAACTTAGACCTAACCAGAATCTTACCAAAGTGGCTCCAAACAGAAGTTTCCAGTAAATATTCGCACCAGAGAGCTTTAAACATTATGCCAGAAGTCAGAAATGGTCAGAGTAGAACCACTTCTCCCAGCTCCATCCTGGCAGGGTGCCCAGGGATCCTCAGTTAGGTTTTCAGTGGAGAATGTGGAAGACAAACAAAACTTTCTTCTGCTAATACTGATCACCTCTTGTAATAGACATTGCTGGTACCCTCTCTGTGCACAGCCTGTCAGCATTCACCTTTATTCTCAGATGACTATTTACTGCAGACACCTGTGATTCCCCAGGGTGCTCTGGGGACATGCAAGGCAAGGAGAAGCGCCGGACTTCGTGCCCCTGGACAAAGCACTCAAATGAAGGATGGGGAGAGGATGGGGAGATGGGATCACTCTCTCCCTCGCTGGCCCTGGGTGTGAGCTTCAGTTGCACACAGTGGCAGCTGGCTTGATTACCTCCTACCTCCCTCACCAGTGTCTCATGGGACCACCACCCAAATAAAGTACTTGCACTCAAATTCTTATCTTAGGATCTGCTTTTCATAGTTTAATTAAAATGCATTAATATCTATGCAGTGATGAAGGAATGCTCAAAATAACATGGGGTACCTTAAATACACATTGCTAAGTGAAGTCAATCTGAGAAAGCTGCATACTGTATGATTCCACTTGTATGAAGTTCTGGAAAAGATAAAACTATAGAAAATGAGCAAACCTGTCGTTGCTATGGGTTTGCAGAAGGGTGAGGGTCGATTAGATGAAGCACAGGAGATTTTTTAGGCCTGTGAAAGTATTCTGTACAGTACTGTAGGGGTGGATACTATCCATTTCTCAAAACCCACTGGACTCTGCAGCATAAAGTGTGAATCTTAGTGTGTACAAATTTGAAAAAAATCAACCAGGACAGCAGGGGATCCTAGGATGGAATGCAGAATGTGACAAAAGAATATAACTGTGTTACAAACATGTGATAGAACTCCACTGGAGGGGAGGGGAAGAGGAGGTGCTGTGAAACTCTAGAATGACTGGAAACTGTAAAACTAAAGACAGAAGGAACCACATATAAGCGCTGTGCTCTAGCTGATAAAGCTGATAACCATGGTGGTACAGGTTAACTATTCTGAAACCACTCTACATGGAGGTTTGGGATCGGACAAATATGGCAATGGATGGCAGCTTATGGGAACCGAGTCACTGTTGGAGTAGAGGGACACAGACAAGCAAGGGTGAAAGGCTCCAGTGAACCACGTGGTATGAATCAGGGTCGAGGACATCAACATGAACTCATGTCTACCTTAGTACAGAGCTGGTAGGCAGATGCATAAATAATTATAAACTTGATTATATGCATGGGTTAGTTTACATACATATATTTGCTAGTTATGTTCACTGAGAGGGTCCAGAGACAGTGACATCCAGTGTCAACTAGCATACCCAGCCCAGGCCTTGGTTTCTAAATACCATTCTCCAGTAAAAGGAATCTAGAAATGGATGATTCTAGGGCTGGGGCAGTGAATATACAGGATGAACCTGGAGCATCCTGTAGTGTCAGAAAGTAAGGAAGTGCTCAAAAAACAAAACAACAGCTATATGTCAAAGGGACACAGAAGCCATTGGAAAGAGCTCTCAGTGGCCCAAGCTAGAACAATTTGAGCAACAAAATAAGTAACAGTATTAGATTATAACCCAAAGTATTTGTAAGTGTCCATGAATCCATACTGATGTAAATAAATGATTGTATAAATAAATTAGGGGGTGGGGGGAGAAGACAAATCCTCCAAATGGAAGAATTCCAGAGCATTAATGTAGATCCTCCCGCAAGGAGGTGCAGCAGAATCCCCTCCGCTTGAGTATGGACTGTGCCCGGTGACTTCCTTCCAAAGTGTACAGTAAGAAAGTGGGGAGGGAATAATTTCGCAGTGGAGAAACCTGACAAACACTACCTCAGCCAAGTGATGAAGGTCATTGTCATCAGTGACGTCATGTGGACAGTGTGACCCTTGATATGTTTAATTTATAACAAAATGATGAAAATGGCACTTGACCCCTGTGGTCTTCCTCCCCAAAACACCCAGCCCTGGTCTAACCACGCGGAGCACGTCAGACTGATGACTGTCGTCTGAGTACGTGTACCTGCACCAAAACTCGTGTGGAAATCGGATCCACGTAGCAGTGCTGGGAGGTAGAACCTCTAAGAGGTGGGGCCTAATGGGTCATGAGGGCAGATACTCAAGAGTAGAGTAATGTCTTCCCTGGGGGTGAGTGAGCTCTGGGGTGGGGGTTGAGGGCACGGGATGGATTTGTTCCTGGGAGAGGGGGGTGTTAAAAGTAGCCTGGCACCTCCGCTCTCTCGCCCGCTCTCCCCACACGATCTCCTTGCACCTGCTGTCTGCCTTCCTGCTTTCTGCCACGAGTGGAAGGAGCCTGAGGCCACACCACACGCAGCTGACCCAGAGTCCTGAGCCAAATAAAGCTCTGTTCTTTATAAATTACCCAGTCTCAGGTATTCTGTTATAGCAACACAAAACGGACTCATACGAGATGAACCCCAGGTGAGGGGCATTCTCCAAAATACCTGACCAGTATTTCTTCAAAACCATCGAGTCTATCAAAAAAAGGAAAGTCTGAGAAACTGTTACAGCTCAGAGAAGCCTGAGGAAGCATGACAATTAAACGTAATGTGGTATCCGGATGGGATCCCAGAACAAAAAAAAAGGACATTAGGGACAAGTTTACCAAATCCGAACGAAGTATGGCTTGCAGTTGACGATACTATATCATTGCTGTGGTGTGGAATGTTAACAACAGGGTGAAACGGATGTGGGGTGTGGGGGGCTCTCTGCACTGCCTTTGCAACTTTTCTGTAAGTGTAAGTCTATTGCAACATTAAACATCTATGTAAAAATGCATTATTGTGCTTAAAGACCTTCTCTCCGGAGTGCAGACTGGAAGGGAGGTAAGTGGTAAAGGCACAGAGGCCCTCCCGCTCCAGCTCGTGCTGAAACTAGGATAGAGAGTCGCCTTTAGATCTTTCCCCTCCACACAGGAAATGGAAAATAGGATTTCTAGCAAGATTCTTCTCTTAGAGAATTCTACAAAATTTACCCGTTTTGTATCCTATTTGTGTTTTAGTGATGATTCATATTAATTCACATAAATTCTCCCCTTCCCATGGCCTGTTCCTTATGGTGAATAACCAAGAGTCTGAATCTTCATAGAGAAAATATTTTTATTATCCTACAGTAAACTGAAGGAACCCTAATCAGTCCCTGAGAATGATTGCCCAGGGCAGGGATGGGCAAACTGTGGCCCTTTGGCCAGCTGCCTAGTTTTGTAAATCGGCTTGTTTGGGGACACAGCAGTGGCCTTTGTTTATGTGGGTGTATGGCTGCTGTTTCAGTTTGCTAGGGCTGCTGCAACCAACCACCACAAACTGGGGGGCCCAACACAACAATAATGTGTTGTCTCACAGTTCTGGAGGCCAGACATCTGAAGTCAAGGTTTTCTGAGGGCTGTGAGAGAAGGATCTGCTCAGGCTCTGCCCTTGGTTTGTAGATGGCGTCTTCTCCCTGTGTCTCTTCACACTGGCTTCCTGCTATGTGTATCAGTGTCCAAAGTTCTCCTTTTTATAAGGCTATCGGTCATATTGGAGTAGGGGCTCACCTGCTTCAATATGACCTCATCTTAGCTAATTATATCTGCAGTGACCATATTTCCAAAAACAAAAGGTCACATTCTGAGGTATGGGGGGTTAAGACTTCAGCATATAAAATTTTCAATCCATAATAGCTGCTTTCATTGCTACAACGGTAGAGTTGAGTGGTTGTGACAGAGACCATGCAGTCTGTAAAGTCTGAAACAGTTATTATCTGGCCCTTTACAGAAAAATTTTGCTGAGCCCCTGCTATGGTCACCTGTTTTGACATGAAAAATATTTGACATGAAAAGTATTCAAAATATATTCTTAAAAACATTTTTATAGTAATGCAGTATTTTATTTATTCTGTCCATTCATAACTAATATTTGAGAACATTTACAATATCAATGGATCTTACCGTAAGAGAAACCCGACTTATACTTTTTTTACATTTCAATACCAGATAAGAGAGATAGTCAAAATAACTATAGCCAAAATTATGTCAAAAACTTATAAGTAAAAGCTTGGGGTTAGTATGTTTACACGTAATTCAGTTTTTGTTGTAAAATTTTTTGGCTACAAAAAGAACATTTTGTTTACTTTACTAATGGGAATACCTCTCAATGCTGGGATGGCCTCTTCTTGGTAGTTGTGCTGTTGGTTTTTAGCATAGTCATCTGTGATTGTATGAATGGAGTTGAGTGGAGAGGGACTCATCAGGTTAATTCCAAATAAGAGTACATAACTGGTTACTATAGTGATGAGGTAGACAGGAAAGGCAACTGCCCAATATTTTTGAAACCAACAGATTGAGCTTAAGGAGTTTAGCTAAAATTCGGGGGATAAAAGCCCATCATGAAGTAAGCACTGAGTTCTCTATGCAAGCAACAACCAGGGAGCCTCTAGGGCAAGCAGGGGAAAATTGAGGGTGCCCAGTCAGGTGCCCAGTCACCCCGTGGGGAGGGAACACTAAGATATATTAACTGAAAAGGATTATAAAATAGTATTTCTCTTGGAAAACTATTTTGCTTGAAAATATCTACAAGTTAAAAAAAAAAAAGTAAAGAATGTACATCACAATGTTTATAGTGATGATCCCTGAAGATTGGCACCATGAGCAACTTTTGTTTTCTTTTTACTTAACTGTTTCCTAATTTTTCTATTATGAACATGTATTAGTTTTATAATTATAAAGCCAAAAGTTTGGTCCAGCATAATGTATAAAAAACTAGTCCATAATGTTGTCATTGTAAGGCTGTGGTAGAAATGAATTTCAACTGTGTTTATTCCAACTTCCTTCTAGTGTGTTTCTCTGTACTGCAGAGGCTGGGAACAAAAAGCCACATTTCCTTGACTCCCTTGCAGCTGGGATTGTGGATGCAAAATAGATTCCACCAATAGATGAATCTGCTTGAGGAGTTGTTTGCAGCTCCGCCCCTTCCTGCGGAGGTGGGTGGGGGACGTTTGCAGCTCCGCCCCTTCCTGCGGAGGTGGGTAGGCAGAACACCAGTGTTCATCTCTAGCTCTGACCGAGAGGAGCTGAGGCTGTGGCTGACTCACCCCAGATGGCAGCTCTGGCAGAAAGTTCTGGAAGCCATAGTTGTAGTGGTGGCCTTCTGATTCCCTACCTTCTTGATATCCTGAGGTGGCAAGGGCCCTGGCAGGTGTTCTGGAGCATTGCTCAGTCTTCTGCTTCTAGACACCTAGTCTGAAGAGGCAGCCTTGCCTGACACTTTATAATTGCCTAAATTGTCCTCTTTCTAAAATATCTGGTTGTTTCTGTTTTCTGAGACACAACCCTGCATGACATAAGAGCACATGAGCAATTTGGGGACAAGCCCGTGCTGAAGGAAAACATACATTTTATGACCAGTCAAGTGAAAATTATTCAGAGGCATCAATATTTCATGTTACTTGTAATCCATCTGAATCCAAGAAGGAAGAGTAAAAATAATTGGTTTGGAACGATTGCCAAGTCTAAGACACAGCTAAGATCTCCAAGTACAAATGTAATAGGCCACAGATCTCCTCACTCTTACTAAGACATGCAGATGCAATTAAACATTTTTTCTAAAATGGATCTATTTTCCCCACCAGCCTTATCTCAGTGGGTGTGGGGGAGGGGCGATGAGGAGCAGAGCACCCAATTAAATTTGCCTGTCTGTGGAATTCCAGCTTCAAGAGTACTTTTTCATGGTGGTAGCAGTTCAGTCTTTCACATAATGTCTGGGAGCACAGGACTACGTGAACTAGTAGACAATATAGACTAGTCTGGCCTGGTCCCCAGACCGAGGACTGTGAGGCCTCACTGATGCCATCAACAGTGGGAGCACTGTGTTGTAGTTCACTGGTGGGGCCTTTGATTCCAATCCTTGCCTCTGCTCCCAAATCCTCCTTCACTGTTGTGGGAGAAATAGGATCATTTAATCGGGCCCCTTTGGCTTAGGTCTGGTTGGGGGGTGGTGCAGCACATTTCTTTGTAAACAAGTTGCATGTGGGTGGAGTTAGTGCCCATGTGCACCTATGTATCTATTTAGTTAGTTGCTATTGTGTGTTCTTCAGTGCGTGAAGCAGCGCTGGCCAGCAGAGCTCATGTGTAAAAACAGAGCATGTTTACTCTGCTGGCAGCTGCTCAGTTTTTTCTTCGGACTTTGCTGGTAGCAGTCGAGTTTCTGAGTTTCTCTTTGTACCACCTAACTCTTAGACGTGTGTGTGCTGAACAAAGACTATTCCTACTTCAGCCAAGGCTCCGAGGACCTTTTTGCCAGTTACCTAGCTCATAGACCTGCGTGTGAAGGGTTTGTGAACAGGCTCGAGGGGTCTGTGAGCTTCAGACCCAGCTCTAGCTCTAGCTCTAGCCACAACTGTGGCTTCTTTGTTCTTCCTGTCGGCCTCTCTCATGCTCTGATCTCGGAGCACTCCCAGACCCTCTCTGGGCATGCAGGACCTCCACATGTCTGCAGGCTGTGGGGCCAGGAGCCCGCTCAGGTGCAGGTTTCCACGCCGAGCTCCCCAGCGGCACGGGCCGCACTGAGGCTCATGCCACGCTGGATGTGGGCTCTTCCAGATGGAGTGCAAGGCAAATACCCCTCTGCTTTCAGCTGTCCTTTGAGCATGCCTACCTGGCATCCACGCTAGGTGTCAGCAGGGAGAGATAAGGCCGGGACACACGTATCTGTCCTCTGGCTTCCCCATCCACCGGGGTAGAAGGGGTGACGTTTTCACTTCTTCCTTCAGTTAGGGAGGTCCTCTGTGTCATAATGTCCTACCTTCCACACAGCCAGAACTAGAACAGGAGAGAAATTTATTTGCCAATGAGCAAGGTCCAAAGATACTGTCCACTTTATGCTAATATAATCTACACATAAGGACTTAACACTGTTTGGGCTCCTTTCTTCTAGCATTTACTGAGGAGGGAGACGTTGAGCAGACAAGTGCCTGACATTTATTCCCATCCTCTACTTTAAAATAAAGCATAATGAACAAGAGGCCAGTAGGCTGTGGAAGCCCTTGGCATTAGGTGGTGCAGGCAACTTCCTGTCCTTTAAAACATCACATCAGAAAGGTCCGTATGTCTTTGCCCAAAGCTTCCCAGTGAGAGAGGCCAGAGCTCTCCTCAGCAGTATCTAAGGAAACAGTAAAAGCATGAGCTTTTCCCCAGAATAGGACTGATGTTACCAAGAAATACAGATTTGCTAAGGCCAACAGGCCTCTCCCCCATCTCCTTCCCTCCTTAATGAAATGCATTTTGCTACAAAAATCTGGATAATTGAACCATTGCCATTAGACATGTTGAGGCTTCTATAGGCAATGTGGAAGTCTTATCATTTAGACAACCCTCTAGATTTCGACACTTGTATTTGTTGAAATAAAATTGAAACAGATGAGGATTTGTACAAGGTATATGTAGAAAATGAAAAATTCCACGTCCGTACATAACACTTTGGGCTGCAGGTACTGTGCAGATTCAGGGTATAAAACAAGCACATGGTCCTGAGCTGGTAAAAGAAATCTTCCTGGGGGAAAGGTATTTGGATTCCGACTCCACAGGATGGTGTAGAGGTGGCTGGTGGAACTAGGACTAGCCACGAGGGGGCTGTGCCCCTCCAAGTCAAGGGTGGGAGGACAGTGCACTTGGATGTGCCTGCATAAGAGATGGTGCAGGCTGGGCTCATGGAGCTGGGGGAGGGGGCCATCCAGCAGCAGCTGGACATTGACATCGTGTGGTACTTTGCAGAGGAAGCTGATGTGTCACAAGGAGATACTTAGGAGATGGTTACAATGGGTGAGTCACAGAGAGAAACTAGAGAACCCTGGAGGAGGTTTGTAGGAAAGTTGGCTCATGTTACCAGCCTGCACAGGACATTTGGCAAAAGTACAGCACAGCATAATAGCTCAGCATGTGGCCTTTGGAACCTGCCCTGTATCCTAGCTGTGTGACCTTGAGCAAGCTACATGACTTCTCTAAGGCTCAGTTTTCTCATTTGTAAAGTGCTGGTCACAATGGCACTCACCTCAGTGGTTGGTTGTGTTGTAAGAAATGACAGCTGCATGTCCCCAGCCCCAGGCACAGGGTAGCCCCCACACCCAAGGCCATCGTGGAGCTCTCCAATATCTCCTTGTGAGCGCGGATAGGGAAAACCGACTGTAAAGTACTACCCAAATATACATTGTTGCTCATATTTTGATGTTAAGGTGGATAGGGTGGGAAAAGTTGGAGGGTACCGCCTTGACTATGAGGTGTCCGTAAGGATCAGGAGTGGATGTGGACGAGGAACTGGTAATGGAAAGTGTTAAAGCTGGAGCCTCAAAAGAACCAGAAATGAACCCAGACAATCCAGAAGACACAGATGAAGGTGACATTAAAGGTAAGGGGGTAGGGAAGAGGGTGCCTTAGGGACCTATGCACTTAGGAAGCAGGCAGCAGTGCTGAACCAAGCAGAGAAAGTCGCAGTTAAAAACAAAAGTCCATAAAAGGTACACGTAGTCACATGTCTCTTGGCCTTCTGTTGAATGAGGTTATCCAGATTATTACATCATTCATCAAATTTCATTTGTGATCTCTCAGAATGACATCAGTCTTCCTTAGAGTATACTATAAGAATTTTATTTTTCTTCTTTTGCATTTTTAATTTTATCTACTTACTTTTTTGTTCAGAAAGTCCATTACAGATTCTGTCAAGCAATGTGGCTATCCTGGTCCCAGAGGTCTTGGACACAGCCCAGAACAAGGAGAAGAATTTTGTTCCCATGGTCAGCTCCACAGAGGAATCTGAGGTCCCACAGCAGGGTGGTGACATCTCCAAGTCCTCAGCAAAAACCATCCAGCCCAAGCAGGGTGACAGTCCCAAGACCCCAGAAGAAACCATTCAGCCTGAGGAAGACAACATCCTGAGGCCTGAGGAAGAAACCATCCAGCCCAAGCAGGGGGACAGTCCCAAGACCCCAGAAGAAACCATTCAGCCTGAAGAAGACAACATCCTGAGGCCTGAGGAAGAAACCATCCAGCCTAAGCAGGATGACATTCCCAAGTCCTCGGCAGAAACCATCCAACCCAAGCAGAGTGACATCCCCAAGTCCCCAGAAGAAACCGTCCAGCTCAAGGGAGGTGACATCCCAAAAGCTGAAGCAGCAGCAGTGGAGTCCCTGGAGGTGGACATGGTGAAAGTGATCCTGAGAAAGGAGGACTTCGAGGCAGCACTTAAAGAGGCCGGGGAGAGGCTGGTGGCCGTGGACTTCATGGCCACTTGGTGCGGGCCTTGCAGGACCATCAGGCCACTCTTTCACTCCCTGTCTGTGAAGCACGACGACGTGGTGTTCCTGGAAGTGGACGCTGATGACTGTGAAGACGTGGTGAGAGACTGTGAGGTCATGTGCATCCCAACCTTCCAGTTTTATAAGAAAGAAAAAAAGGTGGGCGAGTTTTGTGGTGCCATTAAGGAAAAACTCGAAGCAATCATTGTAGAATTAAAGTAATCATATTGTGGAAACACTGTAAACAGTCAGTTGTCTATAGCTTGTGACTTTTTTTTTTAATTTATGAAAAAAGATCAGGTATAATGAAAGTGTATGTCCAAATGTCACTGCTTATAAATTATAAATAATAATTATACCCTTTTCAAAAAACAGTCAAAGCATTAAAGCACATTGGGACCATGCTTTTGTTGACAGTGTGAAATCAGAAATTCCTTTGGTGGAGATTGGAAGTACTGCTGTCCTGTTTTTCAATCTTGATTTTTTTTTTCACTCATGCTTGAAAATTCCAGTCATGTAGTATTTGCAGCAACATTGGAAATTTCTGTAGTAGAACATGATTGAAAAATGAGTGGAAACTATTCTCATGTACACATATCTCTGGGGATTCTTATAAGATACTTTGGGAAATAAAGAATTGGGAATTTCACATGTCTTAGCCAACCTCCTCCCTGTGCTGGAGTTCCTTGGGAAATTCACTGGGTTCTACAGTATAAGATTTGCTGGTCGCAGAGCTGAGACAAAGGCTGTATTTCCAGATTTCAAGTTCAGGGTTCTTCCTCCTAATCCATGCTCACAAAATGTGAGACAGAGCTCAAAACTGTGGGTTTCTCAAGTGTGTGTGACCCTTGGTACCATTATGACATCAGCTGCCTGGTGGCAAAGTTTCTGCTTTGTTCCCCTGGTAACTGGGTTCCTGATACCTGCTTCCAGATGTCTCCAAGCCCAAAGGCTCAGGACTGGACCACAGATGGTGGCTTAGTCCAGAACGTTTTTTTAAACAGCTTCGCTGAGGTATGATTGATATATGAGTACAGAGAAGTGTGTGTTTAATGTGGACAATTGGATGAGTTTGGATGTGTGCATGTGCCTGTGATAACACACCACAGTCAACATACCTATCACCTCCAGAAGTTTCTTTTTTTTCTTTTTTGGAGGCTGGCTGGTATGGTACTGGGCTCCAGAAATTTCATGTGTCCCTTTGCTTTTTAAAAATTATTATTATTACAGTAAGAACTTAACTTAAGATCTACCATCTTAAAATTTTAAGTGCCTAGTACCGTATGGTAACTATAGGAACAATATTGCACAGCAGATCTCTCGAACTTACTCATCTTGTATAACGGAAACTTTACACCCTTTGAACAACTCTCTGTTTTTCCTTCCCCCAACTCTCTGGCAGCCACTGCTCTCTTTTCTGCAGGTCCAGAGTTTGAATTTGAATTAGTTGCTAACATTTCAAAAACCAGGATTCCCTTTAAAACCTAGAATTCCAGATTGCCTTGAAAAATTGTAAGGTCTGGCAATCTAGGCTTGCATTGCCTCAAGAAACCAATTGCATATTAGGGGCTGAGCGATAGCTGCCTCTGTTCTGTGGGGATGCGCTCTCTGGTCCTCTGTCACAGAACCTGGCTGGCTTCTTCATTTATCCAGGTGAGTTGCAATCCCCATCTTAAGTTCAAGAGTGGGACTGAGCCTTCACCTCCCATCCCACACCTACCCAGACTCTCCTTAGTGATACCTTAGTCATAGATCTCATTTGCTGCCTAACAACAGCAAACAAAATATTGTATATACTTGGCCTTTCTCCAAAAAAGACTTGGAATGACCTACCAAAAGTATAATGATAAGGCTAATAAGCTAGTGAGAGGAAATTAGAACCATGAAATGAATGATATGTCAACTCTAAGGGCTTGTATAATTGCTCTGATTGAGCAGCAAATTTTGTTCTGAGCTTCTTGGCAACGGGGAGAGAAAAGAAAAATTCAATAATACCCAGATGTCATTACCTGAAATGAGCAAGCTTCCCAATTTGAAAAAGGAGTCAAAATTTTCCTTAACTAAATTCCTGAACGGAAGTCCTCATCTGGGACCTTAAGTTTGAGACATTGGACATTAGATAATGTTCTTGACAAGATTTTTTATAGTAAATTCAGAACAATTTTTTGTATGGCTATTCCTGGTAATAATCTTTAATAAAATCTGAAGCCATATGGCAAAGCACTTTTCAGTAAGAGGGTTCCAGATTCAAGGGGTAAAGTGTGTAGCTCTTGCACTTTCATGTAAATGGACTTTCAGTGATGGTGCATATATCCCATCTGTTGTTTTCCTCTGGTAGAGAGACCTTCCTCTGACTTTTTTCCTGGGCTTGTTCCTATTTTCCATATCGAACAAACCTGGCTTTAACATGACTCCATCAGCTTAAACATAGAGATCCAGACTTTAATGAATTAACCCAACCCCCTGTGCTACCAGAGTCCTGTTTGGACAACTTAGTGATCCCAACAACACTTTAGACGGTGCAGTTTGGAGAATCAGGAACCCTGAAGTCTAAATTAGTGACTTGGACCAACTGCTTTTCCTGGGACTATAGTATTAAAAACATGTCTGTGAACGATGTTTCTTTATATAGGTTACTAAGCGATGTCATAAACAACGGCCTCAAAAAATCCTTAAAAATAATTGTGATAGTATATTTTTAAGGTGATTTAATAATATTCTGAATGTAAGGGATGGGAGAAGGGCCACACACAACTCTGAAGGCACCTCTGCAGGTCCAAAACCATGCGAAGCACGTGTGTGGCTCTCTGATGAGCTTAATCCAGGGATAAAATCTAAACTACCAGAGAATTGATTTATGCCCTTGAAACTACCCACTGTGAGTACCTTTTCTCTCGACTGGGTAATAGTTGAACAGCAGCCAGGTCAAAGTTATGTTCTCTGGCAGAAAGCTTGAGCGTGGACACTGTTTTGCTAAGAAAGAAAGAGGCATGCACTTAAAAAAAGTCAACTGAGCAATTGTGTTCACCTCTAATATGTAGCATGAAGGAGAAAGAGAAAGCATTTCCAATGAGAAGGAAGATTCCAGATAATCACATTAGCTGTGACGGATGATAATGTAACTAAGGCCTTAAGAATGAATGGAAAACCTGCTGGAATTAACAAGAAAACTCAACAAAGTAGCACTATTCAGAATAACACTCCCAAACCAATAAGTTCCAAATGAATTAGTGACAAATCACTGAGAGTCGTTACGAAAAAACAGTTTCGTTTACAATAGTGACAAGATAAAACATCTAGCGATAGTCCTAATGAGAACAGTAAGTATGATTAAGAGTAATTATACAACAGATAGGTCTGAATAAAGTGAACCCATGTTCCTCATCGGAGAGCTAGACTGAATGATGGTTCCTCTCACGTAATTAGTAGACAATGTAATTTCAACCCGTATCACAATGAGCTCTCTGGGAGAACTGGTCAAAGCAGTTCAAAATTCACTAAACATAATAGACAAGAATAGGTAGGAAAAATCTTAAATGGGAAGTAATGACAACAAATTTTCCTTACAGATAGTTACGTATAATTGGTACAGTAATTACAAGATGGTGAGATTAATGAAGGTAAAAAGAGCAATGAAACATAATAGTAACCAAGAATCAGACCTGGGTGTATAAATAGTAATATATGAAAAAGGAGACATTTCAATTTGATGGTGTGTGAGTGGATTTTTTTCAAAAAATAGTGTGATGAAATATTTTGATATTCAAAGGGAAAAATCAGTTTATATCCCATTCCCATGCCAGACACCAAAGAAATATAAGTTGGATTAAAAAATAAAAAATAAAATATGGAATTATAAAAAATAGAGGAAAATTTAAACATTTATCTGATTCACGGATGGAAAAAGGATTTTCTAAACACATGCAATTAAAGAAATAGATTTGAACACATAAGAAAATCAAACTGTTTCATGACAAAATATAAGCAAAATTAACAGAAAACAAAAAATGGAAAGAATATTTGCCAAATGTATGACATAGGATTTAATGTATTTACTGTAAAAAGTACTCTTACAAATCAGTAAGGAAAATAGAATACTCCTATAGAAAAATAGACAAAAGACACAGTCACTCTATATTAGTGTTAAAAACAATTTGGTAATAAAAAATTTACTTTTTTACTAGTAGGGAACAAATACGGAAATATAAACAAAAGTCAACAAGATTTTGATAGTGGGGATTTAGGGAAACTAGCAGTGCTAGTGTGCTGCTGATGAGAGTTCAGACTGCCACAAACTCTCCGGGAATGTAGTAGTGTATATAACAAGGTGCAGACAACTTTGCAAACGTCAGCTTGTGTATTCATCTGCTCAGGCGGCTACCTCATTCATTTCTCTCAGTTCCAGAGTCTAAAGCCTGAGATCAGAGTGTTGGCAGGTTTGGTTTTTGTGAGCCTGCCTCCTTGGCTTGCAGATGGCCACCTTTTCACTGCTTTGTCCTCACATGGTCACTCCCTTTGATTGTGCAAACTTCCTCTTCTTATAAGGACCCCAGGTACATTGAATTAGAATCCATTCCAACAGCCTCATTTTAGCTTAATCACCTCCTTAGGGCTCTATGCAAATATGAGTAGTCACTTCTGAGGTACTGGGGGCTGGGGCTTCAATATATGGATTTGGTGGGGACACATTTCAGCCCATAACCCCTTAAGATGAGGTTCAGAGGTTGGGACCGAAGACTCCTGTAGAGGCATCACATGGAAAATCATTTCTTATGAGCCCCAATGGCTCATCCTGATGTTGCGTGTCAGAGTAGCAGGGGGGACATCCTAGGAAACTCTAGCTCAGGCCACTGTGCAGTCAGCCCCAAAAGTGAAAACAGGGCTTCTCCAAAGGCTGGGGAGAGGACTGTACCAGAGGGTCTGAGGTCTCCCTTAAGCTCAGACCCTGAGGACTAGAAACCACCGCACAAAGCCTTGGAGGTCAGCGAGGCCACCGGCATGGTCCACCAAGCTCTGGTCCCCCAGGGCAGTCAGTACTGCAGCATCTCGCTGACTTCACATTCTTCTGGAGCATGCTGGGTGGGAATGCAGTGTCTACAGAACTGTCTTCTGCTCTCCCAAGCAGGGTGGGGGTGAACAAACTACAGGTGGTTCAGGAATTATATTAAATCAAGGCTCTCAAACTGTGGTCATAAAAATCACATGGGGTGCTTGTTAAAAATTTAGATTTCATCCACTCACGCGCCCGGGGCCGCCCGGGGCCTTCGCGGTGTCGCTCCCGTGCGAGACCAAGAGGGGGAGAAGGAAAAACAACCACAATTATTTGAAGTTGATACAACAAACAAACAGAAAGGACATGGTTGGGGGGGAGGGGGGGAGGGAGAAGGGAGGGAGGTTTTGGTAATGGGGAGCATTAATCAGCTACAATGTATATCGACAAAATAAAATTTAAAAAAAAAAAAAAAAAAAAAATTTAGATTTCTAGGCCTCTGGACTTGAAAAATCTGATTCAGTGGATGTGAGCTGGAGCCTAGGAATTTCTCCCCAGAGTCCAGAAGAAAATCATCCATCAAGGTGGGCCTTCTACCAGGCTCCTCTCCTGTGCACGCTGCACTGCCTGCTCTCAGGACAACTGGTATCTGGAACAGTGCCACCTTGATCCAATCTCCACTCACCTCTCCAGAAACTCATAGCCCTAGCCCACAAGAGGCGTCTTATCCTAGAACTTGTCAGCAGCATTTCCTTCTGAAATCTCCGTTTCTCAGTTTGGAACACCACCACCAGGAGGGGAGAGCCACACAGTCTATGGGAGTCTTTGCAATCCGAGTTCCATACAAGAGGCTGGAGCTTGGGTAGGTCCAGTCTCTTCTGAGATCTCTCCACTAGCATGAATTGCAGATATGCCCCTGTATTTTTCTGATAATCCAGAGCATAGCTGTTAGGACAACACGCACTACTACAACAGAGTCACTGCTCAGTGACTGAGCAGCCCCACCGCATAGGAGCTTCCTCCTGCAGGAATGTCTTCCCGACGCCTCCATAACCTGCAAGGCTGCTTCTTTTCCAGTAGAGTTAGGGCTCCACGTTATCATGTGCAGCATCCTTACTTCATCTCCTTTCTCTCACCTTGTCCCAGCTGGCCTGCTGGGAATAAGAAAATGGGTTTGCTGCTGAGTCATATTTACAACGCTACAGCCCACTGAATTCTAGTGAGTGGTGCCTTACAGACCATGAGGTTGTGGGGGTCCCTGTTACCTGCCCCTTGCTGGTCTGGCCAGAGTTCTGAACTTCATTTACTAGATGAAGAGTGGGTGGGAGCAGGGAGGGGAGTGGCTTGCTCTTTCACATTCACTGAGCAATGAAAAAAAGAAAAGAAAAAGCAGGTTAAAATACTAAAAACAGAATGACCCTTATTTACATTGAACAAAAGGCATAAAGTGTTTTATCATTGGCTTTATGTATGATTTTTTTTCTTTCATTCTGATTTTTTTTCCTGCTTAATGTATATAATAAAAATAAAAAACAATCAATAGACTTCTTTGGAGACACCAACTGTTTAGATCCTGCTAAGGAATACAACGAACTGCTGGAAAATACGACATCTGGGAAGACTGAAGCAAGGGGGAGTGAGCCTAAGGGCTCAAGGTCAAGGATGCTCTGGCAGAGTCTCTGAATGCTCATCTTGGCTGGAGGTGCTGTGTTCTACTTGTGCATTCTGGGCCTTCTAGACTTCAGATTACAAACGGCCTAAGAATAGAGATGAAATTAGTAGAAGTTCTATTTGGAGATGAACTACTTAAGTGACCATGGGAGTTATGGGCTAGGTACTCGTTTTAGTTGCAAGGACAGAAACTCATTTCAAACCTGCAAGCCACCCAGCAAAATGCATCACATTGTATCTCAAACTAGAAATTCTAAAGGGATTACTGCTTTGGGTGGATGCAGGGATTCAAACACCACCACTAGGACACACGTTTTTAACCTCTCAGCTCTGTTGCTCATCTTGATTTTATCATCAGTTGCTTCTGGGGCTCTTGATCAACTGATAAAGAGTGAGGCTGTTTCCTAGTAACCCCAACTAAAGTCCCAGGAAAGTCTCTGGTTGGCTGGGTCATGTGCCAATTCCCGAACCGCTCTTTTTTTGAAAGGCAATCTAAACGTGAGTCCAATGACTCGTCGATCAATATCTTTCCCTGACCTTAGGAAGATACAGGAGGAAGTCGCCAGTTAGCTAAGGATTCTTAGTTTAGAAACGGCAGGCGAGGCAAGGCTTTCAAAGGAGGCTTCCTTTAAATCCTGCTAGGAACAATGGCTAGACTGTAGTGTATTGTCATGCCATTAGAGGCAGCTAAATAACTGGAATTTGAGCAGTATCTTGGTATAAGAATTCAACATTAATGGACTTGGATGATCTCCTCCCTTATGTTCATTTCTCTAATTAGTTTGATCTCTCCCTGGGAGCTTGCAATTACTCATATGATAGAGATGCTTGCTTTCAAGTAATCCCTATTTGTTTTGTCATCTGTGGATTTTTCGTAAAAGCATTTTTAAGTACAAACTATAATCCTGCTTCATTGGGGTTGCTATTTTCACATATGTATAAGTCACATATAAAAATGCTAAAGTGACATTGGTAGTTGTAGACGTTGGATACCAGCTGTCATCGTTGATCGCCTTCTGGCCCATCTATGGTGCTTATTCTTTCTTTAGGTGCTTAAAAAAGAGACCGACATTTATTATGTGTGGTTCAGATGTTACACGTTTATTATTGATATTCAGGTTGAAGGTGGAAAGACAGGTGCATGTCAGGACGTTTAAGCCCTCTTCACAGCCCGTTAGCTAAACTGTTTCAAACGCAGTGAACGTTCAGGGCTCACAGGCTGTCTGCTAGGAAAACTATTTGGAGGTGCATATGAAATTGAACGTTTTGAATTAAAATTAATAAATTAATATAATTTTTAGGACTGTTCTATACCTTATTGACGTGCTTGATAACTTGGTAACCCTAGATATCCACTCGGATGGAGATTAGATTCCTCTTTAACAATTCAAATGAACCATGTTCAGATCTCCCCTCTGCAGGAGGAACAGGGCCTTGTGCTGATTGACCAGCAGGGTAGTGGGGAGTTCCTGAAGGTCGGGCTGACAGTAGAGTTCTCTCTCATCTCAGCAGCAGAGGAAGCCAACAAAGCTGAAAACGAAGTAGTGAGGATGAGACCCAAGAAGCCAGGAAGGGGCTGCAGAAGTTGCCAGAACTGTAGGGGTGATGAGTGGCTGTAAAAGTCAGAATCTGGTTGCTGGGTGTAGAGATGAGGTGGGTGGGTGTGAGGTGCCATGGGGAAGGGGAGGAAAGTGGAGGAGGCTGTTTCCTGGGACTGCCACTGGTACAGGGGGCTGAGGTACAGGGCAGAGTTGTGCCATCCTGGCTTCAAGGGCCTTTGCTGGACAAGAGCTGCCCCTCCGCACATCTCAGCATTTGAGTGTCACCCTAGCAACACACCTGTTGCTTCTCTTCTAAGTAGGTCATCGGGCTACACCAGAAATCTAAAATAGACTTGCTAATGGAATTTCTAGAAATCAAATAGCTATAAATAGATTATGCTTACCAATACCATTGCAAATTAGATACTACAACAGGGGGCCAAAAAGTCCATCTGAAATACAAGATATTTAATCCCATAATGGGGCTTGCTGTCCCTTGATAAAGACAAAACAAAGTTTACTAATGAGTGAGGAAAAATTGAGCACTTGTGTCTGAATCTGCCTTTGGCAACATTTGTACTTCAACTTTTGATAATTTTCAACCCTATTTAAAAAAAATACCTACAGTTGTATAGTAGTTACTGGCAAATTTATGTATAATTTAGGTACAATATTGTTTTTCAGAATGCCTTAGTCTTTTTAAAAAGAGAATTAGAAACAGAAATAATTTCCACTTTATAAAAAACAATCTGTGGATGAAACGTTTTTTGTATTTTCAGCTAGTGGTGGTTATATCACACAGGCACGTCTTTATATTATTACATTTCTGTGACTTGGGTTCTTCAGCAAAGATAATTTTAAATAAATTATTAAACTGATATGAGGATTATCAGTACCAACTGTAGTGGGCTGAGTGGTGGCCCCCAAAATATCTATCCTAATTCCAGGAACCTATAAATCTTACCTTATTTAGAAAGATATGATGAAGTTAAGGATCTTGAGATGAGGTAATCCTGGATTTTCCAGGTGAACCCTGAATGCCTTCACCAGTGTCTGTATCCGAGAGAGGTAGGAGGAGACCCAACACACACAGAGGAGCAGGCAATGAGAAGACAGGGCAGAGACTGCAGTGCCGTGGCCACACGCCAGCGGAGGCACCAGCCACCAGAGGCAAAGATCAGATTCTCCCTAGAGCCTCATGAGGGAGTGCAGACCCCTTGATTTTGGACTTCTGGCAGTGAGAATACAAATATCTGTTGTTCTAAGCCACCCAGTGTGTGATAATTTGTTACAGCAGCCATCAGGAAACTAACACACCAATGAGTGAATATTTTTGCAAAAGGTGCATAAATACAAAATAGCAATGAGGGGCTGGTGTTAGGGGATACTTAAGGGTAATGGGTTCTTGCATACGAAATTAGCACTTCTAGTATGATGTCTTCTTTAATGGTCTAAGAAATTTGTGTTCTGCCCAATTATGAGAATGTTATTCACATAAATATTTTAAATATGTTCACTCATCACTGAATCAGGTAGTAGGGAACGCTGACTATCATAATCTATAAACTATTTTATCAAAAACACTGTTGTAGAGTATATTGTATTTCTTTTTCTTTTGCTCCTACCCCAGTGGTGTTCTGAACAAAGAGAACACCGTATGACCTGTGAGAGATGGTCTGTAAATACTGATTAACAAATGATTTGGAAGGGAAGCAAAAGCTTAAGGAAAATAAGAGATTGCAAGGCAGCGCTTGAGCAGAGGGCATTTCTGAGGATGTGAGTGAGAGATCAGCTGGAATTTCACCCTGGACGGGTGAGAGAGAAAGTGCAGGAATGGAGGAGCAGTGGGCTGAGGGTGGCTGCCCCAGTAAAAAGTCATGTTCTATGGCTCAGTTCTAGGACCTCAGCCAATTTTCACATTCAGAACTCATTGACTGAAGGGATGGGCAAGTCCCCAGGAGGAAGGATACCACGAAACTGTGGCAAATGAATACCGTGGTGATTCCCCCAAGACTGACCCAAAGGGACCTGGCCATTTACTTAGGTATGCACTGGGGAAAAAGGAATGCCCAGACTTTTCAAGGATTGTTGGACACAGGGACTTAGTTGGCATGACATCTGTAGATCTGAAATGTCATCTTGTGTGTGTCCCTCCCCTTCCCCCACCTCAGAGTCCAGGGTAAAGTCATATGTTTTATATGCTTATGATTGGCCCCTGGTAGCCACACATCCACCTAGGGGTCATTTTCCTGGGCCTTGAGTATGTAACTGGCAGCTGAAGTAACACCCTCTTTGGGTCCTTGGCCTGTGGGGTAAGAACTGTCATAGTGGGGGAGACCAGGTAGGAGCCTCCAGAACTGTCCCCACCCTCTGGGCCAAAATAGTAAATCAAAGCTTCACAGAGATCAGCTGGAAAGGATACAGGGTGGTGGTCCCTCCTATCATGTCTCCATTTGATTACTAAGGAAGCGCTTAAAAAGGAAGGAAGCATGTAGAAAGAATACAGGAGCCAACCTGAAGGTCTCCCAGTGGCCAAATGTGGGAGAAGTTGAGGCACAACATAAACAGTGATAGCAGCGGGTTATAATAAAATAAATACCCATGAGCCCATACTTAAATAAGTGAGTAAATAAATAAATGGGGGAGAAGGGAAGCTGTTCCTTACAGTAGATTCCAATCAATAAATGTAGAAGGAATGATGAAAATCGAAAATCACCGTTAGGCAAACACCTCAGTAATGATCGTTCCATGCAACAATCACTGATAGATGCTAAAATTAGCGAGGGGAAGTCTGATTAGAAACAGGGTGTTTCCGTTGTCTTGCCTCAAGATAATTATTGCAAAGGGAAAATGGTAACTTTACAGTGGGGAAGCCTGGCAGACGCCACCTTAGCCACATGGTTAAAGTCATCATCACCAGTAGTGAACTGGCACCAGGGACCATCTCACGGGACACACCAAAGAGGGCCCCACATCACCTCCGCAGTATCCTAACATGCATAACCTGAATCTCATCAGAAGAAAACAGCAGACAGACTCCAAATGCAGAACACCATACAAAATAACTGATGAATACCCTTCAAAAGTATCAAGGTCGTGAAAGACAAAAAAGACTAAGGAGCTATCACGGTTTGGGAGAAACTAGGAGACATGACAGTTAAATGCAAGTTGGGGCCCTGAATTGTGTACTGGACAAATCAAATGACATTAGAAAGAAAACCGGGGAAATTCTCATAAGGTCTGTTGATTAGCTAGTAATATTGAATCAATGCTATTTTGTTTTTGATAATTTTTCTACGGTTATGTGAGATTAACTTTAGGGGAAGCTGGAATAACGATCTAAGGAAAATTTCTGAATTCTTTTTGCACTTTTCTGGAGTCAAATTGTTTCAAAATAAAAACTGGAAAACAATAAATAAAGGTTGAATACTTTCTGTATCCCTGGCGCTGTTCTAGATGCTAAACATAGCAGTGAACAGCACAGGGTCCCTGCTTTTAGGGAGTTTACATTAACTAACAGGTCTCACGTTAATCACTGACCATTTGTAATAAAGACAATTAGAACATTAACCTTTACAGACTGAATTATTATGACTCAAGTTTATGTAATTTATAGTGACACTCAGTTTCTGTCTCAATGATTTCATGAAAGAGAAGGTACAACCAGGAGCCGGACATTGTCTCCTACCTACCAAACATTTCCAGTATTTATATACTCATTTCCAAAACTGCATGGTTACTAAGTCTTCTTAGTGAATATAATCTAATTTCAGCTTAATGTATTTCCTTTGAAATTGAACCATGCTGATGAGTGATGCGTGATAAGCCACACATTATCTAGATTGCACTTTTTATGTAACTGTAGAAACTTAATGAACGATTCGTGCACATTTAGATCTATGACTCACATCTTAATTGTGATTTCATTATTTAGCTTTACAATTCTTCAAAATCCACGATTCTATTGATCTCCAGCCAGATTAAAAATAGGAGTAATTAGGGGCCGAGCCCGTGGCGCACTTGGTAGAGTGCTGCGCTGGCAGCGCGGCGACTCTCCCGCCGCGGGTTCGGATCCTATATGGGACTGACCGGTGCACTCACTGGCTGAGTGCCGGTCACGAAAAAACGACAAAAAAAAAAAAAAAGGAGTAATTATAGTTGCTGTTGCCGTGTGCTCCATTACCCTTTGTGGGGACACTGGGCAGGTGCGGGCCTGGGGGGTGAGTCTGGTCGGCTGGCACAGACACACACCAGTGCTGACTCCTCCCCATGACCACACAGTAAGATGTGGAGGGCATACTGGAGAACCCACGGCAGGTGACACCTGGCCCGCGGGGGACCAAGGCCATAGTTCTGGAGTCGGTGTCCTGATGCTTATCAGACTTCTCCGTCTGCACCAGCATGCACTGGCAGGGGCAAACCAGTTGTTTAAAGGGAGCAGAGAGGAGATAAACAGAATCTGAAGAGAGCAGGCAATGTGTGAGTTTGTCAAGGGCTCCTGAATTCTGATCACATCTGTAAGGAAGTACACTCTCAGAGCTTTTAATGTCAAAGAAGGTCCTCAGTCTGAGGAAGCAGCTCAGTGAATTCTTCAGCAAGTTTCCATGACATGGCCATGTAATTACATTAACATAAAATTAAATCTACATTCTTGGCTTCCACTTCTTTTAAACATATCACAGACTGACAATGGCTAAGGCTATTGTGGCAAGTAAAGTACTAAGAACCCTGAATTAAGTACATTGTTCTAAGTAAAGCACTAAGGACATTAGCAGTGCTGAATACTTTTCCATCACGTCGTGCTATCAACTCGGCTTCTCACTCCATGTCCCCTCACCTCTCCCTGTCAGTATTCCAGTTGTGGTGACTGAACTCATCATTTCCATGGTCAGGCTGACTTTTTAGGTTCCCGACTGGCAGTGGTTAGACCTCACAAGGTTGGGATCTTCCGGCTACAGCGTCGCATTATCATCATTTGGCCCCGATGCTTAAAGCATTAGATTAGGGCTGGGGGTACTTGTTCCTCTGTACAATATAAAATGACTCCCAGATGGATTCGTATTTCTGTTTTCTAATGCAGTGAATAGGAACTTACTTAATATGCTGATGAAATTATTGTCCAGACTTATGCGACAGCATTAGCAACAAATTTAAGTGTCTAAAGAAAATTCCTCCAGAAATAGCTATTTGTCAGACTGTGCCATTGAGTTCCCAGTGGTAACAATCCACTTTTTTAAGTGCCATTTCCTCCAGATAAATGCATGACCCTAGTTATTCCAAGTAACATAACCTCTTCAAGGGAAACAAAAATCAACATTCAATTCTGCCTATGAACGAGTACTTATGAAGTACATATCCGTAACATTTATTGAGCACTTACAAGTGCCAGGTATTGTGCTCAGAAGCTTAGAAGTATTATGTCGTTTAATTTTCACAGCAACCGTGTAGGGTAAGAGTTTTATTTTCCCCATTTTAACGACAGAGTTGAAACGAGATCTGAGCAAGCACTGGGCTATTCCTTAAAACCACCAAGGTGAGTGAGATAAGAAGAGCTGAGGATGGAAGGAGACAGCAATTGGTACAGAATTAAATGATTCCACATTTGTGTGCTAAACAAAACAAACGTTTTTATTCTTTTATTTTAGTAAAATATACATAACACAAAATTTACCATTTTAATCATTAAAATTTTTAAATTTTTAATTGTGGCAAAATACACATAAAATTTAGTACCTTAACCATTTTTAAGTGTATAGCTCATCGTGTTAAGTACATTAACATTGCTGTGCAACCAATCTCCAGAATTTATCTTCCCAGACTGAAGCTCTGTACCCATGAAACTCTAACTTCCTCCCTCCCTCAGCCCTGGCAACCACCATTCTACCTTCTGTCTCTATGAATTTGACTATTCTAGGTACTTCATATAAGCAGAATCACATTTGTCCTTTTGATTGGCTTATTTCACTGACCATAATGTTCTCAAGGTTCATCCATATTATTGCATACGTCAGAATTTCCTTCCTTTTTAAGGCTGAACAACATTCCTTTGTATGTATATACCCCATTTTGTTTATCTGTTCATTGGTTGATGGGCACTTGGGTTGCTTCCACCTTTTGGATATTGTGAATAATGCTGCAATGAACATCAAATGACTTTACTCTGAACACCACCACCAACACCACCAGGAAAAGAAATTAAATGCTCTAGTGAAAAATCCCAGGAAGATGAGTGTGGCTGTGTGTTTGTGTGCATGTACTCGGACATAAATAATTTCATGACCTTGAAATGGTCAGGTATCTGTGAAGTCTCTCTTAACTCTCTAGAGTTAACCATTCCTGTTCATTCCTATTTGTCCACAGTTCTTCTCATTTCTTTCTCTTGCAGCACTTTACATATTGGATTATGCTTAATCAAGTCCATTTAGACCATCAACTTCTTCAGGCCTGAAATGAGGTATTAGTCTTCGTGTTTCCCCCACTCTGGAGCATAGAACTTGGTCCCAAATAGGTCATCAAACACACTTGGAATGAATGAGTGTAAAAAACCAATCCTCATTATTTTCAGAAAACTCTAGAAAATTATCTTCTGTTTAAGAAGTATCTTATTAAGGAGACAACATTTGGTTGTGGATTTAAATGTCTAACAAATTATATTTCAAAAAAGATATCAAAGAATATCAGATTATTTTTGGTAAACATTTGGTCATGAATTTAAATGTCTAATAAATAATACTTCAAAGAAGAAATCATATACCAATCATTTATTAAAAGTTTACTATTTGCCAAGCACTATACTAAGCACTTTTTACACATTACATCATTTGGTACTCATAAGCAATAATAGATATAGGTTGTATTGTTGCCATTGTATAGTCAAGGCCATAGAATTTAATTGCACAACAACACAGAGCAAAAAGTGATGGAGCCTGGATTCCAACCTGTCTGATGGCTGAACGCATGCTCTTGGCCCCACAGCTACTCTAGGTACTGTTACGGCTATGCAAAGAAGCCTGTGTATTCAGCAGCCAGGCAAGGTGTCAAAGGAGGATTTAACATTCATAGTTATTTTTTCGTTTCTTCTTGGTTAGTTTCCTTTAAGAACTACTGTATTTGTGGGAGAAAGCACATTATTAGCTACAGAGAATCTCTGGTTGCTTATAGGTGCTCTAATCTTTGCAATCTGTAGAAGAAAAATGAAATGAATAAGAGGAGACGATGTATTCAATGAACTAGGATGGATTCAATGGAAATGTAGTAAACTCATGCAATTTTAGAGGGCAGAGCTATTGGCCCAAACAATCCAAGGATACTTGTACATGCCCCTTTGTCGGCTGGTGTGGGAGAGTGAGATCTAGCATTTGGTGAGGACGGGGGAGATGGACACCCTCGTACACTCCTGATAGAAGTGTGAGCTGCTACAACCCTTTGGATAAACAGTGTGCAGTATGTTTTGAAATAAGAAATGTCTTTGATCCAGCAGTCCCACAACTGGGAACCTCCCCGTGGAAATAAAAGCATCCTATGATAAGGATTTGTGACATGGATGTTTACTGCAGTGCTATTTGTTGTGATAAAAGCCTACGTCAATTTAAAGGGAACAAATGTAATCCATGCTGTGGATTCAGCTATTAACAGACCAAACTAGATCTACGCTGATTGACCCTGTAAGGCATCTATAATAGACTGTTAGAAGAATAAAGCAATCGCAGAGTGATGTGCTAGAATTCTTCTAAACAGCAATAATGATAACTAGCTACGCTTTATGACCTCCAGTTAATTTTGGTTAGCATAAGTGGAGCAGAAATTCGGAGAGGTAGGAGAAATTTTTATTCATATGTTTTTGGATCATGCCATTTGTTATAGTAAGCACGATCACTTTTACAGTGTAAAAGATTAATAGAGAAAAACCTATATTCTTCAACTTACTTTTCACAAATAAAGATGATTAATCTTATAGTTTTAACTGCTTTAAATGGTCATACAAAGAAAAGTCCCCAGGATAAGCTGTTTGCTAACTCTTCTTTTTTCAGCCTTGATTTTATGTGGTGACACTTCCTTCTGCCTTCTCTTGGAATCTGTGTTTCTCACATAAGTCTGACAAATATGTGACAATAAGCACCACCAACATATCCACATTTACACAAGTGTTGCATCTCTGTGATCCTTCCTGGCCTTGCATGTATTTCAGCTAGTCATCACTCTATCACATTTACCTCTTTTAGGAAGATCTCTTTGTGTGCAGTGACGGTTTCACCTTTTTCCCTCAGCACCCGTCACTCTGTCAGGTGGATGTTTCCTAGTCCTGGCCTTACAGGACAAGTCAGTGAATTTCTACCCCGTTGGCCTCCTTCTTGATCTACTCGTGGCTTCCCTGACACGTCACTCTCTGTACTGCTCTGATACAATAAGCAGGAAGCGACATAGTGAAGGGAAGTAGTGCTCACTGTTGGGAATTGTTGGGAGGAGTGGAGGAGCAGGCTCTGGACTAGGCTCCCTAGGAATGACTCTCAGGACAAGATCCAACTGCCTCACCTGGGCAGCGCCCACCTCTGAGGCTGCTGTGGTGCTGGTGACTTTGCGACACACCCCTTATCTTGGGTCCAGTGGTCAGGAAGCTGGGACCACTACTGCCAGTGTCGCTGCTCCTGCTGACCCTGCAGCAGCTCACAGCCTCTTGGTATCCAGGAAGCTGGTGATGGGCACTGGAATGCTGCTGAGAAAACCTCAAATCTCTGTGCTCTTGCCCCAGTAGAAAAACAGCTGGAAGGGATGGTCTCTGTCTTCAGTTCATGTGATTCCAAATATCACATGAGTTTATCTCATTGGTTGGAACCTATTTCATGAGCAGAATCCTAGCTGCAAAGATGTTTGGTTCGGCATTACAACAGGAATGCATCCCTGAAGGAAGTTGGATTGGGAATAACTGAGCCACCCATGGCATTCACCACCTCCTCCTGGATTTCCTCCCTCTTCTCTCCCTGGCCACTCTTCTCCCACCATGCCAACTTATTCTACTTCATGAGATATTTAAAAGTTGCAGTTTCCCAAGAATTAATACAGGGCTCTCTTTGTTTCTCTATCTGTGTTAGGTGGTCTCATTGCTATAGTTTGGATGTGTTTGGCCCCACCCAAACTCATGTTAAAACTACTTTCACAATGTGGCAGTGTTGGGAGGTGGGGCCTAGTGGGAGGTGTTTGGGTCATGGGGGTGTATTCCTCATGAATAGATTAATGCCCTCCTTGGGGGAATGGATGAGTTGTTAAAAGGAGCCTGGTACCTCCCCTCGCTCTCTCTTGCTTTCTCTCTCACATGTGATCTCCTTGCACATGCCCGGATGCCTTTACCCTTTCCACCGTGAGTGGAAGCAGCCTGAAGCCCGTACCGGGTATAGCTGTCCCAGAGTCGTGAGCAAAATAAATCTCTTTTCTTTGTAAATTACCCAGTCTCTAGTATTAGATTAAAGCAACACAAACAAGGACTAAGACACACTCATCCATGCCCATGACTTCAATCACCATAAACCCTCAGGACGCTGAGATTTAGTTTTCAGCCCAGAGCACCTTCCTCGGAGCTCCAAGCAGAACATCCTATCACTTACTCAACGTTTCCCCATGGATGTCTCAAAGGCACCTTACATCAAACCAGCCTCCTAATCGTCCCTTCCCTGCACCCCAGCATCAGAATCCAGTCCTTTCTTGGTGTTCTCTCCATGAATGTAATGATTGTCCATCCCACTGGCATGAGCCAGGAGAAGGGGATCCATCTCTTGCTATCTCACTTTCTTTTACCACTGTGGTAGTTAATCAATAACTGCTTGGTTATTGATTCTACCACCTAAATATTTCTCACATCCATCCTGTTTTTCTCCATCTCCACTGCATCAACCATAGCCAAGCTACCATCCTCTGTCCTCTGAATTACAGCAGTATTGTCAACAGCTCTCCCCATATTCCCTCCTACTCCTTCTAATTCAGTCTCCAAGAGACTGTCTAAAGATAGCTCACATGAATAAAGCTGGAGGCATAACACTACCTGACTTTAAACTATACTACAAAGCTATAATAACCAAAACAACATGGTACTGGCATAAAAACAGACACACTGATCAATAGAATAGAATAGAGAATCCAGAAATCAATCCACACACTTACAGCCATCTGATCTTTGACAAAGGCACCAAGCCTATACACTGGGGAAGAGACTGCCTCTTTAGCAAATGGTGCCAGGATAACTGGATATCCATATGCAGGAGAATGAAACTAGACCTGTACCTCTCACCGTATACTAAAATCAACTCAAATGGATTAAAGAATTAAATATATACCCTGAAACAATAAAACTTCTTAAAGAAAATATAGGAGAAACACTTCAGGAAGTAGGACTGGACACAGACTTCATGAATACGACCCCAAAAGCATGGGCAACCAAAGGAAAAATAAACAAATGGGATTATATCAAACTAAAAAGCTTCTGCAGAGCAAAAGAAACAATTAACAGAGTTAAAAGACAACCAACAGAGGGGGAGAAAATATTTGCAAAATATACATCTGACAAAGGATTAATATCCAGAATATACAAGGAACTCAAACAACTTTACAACAAAAAAACAAGTAACCCAACTAAAAAATGGGCAAAAGAGCTAAACAGGCATTTCTCGAAGGAAGATACACGAATGGTCAACAGACACGTGAAAAAATGCTCAACATCAGTCAGCATTCGGGAAATGCAAATCAAAACCACACTGAGATACCATCTAACCCCAGTTAGGATGGCTCATATCCAAAAGACTGTGAATGATAAATGCTGGTGAGGTTGCGGAGAAAAAGGAACTCTCATACATTGTTGGTGGGACTGCAAAATGGTGCAGCTTCTATGGAAAATGGTATGGAGATTCCTCAAACAATTGCAGACAGATCTACCACATGACCCATCTATCCCACTGCTGGGAATATACCCAGATGAATGCAAATCATCAAGTTGAAGGTATACCTGTTCCCCAATGTTCATCACTGCACTCTTTACAATAGCTAAGAGTTGGAACCAGCCCAAATGTCCATCATCAGATGAGTGGATATGGAAACTGTGGTATATCTACACAATGGAATACTACTCTGCTATAAAAAAGAATGAAATACTGCCATTTGCATGACATGGATGGACCTAGAGAGAATTATATTAAGTGAAACAAGTCAGGCACAGAAAGAGAAATATCACATGTTCTCACTTATTTGTGGGAGCTAAAAATAAATAAATATATACACAAATAACCTGGGGGGAGGGGAGGGAAGAAGACACAACAATTACAATTCCTTGAAATTGATACAACAAGCAAACAGAAAAGACATTGTTGGGAAGGAGGGGGGAGAGGGAGGAGGGAGGGAGGTTTCAGTAATTGGTCACACAATAATCAACCACATTGTATATTGACAAAATAAAATAAAATAAAATAAAAATAAACAAATAAATGAGAAAATGAGGAGAAAGATAAACAATGTATTCATTGATTTTTAACTGACACAAAAATTGGACATATTTATGAGTTATAGTGGTGTGATGCTTCCATACATGTATACAATGTGCAATAATAAAATTAGAGTAATTGGCTTATTCATAAAAAAAATGAAATTAAATAAAATTTAAAAATAAATAAATAAATAAAGATAGTTCACGTGACTCCATTGTTTAAACTCTTTGGTGGTTTATTATTTCCTTATGATAAAGACACAGATCTTTACTAGGGCTTAAGACAACCTGTGTAACCTGGCTTTTCAGCTTCATCTCCTGCCACTCACTACCTGCTTTATTCATGTAGCACACATTGGCCTTTCTTCAATGATTTGGAACAATCCATGCTCATGTCCAATCCACTCTTCACATGTGCTGTTCCCTTTGCCTGGAATACGCAGCCATCCTTCAGAACACATCTCTTCTCACTTCCTAAAGGAAATCATCTCCAATCCTCAACTCAGGTCCCACTGGCCACTGTCATAGTACCCTCCACTTCTTGTTCCTAATATTTACCACAATTTGAATAAAATAATCGTGCAGTTAGTTATGTCATGTTTATCTCTCCTGCTTCAATGTAAGCCTACAAGGTCAGGGACCATATCTATCAACTCACTACTAATTAATCACCAGCACCTGCCACAGTGCCAGGCACACAGCAATAATTTAACATTTAACATTAATAAGGTGACAACGCTGGAACCAGGCACTATTCTAAGCACGTCATGTGTAGTAACTCATTTAATATTTGTAACAAACCAGAAGTGAAAGCATTATTATTATCCCCATTTTACAGATGTAAAACAGGCACAAAGCGGTGATATAAGTTGCTAAGATCACACAGTGGAAAACAAGACTGGAACCCTGCAGTCCAAATCCAAAGCCTGTACTTTTACTGAATATACTTTACTGCCTGAATATTTATGGAAAGCATGCCCCTTTAAACGTTTACTGATTGAATTACTCATATGAGAGAACTGCTCATAAATTCATAATTATAGAGTACCTCTATAGTAAAGTTTAACATGTTTAACATAGAGAAGAAGATGGGTATACTTTGATATCATCTGTACCGGAAAGTTTAAAAAAAATCTTTCCCAAATTCATAAGAAATAATCTGTCCACAGGTGAATACTATTAGTGATTCAAATAGGTTGAAATAATACTGAATGCGTTCATACCTCTTACAATCATGAAAATTTGATAGCTAGAGAAATACACAAGCATATATTTTTTCTAATACCTTGAGACCTTTCTGTGATGTATTAATCAATTTAAAAAGAGCAAACAGAATGAACATTAGGTTCATGTTTCACCATTCCTAGCTTAAATGTTAAACAATAGATAAGTCGATTACATTTTAAATTCTTGCCTTGATCACGGTAGGTTGTCATTTTATTGTGGCTTTGGGAAGAGCAAAAATGCACAGAATGGAAAATTGGGCAACCCGCCCTTCCAGTTTAGCTCTATTGCTGACATGAGATGCTCCCACCTGAGTTATTTCCATATTTAACAACAAAAGTAACACTTGTCGAGTTATAAAGTTGTTCTGAGAAGTGTGTGATATTTGTAATGTTCTTTGTACTGCTAGAAGAAAGGTACTAATAAATACTGAAGCACAAACCACTTGACTAGTGCACTATTTAATGAGGGGTAGATGATTCAGGAGGACTCTGAGCCATTAATGCAATACCCTAAAATGGTAAGAGGGAGATTAATCCCAAGATGTTTCATGTATTCTTAGAATACCAGATATTTAAATTCTTATAGATTTAGGACTATACCTATATGATTTTTGAAGCAATATTGAGAAGAGAAAAACAGTTGGTTCCAGTGGTGGATGACAATTGGGCAGAGGTTCCTTAATGATATAGACTGGGAAACAGGAATACATCCAATTTAGGCTTCCTGATAAACCCATGGTGAATGGGCAACCCATTCATTGTTCTGTGGGGGAGTGACTGGGAACTTCCTCCACATTCTATCTTGCTAACTGGCTGTTTGCACGTTGGGGTTACCAAATGCTTTCTGGTAAGAGAGGTGTCCATCCAGCTGTGGAGGGGCCATTTCACTAAAGGCTAGCTTGCTCATGGAGAAGAGTTCTTAGGCAGGCAAAAATTTGGAATTCATGAGCCTTTTTAGGGTTGTCAATTCACAACCAAACATATATGGTACACCATCCTGTGGACCTCAACTTTGACCTTGTTTTTTAAAAAACCTGAGTTCCCCTTTTAATAAACATACAAAATTTGTATTCTCCTTTAATGATAATTGACATTTCGAAATAAGTTTTGTAAATAAAAAGCAAGCAAAGGAAAGGTAAATTCAGAATATGCTTTTCACACTATTTAAGCACTCCCATCCTCCCAGGATCTTCATGGCCGAAGATACATTCCTCCTGTGTGGCACAATCTTCAGTGAGTGCTAGGTTAGCTATTCTGGAGAGCTATTCCTGGATGGGCTCTGATAACTGGATTGCGCAGGAAAACCTGGGGTTTGTGTCTATGTCTAGACTACTGTTCCATTTGTCTCATTTATTTTTTACACAAACTGGGCGGCTCCTTCACGACAGTAGCATTAACATGTCCTCTGTTTCGTGGTGCTTCCTAGGGATTTAAATTCAAGCAGTACTATAAAATACAACAAAGGTATACTTACAGCACATTCATTTGTTTTATTTGATGTGCCTGTCCCTGCCTACCCTGGCAATCGGTTGAGGACTTGTGAGCAACTTTGCTGCTGGGATTGCTCTCATTTGGTTCAGTTGGGCACAGGGTACTGTAAGCGATGCACATGGAATTCGGTTCTAACGTGTCAACGTGACAACTGTTTCAGTTTCAGTCTGTCACGAACCAAAACTGAGGAACAGACTGCAGCAACTGACTTCAACGCTGGAGATGCTGACTTTTATTTCCAACTTGACTACGTGTGCCCTGTCAGATTTCCCCTCCGACGCGACACGTCTGCCTCTTAAGCCAGGTGTGTTTCCTCATCTGACTCTGCATGGCCGGAGAGCACTCAGGAAGCAGGAGAGGCGGGACTGGAATACGACAGAGAATTCGGCTCCCCAGGGTTTTCCCTGCCTGTTCTCCACAGGGGAGATTTCATATTTCAAGCCAGGGGCCGAGGCCCAGCCTTCAAAAGTTTTTTTCTTTTTCAGCGCAAACGAGACACTCTCGGACGCCAAACGAGCGTTGGCGGGCCCCACCCCCGGCCTCCGGCGGACCTCGCCCGCTTCCCGCGCACAGGCAGCCGCGCCTGCGGCGTCGGGGAGCCCCGCGCCGGGCCACAGCGCACCCGCGTGCCGGGAGCGGTAGTCAGCGGGCGCTTCCGACCTCCCCTTTCTTCCGCCAAGTATTCCCACGTGGAAGATGGTGATGCGCTGCCACAGCAGATTCTCTGGCTTCGTACCCGGAGCTCGGCGCGACAAGGGATCGCGTCCCTCGCGCGCGGTGCGCGCCGCGGCGGTCCCACGGAGCCTCGCTCCACCCCTGTCCACGCCCGTTCCCTTGACAGTTCGGTGCCGCCCGGAGCCGCGGCGCGGCCGAGAGCGCGCAGGCGCAGCAGCTCCGCGCCGCGCCGGACGGCCTCGCGGGCGGGACGAGCGCGAGGGCTCCCGGCCGCCGGGGCGCGCACGTAGGCACGCAGAGGCCGTCACGTGGGGCGCCGAGGATCGCAGTGCGCGTGGCCGCGGCGGCTGGTGTGGGGTTGAGTCAGTTGTGAGACTCGGGGCTGCTGACCCAGCGGGCGGCCCACCGAACCGGCGACACAGCGGCAGGTGTCGAGGCTCGGGATCCGTGAGCCTGGCCCCGTCCTAGAGCTCGGCCGAGCCGGCGCCACCGCCATCCCCCTCCCCAGCCAGCAAGCCGCGGGCGCGCCCCCGCTCTGCGCTGTCTCTCCGATGGCGTCCGCCTCCGGGGCCATGGCGAAGCATGAGCAGATACTGGTCCTTGACCCGCCCACAGACCTCAAATTCAAAGGTAGGCAGGACGAGGACACCCCCTGAGGCGGGTGGGGCGACGGAGGGCCAGAGGGCGGGCGGGGGGTGCCGAGGGCGCGTCGCCCGCTCGGGTCGCAGGACCCCCTCCCCCACGGCCGGTACTTTGCATTTTCCGGCTGCTTCCTCGCCTGCTTCCCTCGGCGGCCTGCCCTCGCTCCGGCCCGCTCCCGCCCTCGCCCGCCCGCGCCTCGGTGCGCGCGCCGGTCCAGGCGAGGCGCGGGGGAGCCCGGCCCGCCGCCATCTTGCGGTCCCGCGGGGGCGCCTCCGGGTGTCCGGCCTGGCAGGCCCGCCCGCGCCGCCGGCCGCCCCTGCCCTCGTCCTTGGCCCCGCGACCGACGGCGTCCTCGGGGCGGGCGGGGACCCGAGAGCGTGCGCTCGGGTCCGCGGAGGGCGGGTGGTCTGGAGGTGGCGCAAGCCGCTTCCGTCGCCCGCGCCCGCTGTCAGCGCGGGGGAGGCGAGGGCGCGGCGGCCGCTGGACCCGGCTCGCTGGGAGAGCCACCCCTCGTCCGCTCGGGTGGAGCCGGCTCTCGGTTCTCGCGGAGGGCCTTGCTGCTCTCCTTTTCACCTAGTTTACAACTCGGCTTGTAATCAGGTGTGGGGCGCTGGGAGGCGCAGAAGCCCTCAAGCGTCTGGGTATGACTTACCCGGTTCTTTTGGCGGAGCCCCAAGCGCGTGCGGGCTGGAGGGCTCTGCGTCAGCCTGAGAATGGAGAGTTGTAGGTTAGTACTCGTACTAGTGGGTCTTCCTTTTCTTCTGTACGACGTTTCAGTTTGCCTTCCACGTACGGCCAACCTGACCTTTGCTCTTATTGCGCTCTTTCGTTTAGCTCTTTTGCTGAGGAATCTTCAGTATTTGTGACTTTTGCCTTTACGTTTGCGGTTTCCTAACAAACCCTGAGAAGGCTGATAAGGTGTCACCCAGCTCTTGAACTCTAATTTTGTAGCACTGACTGTGATAAATTATTTGTTTGACTTGGTGATCCTTGAAAAATCCATGGGCTCTTTGGTCCATTTGCTTTTCAATACTTTAGGGAAGAGAGTTAAACTGAACACGTTTTTGTTATTACTTTTCAAGGGATACTGGGAGTGAAGGTCTAAATAGGAAACAGGTTGCTTTCTATCTTTAGTAAAATATAAAGTAAATCCCCCTTTGGAAGTCATTATCTTGTATTTCAATTTCAGTAGCTATGATGAGAATACTTTTAGCAATTCCAGTGCTAAAAGGAAAAAAATGAATCTTTCATTGTTGTGTAAGGTTGAGTCCAAAAGAAAAACACCTGGATTGTTTTCCATAGGAAAAACTTTAGTTTTAGGAATTTAAAGACTATATTTAAATTCTGGCACTATGGGAGTAATATTGCATAACTCCTTTGCTTTGCAAGCTTTTTTGCTTTGTTAGGAAAGGATTTGATTTTAGGACAAGGCTAAGAAATATTTTGAGGTGCAGTGAATGCATTTTATTGCAGCAAGTTCATGTGTGTTGCATGATTTCACATAGTTTTTAGCTGGGGTAAAACCTTTGAGGAAGCGTGAAATTACCTATTCAAGTAGCTATTCAAGTAGCCATTATCTTCAGTCAAAGGAATTTAATGTAAACCTTTGTGATGTGTGGTGTTTTTTTTTTTTTTTGAGAGTAGTTTGCCTTTTGACATGCTGAATTTACAGAAAAAAATTTCCTCTTCTGGATAACCACGTGTGAATTGCCATAAAGGACTTAGAAGCCTTTAAAATCAGTTTTAGACCAGGAAATGTCCACAGAGTTCGAAGGTGCACAGTGACTTATCCATATATTTTACTTAGTTTGGGTATTGACAAATTATAACTGATTATAGAACAGGTTGTCCTTGTGTTAACAGTGAAAGTAATGAAGAAACCCAAGACTAGTGAGGGAGACAAAAGACCTAAACGAGGAGTCTTCACAAAGTTGATGGGAAGATTCATATTGTCATCCATTTTTCCATGAACTTTTTGAAGTACCCTAGTAGATGGCATAAAACAGAGGCATAAACGTATCTGAGGAAAGAAGCCCTTTCTCCCTTCCTTTAGGAAGCCTTCAAGGAATAGGCTTGTTTTCAGTAGCTGGGGAGGGTTGGGCAAAGGGAGTGATTGAGTAAACACTTATGTGAAAGAATACATGGCATACACTTATTTATAGGTCCACTAGTTTGTTGTGTGCTTCTGTTTAAAGGTGGGGATAATGGGGAGGATTGGGAGGGAGAAGGGGTAGGATAAAATAGGAGGTGACTTGGGCCGAGCCCGTGGCGCACTCGGTAGAGTGCTGCGCTGGGAGCGCGGCGTCGCTCCCGCCGCGGGTTCGGATCCTATATAGAAATGACCAGTGCGCTCACTGGCTGAGTGCCGGTCACGAAAAAAAAAAACGACAAAAAAAAAAAAAAATAGGAGGTGACTTTTGGCATTTGATTCTTTGCTGCACAATGTTAGTCAAAAGTAAATAGTTTGCTTTCACAATCTGAACCATTGTCCTTGGTGTTACACTACCGTGCTCTAACTGACTGAGCTAACTGGCCAGCCCCTGTAAATAGTTTGCCTTGATGGAAACCTCTTTGTGTATGTATTTAAATGCACAGCTTAACACTGAATGAGGAAACTTAATTAGAATCAACAGTCTACTTGTGCTTAGTTTGATTATATAAAAAATCATTAAGTGACTTGTTATAAGTAAGTTTTAAGTGAAGATAGTTTTGCAGAATTCTTTGTCATCGTCTAGTAAGTTTATTTTAAATATTTTGATTCTACTTTTGACTAAGAGGGTTTCTCCAGTAGTGCCTCATTTAATCATTCTGAAATCGAATGGTTTTTCTTTTATACGAATAACACAATCACCTTGAGATGGATTATCAGCACTTTGCACAGTACGTTTTCTATATATGTCAATGTTTTATTCAAAAAGTTTATAGTTTGTTTTTTACAGTTGTTAATACAGGTTGAGTATCCTTATCTGAAATGCTATGGACCAGAAATATTTCAGATTTTTTGGATTTTGGAATGTTTGCATTATACCTACTGATTGAGCATCTGTAATCTGAAAATTCAAAATCCAAATGTTTCAATGAGCACTTCCTTTGAGTGTCATGTTGGTGCTCAAAAAGTTTTGGATTTTGGAGCATTCTAGAATTTGAATTTTTGGATTAGGGATGCTCAGCCTGTACGTTAAAATGCTTTTATGATTATCTTTTGTTGCATTAGTAAAGAAAAAGTAATAGGTATCTTTTTTCTTCAAATTCTGTTGTTTAAATCCTGGCAATAATTTGACCTAGGAATCAGATTTGAAATTGGTATTTTATGTGAAAAACTGTTTCCTTTAGAGTTTATATAAGATTTCTTCCTTTGTATTATACAGCATTTTATTTTTTACTACTGTTAGCAATTTTGGAGGGAAGTTTGAAGAAGTTTCAGAAAATGCTAAAGTAAATTTTGAATATATCGTTCCTCTTAATGAAAAGCAAGAGAGGAAAGTAGACCAAAATTATTATGTTGAAGATGGACCATAAGAAAAACAAATCAATAAAATTAAGCTCTCTGAGGGACCAAGTTACCTCACTGTTCGCTAGCACATCTTTGAATAGCAGCACATCACTAAGAAGAAGCACAAGTGAGGATATAGAATATTCCTGCTTTTGCTGGATATTTAGCACATTTTTAGGTGTTTCCAGTCGTGCTTCTGCTATTTCACAGTCGCTACCTAGCCCTCCTAAAATGCAAATGTTGTCTCATTACTCCATTCCTTGGAAATTTTAAAGTAGCTCTCGATTGCCCACAGGGTAAATAAAAGTCTGATTTTTTTAATAGGCCATACAAGCTCTTGCATGATAGGCTGCCTCCTCTTGTAACACCTATTCATCTGCACACATCCATACTTTCTTCCTTGAGAAAGAACAACACTTCTCATAGCCAAGGTTCTTTCTTCCTCTGTTTTTGCTTGTTAAGATAGGATTCCTTATGACTCATTACTCAGACCATATTCCATCAGATGTTTTCCCTCTTATGTTTTTAACCACTGGCTTCTTTCTTTTAATATATAAATACACCAGAGTCCTTTATTTTAAGAACAAATAAGCAAACAAAATACTTCCTTGTCCCCAACTCCTTCTAATGTATGTCTCTCCAGTCTTTCATTTCCTTTGCATTCAGACTTCTTGGAAAAATAGTCTACCTTCACTGTCTCTCCAGTTCCCAACCTCTTATTCACTCCTTAATCCACTGTAGTCCTGTTTCCATCCTCACTACTTATTGATTGCCAGCTTTATTGATCACTTCCAATTTTTATCGCACTTGACCTGTCTTTGGCACTTGACATTGCTGACAGTTCCTCTTTAAAAACTCAACTCTTTTGGCTTCTATGATACCACTGTCTTCTAATTTTCTTCTTTGCTTCCTTTACTATCTCATTTGTGGCCTTTTTCTTAAATGCTGTTGTTTCTGAAATTCTGACAAGGTTTCATTTTTATCTCATTTTACTTGTTCAGTCTCATTATTTTGAGGTTTTCTTTCTCTTCCTTGCTGTCTACACCTATTAGTATACACCCAAATCTGTTTTTTAATTCAGACTTTACAGTCAGTCAAGGACACATACTCTAACAACTTATTGACTACTTGGATTTGAATGTTTCGCAGACGTTTCAAACTCAACATAACCCATACTGGTTTTTACTACCTAAATCTACTCTTTCCATATTTTTATTTTTTTAGTAACACCGTGATTACTTATACTAGATCACTGTGCACCTCTAATAATTAAAGTCTTTCTATCTGAGAGATAATCTCTTTACTGTTCCCTTTAGTGCATCTTTACTTCTAAATTCATTTATTTTTAAAATCCATTCAATTATGAACCTAATTGCTTAGTATAATTACATTAGATATGAGTGTCTGCTATATATTAGGTATGATGAGTAAGTTGGAGCTACAATTGTGAGTAAAACACAATCCTCATTTTCATGGGGCAGTTCTATGGGAGTGATAGTCACTAATCAAATAATCAGAAGAGTGAAATGTAGCTGTGAAGATGTATGTAGTGCTATGAGAATGTAAAGTAGGGGACTTTGATCTGGTCAGGGAAGACTGTCATAGTCAAACTAAAATTCGAACAATGAGTTGAAATATCTAGGTGAAGAAGAAGGAATGATGCATGTACAAAGATCCTGTGGCAGGAAGAAATATGAAACATAAGGCTGAAAAAGGTCAGAGTGATAGTAGTAGAAATAGCAAAGACGACTAGTGCTGGTTTAGTAGGTTGAGTTAAGCATTTTTTAATCTTAAGACACTGAGGTAAATTTAAGGGGGGTGGTAAAAGTAGAGGGAATGGAGTCACGTTACATTTGCATTAAAATAAATAATTTTGGTAGTAATGTAAAGTAAAATTAGAGGGGAGAAAGAGATGAATTAGATAGTTGCAGCAGTCCTGGCAATAGGTGATCGCTTGGACTGAGTTGTGGTATCAGAGATGATGAAATTTAGGAGGTCAGATCAGCAGGACTTAGTGGTCTATTAGATATGCACTAAGAATAATAGTGGTCTATTATATATGAGAAGGGGCCTTATTATGGTTATCTCTGAGATTTCTGCTTACATAACTGGAGGAATGGTGATGCTGTTCCCTGAGCTAAGAAACACTGGATGTCTGCTTGAGGACCAATTGTGTTTTATTTGGGGGTGTGTGAGAGAGGGGTAGGAGGAGGATCATGATCTCTTTAGGTATGGTAGATAGATTTAGGTCCTTTCAGGGTATTAACAAGGAAGTGCCAAGTAAGCATTTGGTTATATGGGTGTATTACTCAAGGAGAGGTCTAGGCTTTGTATAATTTCCTTACTTTGGGTAAGTGTCTTTTATTTTTTCTCTACCAGTTAGCAGGCTGGTCTTTTTTCTAGCGTTAGCTCTTTTCAGCCTGTCTTCCACATTGCTGCTAGAACTACCCTTTGAAAAAGGCAGATCTGATATTGTTCCCTTGGTTAAAGAACCCACAATATTTTCCTTTTGTACTTGAAAAAGTCCAAAATCCACTGCCTGCCTCTCCAGCCACAGTGCCTACCATTTCTCTTCTGCCCATAGCTTTGGCTATACAAAACCATTTTTCCAAACACTCCAAGCCTGTTGCAAGACTTTGCACATGCTCTGCTTGGAATATTGTCCTCCCTCATATCTGTCAGGCATTCTCCAAGAATCACTTCCTCTTGTGAAGTCTTTGATATTCTCCCAGTCCAAGTTGATCACTGTTTTCTTTGTGCTACTATTGAAGCTTGTGTTTTCCTATAATAATAGTACTTATACATTATATAGTATTTATGCTCACATATTTTTTTCCCCCAAACTCTACTGTGAACTACTTGAGGATATAGTTGTTTCTATTATCTTTGTATCCATAGTAACAAGATCTGGCATCATAGAATGATCATGCAGTAAACATTGGTTTGTTTAATAAGGCTCATATGATTTCTCCTGTTAATTTCCATTTTTTAGTCTTGGATCTCTTCTCAGTTGGGTTTTTCATTTGCCTTCGCATATAGTTGTTTTCAAAATTTTGAAGTTCCAGAAAAGGGGTGTTTTGTAAAGAGGAGAATAACTTTATAGGTAGATTGTTTTGTCCTTGTGCTTCCCCTTTTTCATTTGTAAAATGAGAGGTAGGACTAGATGATTTCTTGGGTGTTCTGACTGTAAAGGTTTATGACTGACTGTATGACAACTGAATATAGACAGAAAATACCGTTTTTCTATAAAGTGCAAAAATATATATAAAGAATTAGGAAAACTTGATTGATGTAAGTTCTTTGAAGTTTAGTATTTGTCGATTGTCAGTGTTGGTAATGTTGGTTTACTTTAAAAGTTACCTTTTTTTAAAAAACTTTTTTTGGGGGGGGGGGTGGCTGGCCAGTGCAGGAACAGAACCCTTGACCTTGGTATTATAAGGCCACATTCTAACCAACTGAGCTAAGTGGCCAATCCTAAAAAATAAATTTTATTGTAAGCAGATTAACATATCTGTCATCTCACATAGTTTCCCATTTTGTTTTGATTTGTTTTTGTGGCAGTAGCTGCTAAAGTCTGTTCATTTAGCAGGAATCCCAAATACAGCACAATTTCATTACCTGTAATCCTTATGTTGTACAGTAGACCTCTAGACTTGTTCATCTTCCATATCTGATACTTTGATCCTCTGACCTAAATATCCCCACCTCTTACCTTTTCAATTTCCTTTAAGATCTTCTTTAACTGTGTAGATTGGTCTGTGAAGAGAGCCTGTTATCGATTACCCTTTTATTTTCTCATTCCTGACCTCTCTCTTTCTTGTTGTCTTAGTATCTTACCTTGAATGACCATTTAGTGAAGTCTTATTTGCTTTTGAGAGATAAGAGTTAATACAGGGTAGATCTTGCTTTTTTTCAGCCATAAAAATGTTATTTTGGAGGAAAATTAAATGTAAGAAAGAACTACTATTTGCAAGTGCTAGTGTACTCTTTTTATCATAACTGAAATGTGACTCAAATTACTCAATAAAAAATCTTCAGCTTGTTGTGAAAACTTGTAAACATTCATAAAAACATATGAACTTCCATGTGCCTTAATAAGTTAAATCTAAATTTAATGATTAACATTTTGCCATACTTATTTATAAATTTTTCTTTGCCTCAGTCTTTTTAAAACATCCTGGATAGCATAACATTTTATCCCTAGATGCTTCAATTTGCATTTCTAACCAAAAAAAGGAAATTTTCTTTGTATAATCATGATATCATTATCACTTAATAACCAGCAGTAATTTTTTAATATCATCTATTATTTAGTCTATTGAAATTTCCCCAATTATACTCTTTCCTGGTTTTTAGTTGGTTTGTTCAATCTTTGCATTACATTTGGTTATCAAGTATTTAAGTCTTCTTAAACGGTGCCTACCCCTACCCCCCTTTTTTTTTTATCATCATGCCACTCACTTGTTGAAAAGACCATGTCAGTTGTCCAGTAGGATGTCCAATATTCTAGATAAGTCTGAAATGTATTTTCTGTAAATTTGGAGTTAAAGGTCTTGATTAGATTCATATTTCAGTATTTTGTGGTGAAGATACTTCCTAGATGGTATTGCGTCACATCAGGTGTAGATAATGTTTGGCTGTCCCACTTTTAATGGTATTAATTGATGACAGCATTATCCTTCCATTGAAAAGTTGCGCAAGTATGAGCCCGTTTATGGTGATATTGTATATGGAGAGAAAAGGTTGGAAAGAAAATAATGTTAGTACTCTTTAGCTCTACTTTAGGATTAGGGTGTCTTTTGTTTTTATATTTTTATTTTTTGTGTGCAGATTTCTACTATGAACATGTAGTAACTTTTAAGGGAAAAAAACCTTAAAATAATTTAGTTATTAAACTTGATAACTTTGGGAGATTAGGTCATAGGTTTCATTTGTCCCTCTTGTATGTATTACTTTTTCAAAAAAAATTAATAACGTAAGCCTTTTTACACAGCCTGTAGTCTTTTTTTAATAAGGAAAGGTATATAAAGATAAATAGAAAACAAGTCTAATGTTCATAACCATCCAACAACCGATTACAAACCGAGGTTTAGCTGAAAGTGAATTTAATTTATAACTACCCTGTAACAGTTAAAATATGTTAAGTTCCATTGACACATCAGTTGGTGGTCCCTTGTGAGAAGTGTGGTAGATTTGTTTGAGGGTATTTATTTCTCAGAGAATGGCCCTTGCCCATGGACTGTATAAAAGAGGCAGGTAGCTCTAAGCACCATGTAAGTTTACAGGATTTCACTTCCTCCGCACAGTGCTGATTGGTTCAGTGGGCCACTGGTCTAGATTATTTTTATAAAGTGTAATATATTCACAGAATCATAAAGTTGAACATGTTATTGGAATTTATGAAGTCCAGTCTTGTTTAAGCAAGGAATTTTTTTATTATGAAAAACAAAATCACATTTAAGAGTTTATTAAAAAAAAATGAGCAATCTCAGTGGCAAAGGAAATGAAGTATAGCTGGCTTCACAGGAAGAGTCTGTTATAATCTAGTCCCAAGGCCAGCCAATACATACGCTGGTGACTCAGTTAAAATTTTGATGCCTTGCCTTTCAACACAACTATAGCTAGATAGTGATAGGCTTTAGACCTTTAAAGTCATGTAGACTTGGAGACAGACAATGGCTGATTTGGGCCTGTGCGAGCAGAAGCAACTCACTGAGAGAGAAGAGGCACAGAAAAGTAGGAAAAGAGATCTTGTAGTCCCAGGAATTAGTTTCTCTTGAATGCAGCCTCTTCCTGTAGGGCCAGCTGTACCTCCTGTGCCATTGAAATTGCTTATATCTTTATAATCAACTCTTAAGTATGATTCTGTTCTTTATAATAACAATTTTGTTGCTTAAATAAGATTGAACTCTCATAATTTCTGAAAATACATTTACCTTTATGATTCTTTAACCTATTATTTTAGTTTATGAAAACAGTCTAGACCAGTGTCTTAAATTTTTATAAAAGAAACATCCACACAGACATCATTTTTGATGACCTGTGTGTCATTAATGTACCATAGCCTGCTTAGCTGCTTTTCTCTGGCATTTGAGATATTTTCTATAACTAGAGTTATCAAGATGAATGTTTGATACTGTTTTCAAAATTTAGGTTTAAAGGATTGAGAAGTTTTGTTATGTGTATTTCAGCCTTTTGAGGGCATGATTAGATTGAATTACCATTTTTAAAAAGATTTTAATTAAATAGAATTGTTAATGCGAGGGCTTTAAAAATTTTAGTTTGTGATATAATTTGACATGTTTCTTATGGGCCTCCGTTTTGACAGCCCTTTATTTTGTAGCTGTATGTTTTATATATGTGCATATATATATATGTGTACATGAATATATATATAAAATTTTATTTTGGCACTTGGATAATCTGACATGAAGTTGTTGCTGTGATTTAAAGGTGTATGGTGCCTTTAAATCATAAAGTGTTTCCTGTTTGTTTTCCCTGTGAAAAAATTTTACTTACTCTTTTATAAAATCTGTAGTGGAAGAAGAATCTCTTGCTCTTGTGTTTTCTAAGCACTGTTCCTACTGCCAAAAACCTCAATAACAGCTTTTCAGTTTTTTCTTCCAGGACTTTACAAATAAAAGATTTTATGAGCAAATTAAAGCTAATATGTGTACACATTTCAAAGTTCCTTCTGATTATAAGATCAGTGTTTAATGTAGAAAGTTAAAGTATAGACAGATTAAAGCAAGTAAAAATTACTGTCTTACCACTTAGAATTAACCACTTAATATTTTGATACTTTTCCTTTTATGTTTGCTGTGCATGTTTATATCTTGTATATTTTTAGTTAAGATTATTGTGATCATTTTCTCATGTTATAAATATATTTTTCCTCTAACAAGAGCTTTAGATCTATAAATGGTATGAAAAACATTTATTTCAAAGTTCTCCCCAAATGTCCATTCTCTTTCCTCACATCCTACCTATCTAGATTTTAAAAATTAAGCTGTAGATATCGATCAGCTATTTTATTTTAATAAAGATGTTCAGTTAAGTAGCCTGCACAGATCTTGAACACAAACATTGTTCTTTTTCGAATATTTTTTATGTATATGTACATCTTTTTTTTTAAAGGAGGTTAGAGTGGAAGGATGTATAATTTACATAAAAATGTTGCAAATCAAAATGCCCTCCTTCCTTGTAAAGACAATTTATTGTTTGTTTTCTCCCCCTTGTTTTCAAGATGTGTCAGAAGAATTGTTTAGGTCAGAGGGAGCAGTCTGTGCCTCAAAATGCCTTAAGATAGTTTCATACAAAATGTCAGTAAAACTGATGGGTTAGGATTGAATTGTTACCTCCCATCTTTACCACAGGGTAGAAAACATTCTTTAGCTAAAGTAGTAAGTAAAGTTGATCATAATGTCACATAATTTTAGAGCTGAGAGGAGATCATTTTGCCTACTATTTCTAAAACAAAGGAGGTTGGACTGGGCTAGAGAGGTTAAGTGATTTGACCAAGGTCAGTCACCTAGTTGATGTTATATTATGCTTTTTTAAAAACGTCATAGTACAACATCAGTAACTTTCAAAAGACTTTGAAAAGAATGAAGAGAATCGTTTTGACTTTTGAATTAGGTACTTTTCTAAGTGAAGGTGAATGAGTATTTACATGCCCAGAACAGTATCACAGTATGTGAAAGCGGTACAAAAGAAATAAGACTTGGTCCCTGCGTTGTAAATTCTAACTATTGGTAACTTCTCCAGAGTGGGAAAATTCCTTTTTTTTTTCTTTTTCAAGTGACTACCCACTGCTGTATTAAGTGGAATTTGGAGATATTCATGATACATTCTGAAACTGTTGATTATATAATGTGGAAAAACAGACAGTAAAGCAGTTTAAGTAATTAAAACTTTTAAGTATTAGAGGCTTAAGTACAATAGCAAGTTCTTGCTTTTACATTAATCTCAAGATCCATACTTCTGTAATTATGTTAATGAAACCTTATAAAGAGATTTTGTTAGTACTTTAATAATTAAATCTTTTTTGAATAGAACTAAAACTCACTTTCTTTTCCAAAAAGTTGTCCTCTTTATTTGTACAGTCATATTTGTGTAGTAATATTTATTCAGTGCCTACTATGCCAGGCATTGTTCTAGCTGTTGGGGATACAGCAGCAAACAAAAACAAAGACTCATTCTTCATGGAGCTTAAATCAGGTATTGTAATGTGTTTGAAAAAAACATATAGAAAAGGTAAATAAGGTGATTTTATTTTTTAAATTTGTAATGAAAATGTTTGAGGGCTTTTTTGGATGTGGAATGTATAAAGTGTTTCCTTAGTGTTTGATACTTATCAGCATTGACCTATGGGACCAAGGGAAATAAAAGATCCATTTAAAAATCTTTTTAATCTATTACTATTTTTACTTCACTTTCATGCTTTAATGCTGCAGAATTCTTTTTTTTTTTTTTTCTTTTTTTTTTTTAAATATTACTACTGCCGTTTTTTTTTTTTTTTTTTTTTCATTTATTTATTTTTTTCGTGACCGGCACTCAGCCAGTGAGTGCACCGGTCAGTCTTATATAGGATCCGAACCCGCGGCGGGAGCGTCGCCGCGCTCCCAGCGCAGCACTCTACCAAGTGCGCCACGGGCTCGGCCCTAATGCTGCAGAATTCTAATTGGAATGCTTATGAATTAGAAAATAAGTATAGCTAGGTGCTGTGGATTTAATGTCCCCCCTCTGCCCCAAACTCAGTGGAGCTTGAATTGTGTCTCCCAAGTTTTATGTATTAGAAACTTGGCCCCCACTGTGACTGTTGGGAGGTGGGAAATCCTATTACAGTAATTAAAAGGTGGGGCCTTGAAGAGGTAGTAGGACAATTAATAATGGTGGTCAGGGGCGTGGTTCTGAGGGCTTTAAAAGGAGAGCATGCAAGAGTCTCTCTCTCTCTGTTCATGGCATTTTCTGCCGTGTGAGACCCTTGTGTTGCTGTAAAGCCACCACCAAAGAAGATGCTCACCAGGTGTGTTCCCTGGACTTCGGACTTACCAGCCTCCAAAACTGTAAGCAATAAATTTCATTTTATTTATAAATCACCCAGTTTCAGGTATTTATCAGTAATAGACATGGACTAATACACTAGGTAATACATATAGAATTTATGAGAGTTTAGGTCCTGGAGTCAGACCTGGTTTGACCTTTATTTCCATTGTTTTGTAGTTGTATGTCCTTGGACTAGTGTTTAAATTCTCTGAGTCTGAGCTGAATCTTCTGCAAAAAGGAGATGATAAATAATGAAAGTATATACTTCGCAGACTTGTTATGAGGGTTAAATGACATAGGGCATGCAAAATTATTAATAGATAATGAGTGCCAAATAAATGCTAGCTATTGTAAAAACTTTTGTCTATTACTACTGTTTCCATTGCTACTACTGTTGTGGAAATTATTACTAGATATTCTGTGTACTGTATATGTTTCGTGTATGCCTGATTATGTTAACATAACATGACTGGACAAATATACAGCAACATATACAGCAACATAACCCTTATGTAACCAGAAACTGTTTAATCAGTGATACAGCTTAGTTAGTTTGCTAAAACCTGTGGAAATATTGAAGTAGTCAACATCTGCATTGTTACAGCTACATTATTTGTGTATTTGAGCAGAGCATCCACCCTTCCTCATTAGGATTTTTATCTTTTTTATTTCAATAAAGAGAGGAAGGAGCAAAAATGTAATGGTTGGAATAAATGATTTATGAAAACCTAGAGTCTAGCATTTGAAACAAAACGTATACTTCTGACTTTTTGGTTGTTGTTGCAGGTTGATTAGAAAGAATACATGTGACCTTTCAACAATACTTCTAGTGTATATTCACTCAACAAGTGTATATTGAGCAGCTGCTATAACTTAAAGCCTGTGTTAAATTACTATAGTTTATTCAGGGATGAACTGAATGTTTTTTCTCAAGGAGCTTTTATAGTCTAGTTATGTGAGATAAAACATGTGCATAAATAATAAAAGAAAGTGAGAAGTGCTATGAGATAGGTATAGACTACGTTCCATGTAAATTGTATGGTCAGCAGTGTTTTCTCCTCAAAGATTTATCTTGTGGTTCTTTGCACTTACTGATATTAATTATCCAGAGGTCACTAACTTAGTCTGTACGTCATAGCCAAGAAATTGGAAGGGACTGAAAATTCAGCCTGTCACAATTTTATTATGGGTGTTGGTAGAAGACACGAGACTCCTGGGTTATTATTTTTGGCATTGCAAGCAGCATGAGCTTTATATTTGTGTTGGTTTTCCTTGCTCCCCTGAAGTTCTCCTGGGATGACATGGATTCAGGTGGATGCTACCCACATAGTAGGTTTGCATCATAACTGAGAAGCCCTGAGCTTAGTGAACCTGAATCTTTCATAGTGGGCTGCACAGAAACCTACCTGACCTTTGTTCCGGAAGACCCTATCTTTATTATATTGGATAGTAAACAAACTTGCCTCTCTCCTCGGGAGGGAGACATTGTCTTCAACAACTGTTCGCTATTTAATACATCCTTGAAAGATGCACAGAAATGCCCCATGGAGAATTGTCTCCCAGAGTGGCCTCTGAGTCGTTTGCTTCAGTGGGTGTCACTGGGTTCATGAATTAATGTTCATGTACATTGCCTGTTTATTCTTAAGTTGTATCTTAGAGGCCTTTTCTATTTCTGAAATGTACCATGTTCTATACTACTACTTATCCTGAATTAAGATTTGAATCTCTTTACTGTAAACATATATTGAACTCAAGTTAATGATATGCATACTGAGGTGTTTAGGAGTGAATACAGATGTCTCCAACCTACTTTGGAATGCATCAAAAATTAAGTGGATGGGGGGGGGAAAGAAGATATAACAACCACAATTATTTGAAGTTGATACGACAAGCAAACAGAAAGGACACTGTTGGGGGGGAGGGGGGGAGGGAGAAGGGAGGGAGGTTTTGGTGACGGGGAGCAATAATCAGCCACAATGTATATCGACAAAATAAAAATTAAAAAAAAAAAAAATAAAAAAAATAAAAAAAATTAAGTGGATGGATGGATAGGCAAACAGGGTTGGGTAGATAGCTATGTCTCGAAGTAAATACAGCAAAATGTTGATTGTAGAATCTGAGTGATGAGCATATGAGTGTTCACTGTATAATTTCAACTTGATTATCTTTGCAAATGAACTCAGCTTGGCATTTCAAGAAAAGTTTGTTATCAGTAATTCATATGAAAATGTGAATGGATGATAACCACTTTAAAAAACTTATTTAGTCAGAGTGGTTTTTTTTCTTTTTTTTTTTTTTAGCTAAAAGGTGGGCTTTATTTTAAGATTGGGGTCTTGGAAAATAAAGGTCCCACTATTTAAAAGGAAGTCATGATTCTGAATGCTGGAATTTTAGGTATATGGACTGAATATAAAGGACATTTCATGCTGGAAAAATATTTTTAGGCAAAGAAGGCAGGCCAGTCCCACTTGGCATTGCTTTTTGGGTGAGCTGTCCTAAAATTTTCCTGCATTTTTGAAATCTCACTCAGAGGCCACATTTGTATATGTTGCATTCTGTTTGTAAGAATTTGGGTCTGGGAGTATGATTTTGGCTTAATGGCAATAACAGTTGTGCAGGAGTTAGGACAGAATACTTAGCAGCAGTTAATGTTGTGGCTACTAAGGAAGGACAGCCCACATAATTAAAAGGTAGAGTTATTTCAGTTGTAGATTTTTTTTTTCGGTACAAGAAGACATGTAAATGTAACCTGTTTTGTGTGTAATTTTCTTGTCAGAATATTATTATGCTATAAACAGTGACATTTCATCTTTAGCATAGGAGTTGTGTATCAAACGTACTCGTGATTGGTGACTAGTATAATTTACTGTTAAGTGATCTTAAAATGGATTCTTTCAATAACTGTTTCCTAAATGGTAAACTGAGCATTTATATTGGGCAAATGACAGGATTTTTTCCTCATTCATAGGGATTAAATTTTAGAAATCCTCCAAACGTGAATCTTTGTTTCCTACATAAATTGCTTCAAATGTTTATTTTCTCATCAAAACTACTCTTCATTGTTTTTCAGTTTTTTTAGGTTACATCAAGGATCAGCTTTTCTAAAAAAAAAAAAGACTTTTATTGTTTTACATAAAGGAGAAATGTGTATAGTTCAAAGAAGTATCAAAAAGTAAATACCCATGTAATCGTTCAGGGTGAGAAGTAGAACTTGGGCAGCATTCAAGAAAGCCTTCCTTCTACCCTTTCCCACTCATTGCCTCCTGCTGCTGCTACCACCCTTTGCTTTTTTTTTTTAATGGTTTAACCACCCAAGCATTGCAAAGGATGCATTTTCAATTAGTAAAGCAGGAGATTATTGGTATAATGCAGTGATTCTTAGGCCTATTTGACCCCATATCGCACTCCCCTTTGTTTTGGCTGCTGACTGGTTCTCATTTTTATATTTTGTATTTTGTTATGCCCCCTTTACTATCCTGAAATGAAATTCATATATAAAATTACCTACCAACCTGCATAATTGAAACATTTTTAATAAAATGTTCTAATTATAACATAAGGGAGATATAAAAAGGAAGTCGTTTTATAAGGAAATATGCATTTCAGTGTATAGATGTTTGGGCATGAGTACACTAGAAGACATAATGAAGTAGTCAGATGCTTGTACCTTATAATGAGTAAGTTTGGATTTAAGAGAAGTAAGATGTTATCTGAATAGTGCTGACAGTTTTTCTGTAACATTTTGATGTAAGGGAAAAAATAAGAATATTTGTGCATATATGTAGAACTATGTGAGTGTGTCACCTGCAAATGTCTGCTGACTAATACAGATGTGTTGTATTGGTGATTCAAGTATCATGAGTGGCATTGCTGTTGGTAGAGTAGTTTTCTATCATGGTGAACTCACCTTTTAAAGTTTTGAAGAAAAGAAAATTCTGTTTTACACAATAGATGGATTTCTGAAAAATAGATTATTCACCAATATGAGTTTCCAGAGGAGTATTTGAAAATTTGGTGGGATAGCAGCATCATACTTCATTGTGTGAGTCTGCTCTGGCATTGCAGTATTTCTACCATCCTGTTCCCCTCTTCTCCCCTAGAGTAGTACCACCCAATCATAATGCCAGACAAAAATATTTTGTAAGGGACAGTATCATCCAAAGGATTATATTTGTAGGACTTTCAGTAGGTTACATAATTTCTCTTTTCTGAGGATCTGTGAAGGTAGATTTCATCAGGTCTTTTTAAACAGCAGCTTCAGGGGTATGTTATACACCCACCCACTCCTTCCCCCCAAACCTCCATTACCTCACAAAATTCAGTGTAAATTTTTTTTTATTTTATAATTTTTTAAAAAAGTCTCCAGCACCCTGTATTCTCATGTGGTCTCCCATCCAATTACTAACAAGGCCTGACCCTGCTTAGCTTCTGGGATTACGCAGGATCTGCCATGTTCAGGGTGGTATGGCTGTAGTAGACTCAATATAAAATTTTTGTGAATATTTGCCTATATGTATTTTTCTGGGGTAGGATATGGCTTTCATCAGACTCTCTCAAATTGTTCTGTGACTCATAAAAATGGACCAGATGTTTCTTCCGAAGTCCTTTTTTAGCTGTGAAGTCTGGTTATTCTTATGCTGATGGTCATCAGTACTTGCTCATTTTCCGTTTTAATCAGGAAAATGGGCTCAGATTCTGAACTGTCTGCTGCGAGCAACCCTCATTGGGAGGCTTGGTTACAGGGACACAATGGAGCAGAAAAATCTCAAATTCATTTGTTAGGTGGGTTTATTATAGGCAATTTTATATTTTATTCATAAGGTTAACATGTTCAGTTTAAGAATTTTGTTTTGAATTGGTGGGCTTTTTTTCTTTTGACATATTATTTTCGTCTTTAGATAGTTTGCATTTTTATGTTTAGAAAGACCACAATCTGTTATTGAAGATTTATAATCCCTGCTGGGCAATGTCATAAAATTTAAGTATTATTTCACAATTCATACAACTCTTGTGGAGTTTGTTGATGAAAATTGACACATGGTCCTTTTTAAAATGTTTCTGAAACATCAGTTATTTTACCTTATTTCGGATAATTGGTACTTTCTTTTAAAACTGGGGAAAATTTAAAAAGTTAAATCAATTAAAAATATTGGAAAAATCTTACATAATTATGAAAATACAGGATTGTTCAAAGTTAAAATTTTGTGAATTGTTTTGTTACTAAAATTGGATTTTTATTTTAATTCATGCTTTCTGCTAGTGTTAAGGTCTTAGTCAAAATAGTCTTATAAAAATGTACATTCTCAGTTATTTATAGTAATTTATGGGCTTTGAGAATGTTGTGGAATGGAATTTCCTATTTCTGTCAATTTAAACGCCTCTCCAACCAACTGTTTTGTGGGTTCATGCAGTAAAATGGGCAGATTGGAGTTTTTCTCCTTTACTCATGCCAATTGTATGATGGAGTTGTTAATCATCTGTTTGTTGAAAAATGTAAGCAATTCGGATTGAAGAAACAGCAAAGGATGTAAAATATTCTACAAATTGAAAGATTAGATTGACCATATAATTAAGCAAGCAGTTTAAAAGATTGTACTATATATATAGTATATACTTTTTTTCAAAAAACACGCATGCCTATTGCTTTAAATGGTTATTTTATATTAAAATGCTTTCTTTTCTATAACTAGTTATCTGCCTTTATATGTTTTTTTCCGATTTTCTCTCATTTCTGTTTCCTCTCCATCCTAGTTCCAAATCTTTATTTCTAAGAAAATATTTTACAACTCACAAACTGTAAGCCTAGGAGAAAGCCATTTTACTTCTTTAGGACTTGAAATAAGTACCCTTTAGTGACTTTGCCTTTGTGAAGTCAATTTCTTTTTCTCCTGCGTTAGGGAGATGTTTGTTTTCATCTCCTGCACTCTTCCTAATACCTCTTTTCATTTGACTGTATTTTTTTTTCCCCTTCAAGCTTTTGTCTTAGATAATTTTCCAATATTTAAAAAAATGGGAAACTTTATCTGACACAGTTGTTGATTGGAGAATTTTCTTACACTGGGCATTCACAATATGAATATTTCAAAGTTTTAAAAGATGGTCTTATTCTTGTTTGAGATTTAAATAAACAAAACATAGCCTTTATAATATTTGTTTTTGATTTCAGCCTTCTAGATTTTTAAAAATATAACTTAAAATTGACTGTTTTGAAAATCATTTAAAATTGGTTTTGGAATATGTAGAAGTATGTGGTTATTGGTTCACATTGGGACATGTTTTTAAGTTTATCTTCTGCCTCAAAATTAATGTGTTCATTTTATTGTTTAAATTAATCTGCATAATCTGTCTTTGGGCTTTTCTTCAGCCAAGTGCAAAATGGCTATAATCTTTTTTTTCCCTCCTGCTTTTTTGTACTGATTTAATTCATGCAGGACTGGATCAGCTTTTTGGGTTCATTATTCTGCAATTTTATGGTGTTTGGATGCAGAACCAAAGGTTAAAAACATTTTATCTAGGGCATATGATACAACACATAATAAACACTTAACACTTTATGTGAATAAATGAATGAATGAATGGAATGAATGGATCTGTCAGTCGTATCTAACTGAGGTGAAGCAATAGTCATGTTGTCATCAGGTGTGGTGTCGTCAGATGAAGAGGTTTTTGTAGTTGGCTAGTAAAATGAACTTGAAAATTGGCACTGGTTTGCAGACCACTGGAAAATCCTGGTATTTTTAGTAATGTGAAAGTACAATTGTAGACTTATTTCATTGAAACTTTCCAAAGACAGTTTTTGTTAGCAGTAGTATATGTTTACTGTGGAAATTTTGTGAATATGGTGAAGAATTAAGAAGAAAATACAACTCATTTGTACATCTGCCACCTGTAGAATGACATTGTTATTCATTTGGTATATTTATGCATACAGAAGTCAACACAAATAAAATTGAGGTTATGTATGTTCAGTTTTAAATTCTGTCTGCTTTTTTGTTGTTGTGAATCCAGTTACATTTTTTTCTCTTTAATCGTTAACCTTTTAGGTCCCTTCACAGATGTAGTCACTACAAATCTTAAATTGCGAAATCCATCAGATAGAAAAGTATGTTTCAAAGTGAAGACTACAGCACCTCGCCGGTACTGTGTGAGGCCCAACAGTGGAATTATCGACCCAGGGTCGACTGTGACTGTTTCAGGTAGCAAATCATGTCTCGAATTTATGCACTTTTGAAATTTGACATTTTATGATTATGTTTAATTTGGTTTATTTAGTAGGGTTTCATCTGGAGTGGGGGGGAATAGTTCTTATATTATTCTGGCTTTGCCTTTAAAGGTGTCCCTCTGTTATCTTACCATATTCAAACTGTTGCATAAAATTTCTCACCCTTATCTTGTGGGGGCTGTGGTCAATTTATAAGTAATTATTATCCATTTAAAACTTTATATCTAGTCTTTATTTCTGTAGCTCACCACTGTAAGCTCTGCCCTTATTATTTTATCTTTGAAAAATTATGCCAGTTTTGTGACATCATTCTCATTCAGATCTGTAGCATATTACATATTGCTTGCAGCTATAGAAGTGTTCTAATTCTTTAGCTTAAAAACATATAATGCCTTTTTTTTGCCTATTGCATCAATATAGATGAGTTTCATTGTAAAATCTGTGTCTTGTACTTGAAAACGTTATTTTTTGGCAGCTGGCCAGTACAGAGGGAAAACTATTTTTATCACTCCTTTTAGTGTTTACTTGTAGTTGAAGAAGTATGCCACATATGGATTACTTACTCCTGCTGTGGAGTCTATGCCATAGTTAATGCCATCTATAGATTGTTCCTTTCTTTCCTTAGACAGTCCCTCCAACTTCCCAAGACAGGACTTTCTAACTATACCATATCATCTGACATAGCTGAGAAATGGGAAGGAAGTATTTGAACCTTATATGGTTCCGTGAATCTCACTTATGGGGAACCTCTCAGACCTCATGCAGAGACCATTTCTTTACAGCAGTCAGTTGTTCTCAACTCCCACTGTGTGTTGTAATAATATGGGGAGCAGGAACCCACATGTATTCATCTCTCTAAGGTCAGAATCTCTGGGGCATGGCCTAGAAATGTGCACATTTAAAAAAAAAAAAAAGTCTGGGTGATCCTAAGTATTCTGAAGGTACTATAATAATTCTGTATCAGTTTTTTGGTTTTTAAGCCCACAACAGATTAAAAATAGCAAATTATACAAAGTGAGTGGGCACCTAGAGCAAGTCAATCGAGAGTGTTTAGAAGGGGAATCTGATGGCAAAGGCAAAAAAAGGACAGACCATAGGCAGAGTTCTTGGCGACACTAGATCTTCCCTCAGTTTGTATAGCCAAAAACTCAAGAGCTAGGAAGCTCTATAAAGATGTTTTCAGTGAGTCTTTTTGTAAGGTTGTGTAAGAGGAATGCTTTCATGTTTGTTTGCTTTGTCCAAGTCATTAATTCCTGGGAAAGATCAATGGGAAATAAGAAGATGAAGGAAAGCATACATTCTGGACTTTGCTCTCTGTATCTTGGAAGAAGACATAATTATTTCAGTCCACTTGGCTAAAAATAGGTTTTTGGTACAAACAGTTATATCCCTAGGAATCCATAAAACTATTCAGACTGACTTTCTCTGAGGTCTCAGGTTACTGAAGTTTTACTGTATTATTATTTCTTAAGAAAAATTATACTTTTCGAAGCATTTTCTCCTGCTTAAATCCCTTATATTTGAGCATCTGACTAATCAAAAATGCCAGACTAGTTAGTGATTGCACAGCATTCCCTTGTATTCTTCTCCAATTAGAATTTAGTTTTTCCGGTTTTTAGTGTAGCGCTTTTCCATTTAAGGAGTGACTCAAGACTGTGCTTCCTCCAGCAACCTTTTCTAATGAACTCTCTGTACCACATGCCCATTTTATTTTCCTTTGTCACTTTAGCTCTTAGTTTTGTGGATTTACTCTTTTAATTTGTACATAATTATATATATTTTTTGAGATTGTCTTCCTCTTATCATGTGGTCTGCAACCTTAATTAGAGTATAAACGACATAAAATCATGTTGTAAGTTTTTTTATCCACAAATTTTTGGTTCCTGGTGATTAGCCTACAGTAATTGCTCAGTGAAGGTAGTTAGTGGAATTATATTGTGCTTTGTCTGGATTCTGAAGCATTTATCCTGTGCATTTTCTGCTGCTGTGTATTTTGCCCTTAAAATTTTTTTTTTAAACTGTGATGGGAATTAATGGACATCTCAGACATACCTTGTGTATGAGTGGGGAAAAAACACAAAGCGTAGTGTTTTTCCCTCTATGCTCCTACTCAGCAGTAAGCAACATAAAGGCCAACTTCTGACTTCTGTGACCAGTTGTGTGGGAATTTCTTCCCACTAGTAAGCTAGCAAGCAAGCAGTTTCTCAGCGGACACCAGCTGGGTGTCCTCAAATTCAATTCTGACATTATCTAACTGGAGATAGCATCAGATCCCACAGTTTGAGGGCTCAGTCCCCAAGATCCCCCTACACCCCCCTTTAGATGCCAGTTGCAAGTCCAGGCCTCTGGAACTTCTGACTAACCAGCTATAAGTTAGGGTTCTCACAGATACCCCTCTTTGGGTTCGATTAGTTTGCTAGAGCAGTTAACAGAACTCAAAGAAAAACATACTTATGTTCTTCAGTTTATTACAAAGGGTATTTTAAAGGATGCAAAGAAACAGCCAAATGAAGAGATACATAGGGCAAGGTCTGGAAGGGGTCCTTGAGACAAGACCTTCCCTTCTCCTGTAGTTGGGGTGCTTCACCCTCCCAGCACGCAGATGAATTCAGTTGTCCAGAAGCTCTCTGAACCCAGTCCTCTTGGGATTTTATGGAGGCTTCATAATGTAGGTATGATTGATTAAATCACTGGCTGCTGGTCAGTTTAACCTCAGTCCATCTCCTCTCCCTGGAGGTTGAATGGGATTGAAAGTCCTGCCTTGGTCTCTCCTGTGACCAGCCCCATCCCAAAGCTGCCTAGGGGCTGCCGTCATCGTTAGCATATGAAAAGACTCTTGACACTTGGAAATTCTAAGAGTCTTAGTTAGGAATTGTGTGTCAGGAGCTAGGTATCATACCTTATAAATAAGGTTTCTTACGTAATTGATATTTCTCTCATTTGCTTATTTGCATTTGTCTTTCTGAGAGTGTTGACCTATATCTTATTATTTAGAAATAATCTAAATATTATTCAGGAGATAATTTCCACAATACCATACACATACTTTGTATAATTGTTGTTTCGTTCTTTATAGGCCTTTTTACTGGATTTATGTTTCATAAGTTTACTGTGACTTATAACCACATGGAGCCTTAAACTTCCTTAAAAGACTGCTGAAAATCATAAATGCTTAGAAGAAAATTTGAATGTTGTTATTGGGACTTGAGTAAATTCTAAAAATTAGGAGTCTATGTGGGTGTTTTTTTTTTTTTTTGTATACTCTTTTCTTGGTATCAGATTTAACTGATGAACTGTTCTTGAATAGGTATTTTTAAAAAATCCATTTTATAAAAATTAGTCATATTAAAACATTAATATATGGTAGTGAGTTTTTAAGTAGTGGAGTATTTTTCTTTTAAATACCCCAGTTGTCTAATTTTAAATTGTCACTAAATACTAAAATGAAGCCTAAATTCATAGTGTAACTAATTTTAATAAGCAACTACTAGATTTACTGAGTTTACAGGCATTATAGTAGTTAATGTTGGCAAAGTTTTGAAAATTTACAGAAACTCAGTTTAAAGGAGGCAGTCATAGATCACAGTTATTTTTTAAACAGCTTTTCGTTATTTTGTGGGATGCTAAAGGCTTTAGTAAGTCAGAAACGTGGACTATTAGAAAAAAATTGGAATCCACAAAGTTGGTTCTGGATCCTTAGTGTAAATAATCCACTGTTTGGTTTCTTGAACCCTTTTTGGGTTTCTTTAAATTTGCATGTTAGTTAATGAGGTAATAGGAATGACAAACAAACAAATGCAGAAGACAACATAATGTGTCCTTTCTTCTTATTTAGTAATGCTACAGCCCTTTGACTATGATCCTAATGAAAAGAGTAAACACAAGTTTATGGTACAGACTATTTTTGCTCCACCAAACACTTCAGATATGGAAGCTGTGGTAAGTATAGAAGATGTTGAAGAGAATTTATTTTGGGGAATGTAGTTTAAACTGTCGATATTGTTTAGTTCTCAGTAGAGAAACCTAATTTTAAAAATTTCTAAAAATCTATAAATCTATTCATTACAAATAATCTTCAACTTAATTTCAAGAAGGAAAGAATTTTGAAATAGTATTTCTTAGTAATAGTGTTGCTAAATTATTTCTAAGAAGAAACTCCTGTGATTGCTAGTGATGTCGGTGATTTTAACGGATGGTGATTATAGCTCTAGGATTATATAAAGGTTCTGTGACATTAGCAGATTATGATGGCAGGGTGATCAGTACAGGGCAGCAGCACATCCTGGCCGAGCCACAGACTCCTCACTGACGCTCCAAGCAGCTGCACTCATCCTTTTGTTGTCCCTTGAGGTGAAACTTAGTTGCCATGATTGTACCTCCTATATCTCATGTTTGGTTTTGTTTATTTTTAGTGGAAAGAGGCAAAACTTGATGAATTAATGGATTCCAAACTGAGATGTGTATTTGAAATGCCCAATGAAAATGATAAATTGGTAAGTAGGAAAATGTAAGAAAATTGGAAGCTGTTCATCTCTCAGTTACTTCGATTACCTTTTCTTCTATTTTCAGCCTGTGAGGTGTGTGTGATATGGCTGTTGTGCTTGATCAGTCTCACTGCTTATAAGTTTAAAAAAGCTTGATATGCTTTTTTCATTTTATAACATTTGTCCAAGAAGAAGGACTTAGGTTCAAGCTATATGATGGAGAAGAATCCTTTAAATCTTTGAGTGAAGTATGTGTATCCATAAATATAACCAACAAACAGATATAATCTGCTTTTTGGCAGCAGTCTAGGGATAAAAGGTTTAATGTACTTGGACAAGCAACTTATTCCAGGTTTGGTTATTCCCAGGTATTTTGCTCACTTTTGTTTTTGGTCAAAATCCATCTGATTTTATTCTTATAGTAAATATTTTTTATGTTGTTTATTGATTAGTGTGAGGCAAATCTGACTATATGTGTGTGGACTATATGGATGTAGTCAAAAAAACCCCCAAACAAACAGAGTGGGTTGTGGTCACTTTCCCTGTCTCCCTTCTGGATTGCAAATTTGAATCTTTTTCTGTGGTTAGTAGGAAGGACTTGAAAGGAATGGTTTTTTTTGTGTGTGTGACTTAATATATGTACAATTATATGGGTAAATAGAATTGTTTCGCACAGTTTGTTTATAATCTAACATGACTCTTGCCTTGATCTGGAGGCCATTGCCCTATTGAAAAGTAAACTTGCAGATTAGATATTGTGTTGCTCTTTCAAGATAAGTTGAAATGAAAAAGTCCCTGAATGGTAATTAGGTGTTGACTGAATTATTTATTGAATTTTTAAAATGTTTTATTAAACGGATTTTGAGGTATTTGCCAAAAACAAAAAATGTGAATGCACATATTCTTACTGTGAAGTGAGGGTTAGATGGCGTGTTTTTGCCTCCCATTTGGAGTTTACTTTCTTTTTTGCCTAGGCTGCTGGGAAGTTAATAGCTTACATAGCTCTTACTATTGGAACCAAGAAAACATAACAGCACATTGTCTTGATCGACTTTAAAAACAACAACAAAAAAAACCCCCCCACATTTGGGTCTGTCTTTGATCTGGGTTTCTGTGATGCTCCAGATAGCAGACAATTTGAGATTATAGTCAGAAAAGGGCCGGAACCCAGGTATTTGATATTACTGATTAAGAGTAGCTTTCACTCCTTTAGAAACCAAACCAGCAATTGATGAAAACTATATGGCTGTGATCGTTGAGCATAGCCATTTACCACCTCATGGAGGAGTATAGCTGGTGTGCCTGCGTATAGATAGAGCTCATAGTAAGCCAAGAAAGCAGTTTTGGATCTGCTTTAGTGCTGTAGAAGTACTGAATGGAGTTCCCAGGGTCCCCCACCACGGAGCTTGAGCAGAAGTAGTTTGGCCCTGGAACCTTTTCAGAGCAGGTATTATTAATAACCTAAGGGCTGTTCAATAATTTCAAAGTACTCTGAAGGATATCTGGTTCTGAGCCTCTGTGAGCTAGCTGCAGAATATATATTTAATTATAGGGAATATCTGCTAAAGTTAATGATTTTTTAAAAACATTTTATTTTGAAACACTTTAAACACCTAGAAAAGTAGGTAGGAGTACAGTGAACCCCTGTGAACCTGTGACCAGCTTTAACAATTACCAGTTTGTGCTTAATCTCATTTCGTCTAATTCCCACTGCTTCCTTTCTCACATATTGTTTGAAGGCAAATCCCAAACATTATATAATTTCACCTGTAACTGTTTCAGTATAAAAGTTTTAATGAGAATACCATTATTATGCCTTTAAAATTTTAATATATCATTAATATCAAACTATTCAGGCAGCGTTTCAGTTTGTTTCACAAATGTCATTTAAAATTATTTTTGCAGTTTGTTAGGATTGAGATCAAAATAAAATTCGAATACTTCTCTTGGATGGTATGTTTCTTAAATCTCTTAGTCTATAGGTTCGTTCTCTGTTTTTCTCTTGCAGATTAATTTTAAAAATTATTTATTGGTTACGAATATTCATGAGATACAAAGCTGATTGTCACCCCTTGTGCCCATGATGTGAGGGCCAGATTCATACTGGCAGCCTACCCATTACCACAAATTGCATTTGTACCCTGTGTCCCCCACCCAGTTATCTCCAACCCCCGCCCCCCCCCCCCACTTTGTAGCCCAAGGAATATTCTCTCTCTCTCCTTGCAGATTATTAAGAAACTGTTTTTGCCTATAGAATTCCCACAGACTAGATTTTGCTGACTGTGTCATTGTGGTGTCATTTAACTTTTTCTCTTTCCTTGGTATTTCCTATATCAGAAGTTGGATCTAGAGGCTCCTTTAAACTTAGATTTGTTTTTCCTGGTTGGGGGCAAGACTGCTTTGTAGGTGGTGATTGTGAAGTGAGCAGCCATTGATTTGCAATGTCTAAACGAGTGGTTCTCATCCAGGGGCAGTGTCTGATTGTCACACCTGAGGGTGGGGAGGGGTGCAACTCTGTTCAGTGGGTGGAAGCCAGAGATGCTGCTCAAATTCCTCCAATGTGCCTTACCGCCCCCACAACCGAGAATTATCCGACCCAGAATATCAGTAAAGTTGAGATTGAGAAAATAGGGCCTAGGTCCTTTAATTCATTTAAGGTTATATAATGATGGTGATCTTTCATTTCTACTTCATATACTACTTAGAATACTTGTGGAACGAGAAACTTGGGCTCATCTGACATTTGGTTATTCAGTGATAGTTTATAAAGGGCAGCATAAATGTCCGAGTCTCTCTATAGTTACAGGTTTTTAAAAAATTAATTGGTTCACAAGCATTCCTGTGGTGATATACCAGCAATGTTCCTCCTTCCCTCCCTCCCTCCCTTCCTACTTTCTATATTGTTAAAACTCATGGATTTGAACATATTTGGGGGTCAACTCCTTGCTGTTGTTGTCATTATTGGTGCTCAAATTGCCTGATAGGAGCCTTTTCAAGTTGGTTCTTGAGTCAGTTTGACCCTAATAGTCTTCGGCAACTTTCTTGATGTCTAAAATTTTTCCAGGCCCAGAGCTGGATTCAGCCATTCTTCAGGAAGCTCTGGGCCCTTTTAGTGGGAGATGGTATTTCAAGACCATTGTCAGAATTTCTATTGAACTATTCTTTTGGCTGAGATTAGAGTGGAAGCCCATTCTTCAAAAAGTAAAATTTTAATGATAAAGTCATGTCAGCAGCACATAGGGTCATGTGGATCCTTTTATTTCTTGTGGTAATGATTGCATTATATGGTTGGGATATGTTCTTGAAGATCCTGGATCATTCAAAATGTGCAAAATCCAACATTGATCCTGAGAAGAATGGGCAGGCATTTTCATGAACCAGCCGAAGTGGTGTTTGTGTACCAACACCAGCTCACTTGCCTTGTCATTATGATTTTTAATGGATATTTTAAAGTGTTTAAAATTCACATTTCAAGTTTTTGCACATAAAATGAGGCTTTTAAAGATTTCAGTATATTACTATTTCAAATTTATACAATTTAAACATGCAGAAATTGTATCTATACTATATACAAGCTGGAGGTGGCCTTCATTGATTGTGTATGTTAAAAGGAAGAGGGGCTAAAGCACAGCTGTGTTTTTATAAGGCAATCTTTCCACAAGTGTATTAGGTTGGAAAAGTTCTGTGGTCAAGTGAGTTTGGAAAAATACCGCAAATACCATGTGTCCCAAAAGGAATCCTATTGTGTATTTGCAATTAAAGGCTCTGAGAAGATCTCAGTAAATAGTTAACCCAGTATTTCCTGTTTAATTAATACAAGTTCTTATGGAATATCTGGTGTTCTGAAAAATACACTTTTGGAAGCACTATTTCTGCTTAAACTCATTCTTGTGTGGTGCTACTAATCAGCAGATTCTACAGAAAACGTTAATTACTGAGAAATGTATTTAAGTGCACCTGGCACAGGTTCCCTCTGGGTTGTTAGTTGATTATGTGTTTTTTTTGTGTCAAGTCATCAGTTTAATGTTTCATCTCATCCTCTATGGGAAATATGAAACCTCAAAGCACCAAATTTGAAGTCTTTCTGATAGTACAAAATATGCAAGAAACTTTCTGTTTATTTGTTTATAGTAATAATTAAAGACTAAATCTTATATGTATGTAAAAATACATTCAAAACTCCTCTTTTCATAATACTTCATTCAGGTGGTAATAAGAATGGATAATTGTGTTACCAACAGGTCAGGCTCGGCTTGCCCTCTCGCCTTAAACAAATGACCTGAAAGTCCAAAAGTTGATGCAAGGATTGGAAGGTGTGTTCAGATTACCGGTACTCAACTAAATGTCTAACCAAGCAAACAAAGAGAAAAGAGCAGTGGGGTCCAGTTTAGCCTGGTCCTAATGGGGGCAGGGGCGGGGGGAGGGTGGCGGCGACAACCTATTCCATTAACAGTTGTTGATACAAGAAGTTCTCCCCACTTTTTTCCGCATAAAGAAGAAAAGTACCGACTAGATTTAAACCAGAAAAACAAAGCATAGCCAGGAGCCCTCCAGGGTGCACCTACACAGAAGTGGATACAATCCAACCAAACAGAAGAGGGCTCAGAAAATCAGAGAAAGGTAAAGAGAATAAAGCACTGCCTTGTTAGAATTTAGGTCAGGGACTCCAGGAGAGATTTACCAGCAGCAGAGAAATGGGAGCAACATAGTCCCAGTGGCCACTTGCCTCTTGCAGCTGGAGTCCTCTCCGGTGCCCAAAGCTTTCCAATTTTTGCCAGTGATTAAATTAGGCACTCGGATTCCAAAGTCATAGAAATGAACAATGTACCCAAATAGTAAAGCAAGCAACGCTTTATTAAAAGAGGAGATAGACATGCATAAGGGGGGTAGCGACAGTAAAGCTAGCCCTCCAAGGGGAGCTGTTTAGGGTCTTTTATAGGGAAAGGAGTTAAGGGGTGGCAGGCCAGCGTCACTGGAGGTGGTCCGTTCTGTTCTTCCCATGCTCAGTAGGCAGTGATGTTCATCATTGTCACCCCAGGAGGGTCATTGTAGCAGTCACCTTGATGCTTTGCACAGGTGGGACCTCCTAAAGTGGTTTTAAGGTTAATCTGTAACGTTTACAATTATAGTAAACAAGCGTTGGGGAGGGGTTTTGCAACTCAGTAAATATCTGTTTACTCTCTTATCTCAGTCTATTTTGTCAGGGCAGCCCATGGGGTAATCATTTGCCCTGAGGGGTCTCATGACTGAGGAGTGGATAAGTAACAAAGTGTCCTCTTCAGGGAAAATGGAGTCAATTTGGGTCACAGACCTACCCTTACTCTGTTTCAATTGTATCTTTGTTTCAGGTTTAAGGATTGTCTATGGGTGAAGTTGATAAAACTGCTTAAAAATGGATAAATGGTAATATACTGATTTCTTTCTAGCATCTATAGATAAAGTAGATAAAAATTATTGAACATCCCTTTGCTGTATTTTTTTTTTTTTTTTTTGGCAGCTGGCAGGTTGGGGCATCTGAACCTTTGATCTTGGTGTTACAATACTGTGCTTTAACCAACTGAGCTAACTGGGCAGCCCCCATTTCTGTATGTCGAATTTAGGTTTTTAATATGAAATTTGTCTCTTTGGAAATTAGGGCATTATTGGATAACGTGATACCTAGATATAATTTGTTAGTTTACTTCAGATAAATTGATAAAGTGCTATTAGAAGCTGAATCCTGACTTAATTTGATTAAAGGTGACACTTGGTTATTCAAAGAAAATACATCTAAATATGCAAGATTAACAAAAATGTTATGAAAATTGTTGGTAGTGTATATTTTTAAAATTTATAGAGTACAAAATTATCTTTTAATTTATAGTTAATGATTGCAGTATAGCAAATTTTTTGCGATCTTTTGATCCTTTATTTTTTTAGTTTATTAGTATGTTGTGAAAAGTATGTTTACTTAGGCAAAATTCAGTTTAGTTTTTAATTTAGTTGCTGGTAACAATTTAAGGTTTAATATATAGCTCTGGAAGGCATTTAGTGTTTAGAGCAATGGAGACTTCCATATTCAGTTAGTGATCATTTACACAAGTACTTTATTGTTTTTTATTTTGATATATGTATACATTGTGAAATGATTACCATACTCAAGCTGATTAATATATCCATCATCTCACATAGTTATCTTTTTTTTGTCACATTTTAAATTTAGAGTTGATTATCAGAATTTATGATCTTTATAGTCAATTTAGAAGTTCGGTTAGTATTCAAAGCAAGTAGATTCTTTAATAGTTATCACAGTTGTTAATGCTTTCTTCTCAGATAGGGTTTTAGATAGCAGATCTTTGTAATTTCAATTTAGCGTTTCTTATGTTAACCAGGTCACACCAGTTCACTCCAGCCTCTCACCCCCTGCCTCCCCCCACCTTCCTGTACCCTCCAAAAAGAAGGTTGAGGATCTTGATGCTGTTAGTTTGGGTGCTTTTACACGTTCTGAAAACAGTGGGAAAAGATGTTATTATTTTGTTGACTTCTTTAGATTTTTTAGGATCTTGTTACTGAATATATAAAGAAAATGAAATTTTGTGATCATCTTGTGGGGTAACAAAAAGTCAGATTTAGAAATATAGTGATTGAGTTCTTATCGTTTAAAGAAGTTATTATTTATGACAAAACAGTTTATTTGAACTATCATTAGAGTGTCGACTTCTTTTTGGAAAATAGCTCTCTGATTTGGATCATAGAGTGACCCAGGAATCCCCCCCCCTTTTTTTAGAATATAAGGAGGTACTATTAATTTTTCCTGGACAGCAGGCATAAACTAATACTGTCCTTAAGCGTACTAAAATGTGGGATCACCCTTGCCCAAGGGAACAGCAGGTGTGTGACTGGATATATTACATTTCATTAAGGGCCCATAGTGTCTTCAGTTGAGTTGTTTTCAGTGCTAGTACTAAGAATCATTCAGCATGTTCTCTGGGTTGATAGCTGGAGGCAGATGACACAAAAATGTTGACTATTTTACAAAATGGGGTTCTCTGAATTATTAACCTCTGTTTAGTTATTATCAACTCTGTCTTATGAAATACCTAATGTTCAATTATTGGTAGTGTTTTTTTTAAGATTGAATGTGATTTTGTTAATTTATGATATTTTATGACCCGTCCAGTTCTTTGTGTTCAATTAAAAAATGTTTCTGAGGCCCTAACTTTACTTGACATTTTCCAGATTTCTTAAATGTATTGCATATCATTTATACCCTTCATTCTATCATCTGATATTTTCTGGAAAAAAAATGCTAATTTGTTTTCATGAAGACTGAAGGGCTGAAAAGAACAGGAATTTCAGGGGTGTTACGTATAAGTCATTTCGTAGTTAAATATACATTATATTCTGTTGAAACAAAAAACAGATTGGATATCAACAAGTGTTTCAGAGTCCTTTCTAATCTTTTTGTATAATGTTCTTTTTATCTGTATTAAAGAAATTTGAGAAGATAGGAAGAGAACTGTGGAGTAAATGGTATACTAAACAGGACGTTATATGAGTCTTTGTTTATTGGCCTGGGATGTGTGTGTGTGTGTGCACGCACGTGCGCACGTGTGTGTATTGGGGAGCTTTTGAGTATAAGGTTTATCTATTATTACATTTTTGAACCTCAGAGGGAAAAACATGATCATGTTGTATGTTATCAAAGGTAAGAAAATGTGCAATTCTGTGTTTTTCAGATATTGAAAAGTATTAATTAGTAAAAAAAGAAAAATTAAGAGCCACAAAGTTTGCTTTAGAAGATACTCATTTTAGGGCATCATGAGGCTAGCATAAATTTAATAAAGTATATACATTTAATAAGTGAACATAATGCAACTATATCATAGCTAATTTTGTTTGGGAAATAAAAAAGCTAATAGAAACTTTTGTACTTCCTGTTTTAACATAGCTATTATTTATTAGTATTGTTTCTTATGCACAGCACATTTTTATAGAGTAAAATATGAATGTTTTAGTGCCTAATACCTTCTGTGTCAGTCATTCCCATTATCATGCAGGAGAAATCAGAGTTTGATGCGAATCTGAGAATATGTTTCCCATGCCATCTCAGGGTATAACTCCTCCAGGGACTGCTCTGACTGTCACTTCAATGAGCAGCATCAACAACACAGTTGCAACACCTGCAAGTTGTCTAACCAAGAATGACCCCAGGGAACTCAATGTGTTCAAACAGGAGAAGCAAAAGGTTTGTCATAGGGAGCTAACAGACTTAGGAGTCTCCTAGTGTTAATGGTTAAGTTAATGTAGATACCTAGCAGATAAGTGGTATTGTGAGTGTATTATATGAAGTAAATAGAATTGAATTTTCAACTATGTTCAAAATTACAGTAGAATCACAAAGCACTTAAAAATCATGCACATAAAATATTCTGTTCTAAAAAAAGCATTTGTAGTGCTTAATAAAATCTCACTAGTGAGCAGGACAAGTGTACGTGTGAACATTATGATGAAGTGGGTGTAATTTTTCCTGTGACTGAGGTGTGTGGAGCATACTCTAAAAGGAGTTTGTAGCTTGTTTTGAATAGGATAACAGGTATAGCAGTAAAGGTAGGAACTGGCACACATTGCTCTTTGGGCAAGTACTTGTGTTTATATTTTAAAAAGGTAAATGAAATTACTACTTTATATTGAAAGACTCCCGCAGTGGGTAGTCAGTCAGTTCAGGGAGACCCTCCCAAGGAACAGCGAGACCACGGCTTCGGATGCAAAAACAAGAGGTTTATTGAACACACAGGTACCCGGGCGACTCAGTCTTTCGAAAGACTGGCGCGCCGAGTAGAGCTCCTGGGTCCTTTTTATAGCAAAAAGCGCGGGTACAGAAGCGAGAAGCAAGGTAATTGGTTAGTTTAAATCAAGCCAGGGGTGAACTTCGGTCAAGTGGGAGTCCTTGAAACAGCTGAGGGGCACTCTTGAAACTTTAACTGACTTGTCTATTTCTGGGAACTATCCGCCCTTTGCCTCGGGCCGGGGCCCAGGTGCATAACCACAGATATCCTGTTTGACTCTGTTCCCCTTGTTTCTTAACTTGACTTTTTGGCTGTATTTTCCCTATACCCTTGTAAAAAGCACTTCCTTCATTCCCCCATTTCTCTTGTGGATCGCTCTAATCTTAGAGCGGAATTAAAAGTTATCTTCGCCATTTAAGGTTTGGTATTTTTGCCTAAGGACCAGAATCTTAACTGCACTTACCCTATCATTGATGAATTGGACTAGTCTATTGATGACGTAGGGCCCAAGGGTGAACAACAGAAGGAGGAGTAATAGGGGTCCGGCGATGGTTGACAGTAGGGTGGTCAACCAAGGGGAGTTATTTGATCTGGTTATAAGCATTTTCATAGTTTGAGTCAGGAGGCCTGACTCTTTTAGAGGCCGGTGCATCAATTTCTGGAATATCCCAAGCCTCGAGACCCGCCGCCAGGGCACATATATCAGGGGTAAGGGAGGGCCACCAAGTCCAAAGGGGGTGGACTTCTGTCTTGAACCAGACAACCTTTCCAGTTTGGGACAGTACCTGCCAGGTGAGGGTGTTGGGCTGGTTAGGGTTATTACTTGGTAGGCTTGCTCCGCCGCCGCCGAATGCGCAACTTAAGAGGATTATCAGTCCTCTCCAGCTCCCAGGATTCATCTGGTACGGAGGGTGGCGCAGGCTTGAGGTGAGAAGCATGTACCCAGGCTGCAATGCCATCAACTTTTACTGCGGTCGGGGTGGTCAGCAATACCAGATACGGGCCTTTCCACCGAGGCTCAAGGTTGCTGGGTCGATGGCGTCTGACCAGCACTTGGTCTCCGACCTGGAACGGATGAGGGATGGCCACGGCACCTGGCTCGTATACCTCCTTGATCTGGTCCCAGATCTGGGTTTTTACAACTTCTAAAGCCTTTAAGTGAGTAAATAAGACAGGAAGAAAGTTATCATCGGGACCCAGTGTTCCTCCCAACTCAAGTATGGGGGGGGGTCCCCCGTGGAGGATTTCATAAGGGGTCAGACCAAGCTGGCCAGGGGTATTCCTGGCTCTGAACAGCGCTAAGGGAAGGAGGGCCACCCAGTCTTTTCCACCGGTCTCTAAGGCCAATTTAGTTAAGGTCTCTTTGATGGTTCTATTCATTCTCTCTACTTGACCTGAGCTCTGGGGCCTATACGCACAATGTAATTTCCAATTTATTCCCAGTTGTGTGGCCAGTCCCTGGCTTACCTGAGCAACAAAGGCTGGGCCATTATCTGACCCGATCACCTTAGGGATCCCGAAACGGGGCAGGATTTCTTCTAGTATCTTTTTACATACAGTCAGGGCCGTTTCAGTTTTGGTAGGGAAAGCTTCTACCCATCCAGAGAAAGTATCTACAAATACTAGCAGATACCTGTTCCCATACCGGCCAGGCTTTACCTCTGTAAAGTCTACTTCCCAGTATACGCCGGGTCGATCTCCCCGTTGTCTTTTTCCGGTCTCTCGGTAGGTGGTAGTCGCATTAGTCATGGCACAAGCCGGACACCGATTGGCGACTTCTTGAACGGTGGACCGGAGATTCGGGATGGAGAGGCTGGTGCGGCTCGTTAGTTGAAGGAGCTTTTCTGGTCCTAAGTGTGTTAGCTGATGTAACCGCTAAATGAATTCTTTTCCCTGGTCAGGAGTGAGCTCTCTTGGCTTGGTCCTAGCTTGAGCAGGCTCGATTGGCTCTTGAAGCTTTATAGTTTCTGCTAGCACCCTGACCGACAGGGCGGCTTGTTTTGCAGCCTCGTCGGCCCTCCGGTTCCCGGCCGCCACAGGGTTATTTCCTCTCTGGTGGCCCGGGCAGTGGATAATGGCGACCTGCTGTCCGTGTAGATGTTGATGTTTTTTCCTTCGGCTAGGCGTAATGCCTGCGTCAAGGCGATTAGCTCGGCCTTCTGGGCTGATGTCCCTTCTGGCAGGCTGCTTGCCCATACCGTCCGTTTGCCATCTACGATGGCGGCCCCTGCTCTCCGCTTACCTTCCACAATGAAGCTGCTACCGTCTGTATACCAGGCAGGCACTCCGGGCAATGGCTGGTCCTTCAGGTCCCGTCGAGTCCCAGCTTCTTCAGCAAGGATTTCTGAGCATTGGTGTACTGGGGTGGATTCTGACTCGACTGGTAGTAGGGTAGCTGGGTTCAGGACAGCAGGGGGCGCGAAAGATATCCTTTCGTTTAGCAGCAAACTCTGGTAATGAGTCATTCTGGCATTGGTCATCCACCGATTGGGGGGCTGCCGCACAATACTTTCGAGGCTGTGGGAAGCAATCACAGTCACATTTTGCCCCAAGGTTAACTTATCAGCGTCTTTGAGGAGGAGTGCCACTGCAGCAACCGCTTTTAGGCAGGTTGGCCACCCACTGGCCACTGGATCCAGTTTTTTTGATAGATAAGCTACTGGCCGTCGCCATGGTCCTAGGGTCTGAGTAAGCACTCCTCGGGCTACACCGGCTCTTTCATCTACGTATAGAGTAAATGGTTTGGTGAGGTCTGGGAGAGCCAAGGCGGGGGCAGACAGCAAGGCTTTTTTTATGTGGTCAAAAGCCTTTTGATGCTCCTCAGTCCAGGTAAAAGGAATGTTTTCCCTTGTCAGGGGGTACAAGGGTGCAGCCAGGGAAGCAAACCCAGGAATCCAGAGCCTGCAGAATCCGGCAGTACCCAGAAATTCGCGGACCTGCCTGGGGGTTGTGGGAGTGGGGATCTTCATAACTGTAGCTTTCCGGGCCGCGGTCAGCCATCTTTTTCCCTCTTTGAGCAGGTACCCCAAATAGGTGACCTCCTTCTGGCATAACTGGGCCTTTTTAGCTGATACCCGGTACCCCAACTTACTCAGTTCCTGCAAGAGCTTTTGTGTCCCTCTTTTGCAGCCTTCATATGTGGGAGCTGCCACTAGGAGGTCGTCCACATATTGGAGTAATATGACCTGGGGGTTGAGAGCCCTAAAAGGAGTTAAATCCCGGTGGAGGGCCTCGTCGAAGAGAGTGGGTGAGTTCTTGAACCCCTGTGGCAGCCGTGTCCAGGTCAGCTGACCAGCGTTACCTTTTTCTGGGTCTCTCCACTCGAACGCGAACAGTGGCTGGCTGTTGGGGTGTAGTTTGAGGCAAAAAAAAGGCATCCTTGAGATCCAAGACTGAGTACCAAGTGTGACTAGGCGGAAGGGAACTCAGGAGGCTGTATGGGTTTGGGACTGAGGGATGAATGTCTTGCACCCTTTTGTTAATTTCTCTCAAGTCTTGGACTGGCCGATAGTCATTGGTCCCTGGCTTTTTTACTGGTAGCAGAGGGGTGTTCCAGGGCGACTGGCAGGGCACTAAGACCCCTAGGTCTAAGAACCTTTGGATGTGGGGTCTGATGCCTTCCCGGGCTTCTTTAGTCATTGGATACTGTCGGACGGCCACCGGTGAGGCACCCGATTTCAGCTCTACTACTACTGGTGGGACGTTATTGGCCAGTCCCATACCTGTCTTTTCTGCCCATACGGTGGGAAAAAGTTGGAGCCAGGATGGGTCGATGGAGGGAGAGGCCGGCTTTTCATACAGCCGGTATTCTTCTTCTAGGTTTAGGACCAAGCACATGGTAGAGTGATCTCCCCATGTTACTTGTGGGCCCTCTGTAGAAAACTGGATTTGGGCCTTTAGTTTGGTCAGAATGTCCCGGCCCAACAGAGGAGCAGGGCACTCAGGTATGACCAAAAAGGAATGGGTCACTTGTTTATGTCCAACCTTTAAAAGTCTTTGTGTGGTCCAGGGGTAGACTTTGCTGCCGGTTGCTCCTACTACGACTGTCCGCCTGGACCCTACCTTCCCCATGGGTTGGGTCAACACCGAATGTTCAGCCCCGGTATCGACCAGAAACTCGATGGGGGTCCCCTCCACAGTCAGTGTTACCCTAGGTTCGGGGAGGGGGTCCGAACCCCGACTCCCCTAGTCATCTAGGGATAGAACCTTGGCTTCTCTGATGTTCTTTTTCCGGGGACATTCTCTTGCCCAGTGACCCTTCTCTTTACAGTACGCGCATTGGTCTTTGTCTAGAGGGGGTCTTCCATCCCTAGGTGTTTTCTTTGCCCGGTTGCTCAGGTTCCCTGTCTGCCTATCTCTAGACCCTCTTTCACCTACCACTGCGGCCAAAATCCTAGTCAAGTTTTTTTCTTGGCGCCTATCGCGCCGTCTCTCTCTCTCTTCTGTCTCTCTTTTTTCTCTTTCTTGTTTTTCCTCTTCTGTCTCTCTCTTGTGGTACACCTTTTCTGCCTCTCTCACTAAATCTTGTAAGGAATAATCTTGGAGCCCCTCTAGCCTCTGCAACTTTTTCTTGATATCTGGGGCTGCCTGTCCGATGAAGGCCATTGCAACTGCCGCCTGCTGTCCCTCAGAAGAGGGGTCAAACGGAGTGTATCTCCTATATGCCTCCATCAGGCGTTCCAAGAAAACCGAGGGGGGTTCTACCGGTCCCTGCAAGACCTCTCTTACCTTAGCCAAATTGGTGGGGCGCCGGGCTGCCCCTTTGAGACCTGCCACTAGAGTCCGGCGGTAGACCAGAAGACGCTCCCTACCTTCGGCCGTGTTGTAATCCCATTGAGGTCGATTGAGGGGGAAGGCCTCATTAATGAGGTTCTCGAGTTGTGTAGGGGCCCCGTTGTCCCCGAGAACGTTCTTGCGGGCCTCCAGAAGAATCCTTTCTCGCTCTTCAGTGGTGAAGAGGATCTGGAGTAGCTGTTGGCAATCGTCCCAAGTGGGCTGGTGAGAGAACATAAGGGACTCAAGAAGTCCCGTGAGTCCTGCTGGTTTTTCAGAAAAAGACGGGTGGTTAGACTTCCAATTGTAAAGATCTGCTGAGGAAAAAGGCCAATACTGTAGAGGGACCAAGCCATTAGGCTCAGCTGGGGGCCCTATGGCTCGGAGGGGCAAAGCTACGGTGGAGTCAGGACCGGAGCCGTCTCTCGGACTGCGAGGTTGGCGGCTCCTAGTCCCCGCAGCCGGTCCCTCAGGGCTAGGATCACCGGGCGCTCGGCCTGGTGCCGATCTGTTTCCCTGAGGGGCCAGAGGGGGCAGCGGAGCCGCCGGGTAAGGTGGGGTTTCAGAGAGAGAAAATAGGTCATCTGGTGTCGGGAGGACGGGGGGTTGGGGAGGGGCGGAAGGCTTCCTTGTAGGTGGCCTTTGAGTATTTTCTGATCCCGAAACAACAGCGACTTTGCTGGAGGGTGGCACCCAGGGAGGGGGATTCTGGGCGAGGTCTTGCCATACCACGACACAGGCAACCTGGTCCGGGTGTCCTCCGGTCTCCTGAAAAACAATCTTTTTAACTGCAAAAATGACAGTAAGATCAAAGGTTCCCTCTGGCGGCCAACCTACGCCGAATGTGGGCCACTCAGACGAACAGAAAGTCTGCCATTTTCCTTTTTTGATCTCCATGGACAGATTGTGAGCCCTGGCTTTGACATCTTTCCAATGATCTAGAGTAAGGGAGAGGGGCGTAAGGGCACTTTGCCCCATCTCGAAAATTTCCAATAGGGGAACGACGACGCAAAGACCTATCACAACTAAGACAAAAAGAAACCAGAAACGGCGACGAGACCGAGTGCCGTAGAAATAGAAGAAAGAGTCCGATGGCAGAGCGCGCCTCCCGAGACGCGGTGAGACCAAAACACAATAATCCTCTGCCAAGGGGTCCACCAGGCGTCCCTGGTCCTCCCCTGATCCTGGGACGTCTCCCAGGATTGCCGGGTGGCGAGCCCCCGAACACGTCTGTTCGCTACCCGCACTTCGCTCCCAGAGCGACTAACCCGGAACAAACTGAAACCAAAATGCGCGCGCTCAGAAAAGACAGTCGAAATCACTGAGTCAGACACAGAGACGAGACACAGAAACGAGACACAGAACGACTGCTGGCCAGCTTACCTCCCGTTGGTGGGTCGGTGGTCCCTGGGTGGGGGTCTCCGATCCCGGACGAGCCCCCAAATGAAAGACTCCCGCAGTGGGTAGTCAGTCAGTTCAGGGAGACCCTCCCAAGGAACAGCGAGACCACGGCTTCGGATGCAAAAACAAGAGGTTTATTGAACACACAGGTACCCGGGCGACTCAGTCTTTCGAAAGACTGGCGCGCCGAGTAGAGCTCCTGGGTCCTTTTTATAGCAAAAAGCGCGGGTACAGAAGCGAGAAGCAAGGTAATTGGTTAGTTTAAATCAAGCCAGGGGTGAACTTCGGTCAAGTGGGAGTCCTTGAAACAGCTGAGGGGCACTCTTGAAACTTTAACTGACTTGTCTATTTCTGGGAACTATCCGCCCTTTGCCTCGGGCCGGGGCCCAGGTGCATAACCACAGATATCCTGTTTGACTCTGTTCCCCTTGTTTCTTAACTTGACTTTTTGGCTGTATTTTCCCTATACCCTTGTAAAAAGCACTTCCTTCAATATTTTGTTATCAAATACAAATACAGGTTTTAGTATCCCTAATCTGAAAATCTGAAATTCTCCAGAATTCTAAACTTTTTGAGCACGTACATGATACTCAAAGGAAATGCTCATTGGAGCATTTCGGACTTGCAGATTTTCTGAACTGGTAAGTATAATGCAAATAACTCCAAAAATCCAAAAGAAATTCGAAATCTGAAACATTTCTGGTCCTAAGCATTTTGAATAAGGGATATTCACCCTGTATAGTAACCTCCCTGTAACTATCATTGTTGGTTATTTCCAGTGTGCCAAAGCAGGAGAATTTGGCTAAAGCCTTAAAGAACTTATTAATGCTTGTGTGTGTGTGTACGTGTGTACTTAACATTCACTCAGGTAAAATGACAGCACATCAGTAAGATAACAGTGACATAATAGAGGTGTATGTGATTCCCTTTACCATTTTTTGCTTACTGGAAACTTAAGGAACTCCACAGTTTTATTTAATGGGTTGCTTATTATACTTTGATTTGGCTTTGCAGACGATGCGCACACTAAGACTTTAAAAAGAATATGATCCTTTATCTAAATGTTTAATACTTTTTTTGATTTTATGATTTGGAGTTATTTACTTCTGGGAATCGTGGTCCTAGAGAAACAATAAATTAGTTGTTTAGAGTGAAAAAAAAATCTTTAGATAACCTTGTTATTCAATTACTGTCTCTCAATTCACAGATTAAGACTTCTGCCTCTGACAATTCATGCCTCTTAACTCCCTTTATGTACATTTACATCTCTTACTCATAATAGTCATGAGAATGTAGCCCCATGATAATGTCATTCAGCTCCTTTCTTCTTCCCAGAGCTTCATTGCAAACACCTACTCTGCGTTATCTTTTACCTTTCCTGTTCTATTTCCAATCCCTAGCTTTCTCTTTTTCTAATAACCCCCAGTAGAATTACTTGGAATATTGGAGTTGAAATTCTGATGGTTGTTAAAAAGGAATATAGAGGTGTGCAAATCATAGATGGAGAAGGATTACTGCAGATAGGCTAAATAATGTAAAATAGTGGGGAGTGTAAAGATATGGTTATATTGTCTTGTCTTAATTGACACACAGCGTTGACCTTTCAGCTTATTCCGAGTTACATTGTTAAATATGATGTTAATGGAATGTTACTGTTCATCAGTTTACTAAGAGCCATAGCATGTTAAATTCTTCTAGTTTTCTTGTTTCCTGGTTCTCAGAACAACTAGTCTCCTCTTTCTGGACTAGTCTGAAGCAACCCTCAAGGAACAGCTGTTTTCCTGGAGCCAAACCTTAGTAATGGAGCTCCTGAATGGAAGAATATACTCAAAATCTTACCTTCTTAAAACCGTTTCCCATCAGGCTCTTCAGATTGTCAACTACGTCAATGACTCAGCCACCTCCTCCCTTCCCCCCTTTTAACCCCCAACTAAGTTAGGTTATATATGCTTATAATTTAAATGTACATAAATAAATTAGATTTCTTTGCATCTCCTTTGTATGTTGACTGGTTTGTAGGGGTCCTGAATAGTGATATAACTGTATTCTGTGTAACTTGTTTCATGACTTATTGGCTCACATTTGAAGTGTGTTTAAGCTTCACTATGTTGTTTGCATTCTAATCTTATGTTTATGCTCCACAAATTGGTTATGGCATTTCTTCTTATTGTTATAAAAGAGATATAACATCATAAAGAAAAACTAATAAAAAGAGAAAAATCTAATTCTGTAAGCATGAGAAGATAACTGACATGCTATTTAAAATCCCAAAGAATGGGAAGCTGCCCACCAAATGTCTAACAAAAGTGAAATGTTTAAGTAATTTTGGTGAGGTACAGAATAGAATATTTAATGACATACTGTGTCATTAAAAATAATAATGAAGAGATGTGCATATAAATGAGTAAAGTAAGATGACATACGTATGCTGATTTTATAAAATGTGCATATGAAACTGTTGGAAGATGGTATAAGTAATAGTTGTGTTCATTGATGAGATGATGGGGCATGATTTCCTCTCCTTCCATCTCATAATTTTTAGTTTTCTAGAATTTCAAGAATTTATTTGAAAATAAAAATCCAGTGTGAAGAGCTTGGTGATTCTTCACACTGTTGGCCTCATGTATATATCCTCTTAATTTTTTAGTCAATTTTCTGATATAAGTATATATATATTTTCCAGTTCTTAATCAAAACCTAAACATCCTTCAGTTGCTGGTTGTTGCCATTGCCTCCTCCTTTACAGAGGAAGGCAGCATGCCACCCTCATTATCAAAAGTGGGACTTGTGCTAGGATGGAATTTGAGCATACTTGAAAAATCATTTTGAAATGAATTTTAATTGTTATTAAGGAAAGGAGTAGGAAAGAATATTTGCAGAGAATCTGAAACAGAGGATTGATTGGGGGTAGGGGCGATTAGAGTGAAGAACTAGAAAGCTAGCAAGAGAAAAACTCATAGAAGAAATTGAAATGGGCTTCTTAAAAACCCTTCTTAACCATGAAGCCTGAAGAAAAATGGAAAAATCTGCTGGCAGGTCAAATGTATAGTGCTGTACATTAGAACCTCGTAACATAATTAATTTTCACATGGATTTATGCGTACTGATCTGACCGCATCTCCTTCATAAGAAATACTAGTTTTGCCCCTTGAACAGTTTCTTTACACTTAATATAAATTTGGCAGCTGGGATGGATGGCATGGTAAGTGTGTATAGCCTCTAATCTTATAAATGCTTATTGTGGAATGCCATGAAGTTGATTTTGTAAATATCTTTATTAGCAGTTTATATCTGAGTAAAGCAGGTTTGTCTTTATCTAAAAAATTTTTGTAGCAAGTAAAAATTTAATTAAAATGACAAAAGACTTTTTACAATAATATCGTTATGGTGTGTGGTGGCATAAATGATGTTAAGATGAAGGATGTCGAGGCACTTTAGACCACAGGCTCAGGAATACTTAGGTACTACCATAGTTATTAATCTCTAGGCCTTTACCACTAGCTTTAAATGCTTAAGTATTGGTAAGAGTTACGATTTGGGGGCTCATAGTCTTAAAAGGGTCTTAAGTTACTACCGTGATATTGAATCACATGGATTAAAGCAAACAGTGTTACTAATGATTTGAAAGAATCATTTATGTATGAGTTTGAGATCATAGACTTAACTCTCTTTCCTCCTCTTTTATTGCAGTGATGTGTTTGTGTTTATTTCCCTTTCAGTATATCCTTCAGTTATTTTTTTCCATTAATAGAAATTAGGTTTTTTAATGTTTTTTCTTAGGTAGCTTCTAAATTCATTGGAATGATTATGATAATATCCCTTACCCCCCAGAACCTTATTTGAATAGCAGAGTCAGAGTACTAAAAATGACGATCACATGTGGATTTGGGTTGGCGTCATTCATTCAGCATACTTTTGTTGAATAACTACCAATGGCCAAATTGCTGCGTTTAGGGTTAAATACAAAGAGAAATGGCTCCTGCTCTCTCAGTCTTTAGAGTATTGTAGGAGAGAACTCAAAAATATATTAATAATATGTATGATGAGTGCTACAGTAGAGGTAAGTGCCAAGGGTTATGGGAGTAGAGGAGGGAGTGGGCTGCTTATTTTGACTTTAGTCTTTGAAAATTATTCACTGGTGACAATAACATTTGGTATTTAAAAAAAATTCTTATTAATGAAATGGAAAATTGTCAGAACTTTTCATTTAAAGAATTTCTTTGAAAAGAAAGATGTGGAATTTATGTTTTTATTTGTTTGAAACCTGTAAGGAGATTTGATTAGTTTAAACATTCCTAATATCTTTGTAATGCAGAATGATATGGAACCTAGCAAAGCTGTTCCACTGAATGCATCTAAACAGGATGGACCCATGCCAAAACCACATATTGTTTCACTCAATGATACTGAAACAAGGAAACTAATGGAAGAATGTAAAAGACTTCAGGGAGAAATGATGAAGCTATCAGAAGAAAATCGACACCTGAGAGTAAGTTCTGGTGGTTGAAAATAAATTGATTGAAATGAAGGTATAGGAAGTGTATTATTAGGCCATTTTAGCAATTAATTTTAAAATGTATCCTTGGTCAATTCTTTCTCCTTTTCTCCAGTTTGATTATGTCCTGGCCTTTGCTCTCCATCCCTACCCTCTTTTGACAGTCTTGCCATGGCTTCTCATTGCCTGCAAGTTCCTTTTCTTAGCAGACATTCTAGTTATTTGTGATCTGACCTGTGACATTGCTAGCTTTCTCTCCTGTTTCAACAATCCTTCACATTCTGTGTCCCAGTCATACTCAACTGCTTAGAACTGCGGTATCCCATACCACAGCCAATAGTCATTTGGGGCTATTGAGCACTTGAAATGTGGCTTGTTCAAATTGAGATGTGCTGCTGTGAGTGTAAAATACACACTGTTGTTGAAGACTTAGTCTCTTTTTTCTTTTGTTACATATTGAAATAGTATTTTGGATATGTTGAGTTGAATCAAATATATCATTGGAATTAATTTTACCAGTTTCTTTTTACTTTATTAATGTGCTATTAGAAAGTTTAAAATTACATATGTGGCTCATGTTTGAAGGCCACATTATATTTGTATTGGACAGCGTTGGACTAGAGTATTCTTTATCTCCTCTTTTTTGCTTTAGTGTAATCTCTTCTCTTTGGAAAGTCCCCAAATCCTGTCCCCACTGACTCACATAGCACAGTACATGCACACACACACACATGCACACACACACATGCACTTTGTAGTACTCAGTTCTTATCATCTTTTCAGTGTAGCCTTTTATGGGATCCTCTCTCCTCAAAAGAGAAGAAAAATTGTTTTGCACTGTTGTTTCCTTTGTATTTCCACTATTACTGCTCTTTTTTGTTAGAGGTCTCTCTCCCTCTAGTGGGCAGTAATTTCCTTGGGGACAAGGACTGTTTCATTTATCTTTTCATTCACAGCACATGGAGGACTGATTGGAATAAGTGTGGAGTTTGAATAATTTGGCTTTGAATATCTTTAAATTGCTTTTTATTTCTTGTTTGAAGCTTTTTCACATCAAAGTAAATTATAAAAAATATGTAAACAGATAAGCCAAATTATGGCAGTTAGTCTACCCTTGATTATTTCTTCTGTTAAACGTAAACAAGGGTACTTGAAAAAGTTCATGGGAAGATTGTATCATCTGTTTATTTTTCTGCTCTTTGATGTGATCTTGTATAGAAACTACACTCTGAATCAAAGGCACTATACCTTGAGTTGATCTATGAACTCCCTTTGCTGAAATATTTTTTGAATTGAGTTTTTGTGACTGTCTCTTCATATTTCATAGTACCTCCTCAAGGATCCCCTGTCCCCAGCACCTGTCTGGATAGTGGAAGGAATTTGTCTTATTTCGTATCCACACACCATGGAGTTTTTAGGATGCTGGTTTTTGTTATTTTTGCTTTATCTGCCATGACTTCTACACGTCTATACTGATGAAGGATGTGCTCCTTTGGATGCTCAATAGATGTATTAAAAAATCTACTGTTTATCTCTTGGCAGGGAGGGGAGAAGTAGAAACAATTGGAATGACAGGTGGGGCAGAGCTGGAAAATAGGAAGAGTAAACAGGGTCTATGCTCTTTATGTGCTGATGTTCTATATGAGGTTTGATTTCAGAGAGGATTCTGTTGTGTAAAAAATAAAACAAAAGAACCCTGAAGACTGCTGGCTTATAAAATTAATTTCAGGCCCTTCAGCATTGAGGACACAGGCTCATCATAATTTATTCCCAGATTAGCTTTCATGCTTGTGTGTGATCACTAACTCCTTTAATTTCCTCTAGCCATGTTGTTCTTAATCCAGACTGTGCATCTGAATTACCTAGTGAACTTTTTAAAAATACAGATGACCAGATCCTCCCCAGACCTAGTGAATCAGAATCACTAGGAGTATTTTAAAGTTCTTCAGGTGTTTGTGATGTGTAGCTGGGACCGATGGTCCTTGCTGTCTCTACACAGGATTAGTGAGCATAAGAGCAAAAAAAAAAAAAACCCATCCAACTCCAGAAAATCCAGTAATGTAAATAAAACAGTGTGCCATCAGGTGTATTCCTTTTTTTTCCTTCATGCCTTCCTTCATATTCTTTTCTTTCCTTCATGCCCTTCATGTGATTAAAGGTCAAAGTTGTACTCTTTTAGTTAGTGTTTGTTTATAAGCACAGTAGAGGGATCATGTGAGAAAATAAAAATTAGCTTGCACTGAATAAGTCAAAATCTGTCCTGACGTTAATAAGGTTGGATAACGACACAGATAAAGCCAGCTGTATAGTTAACAGGTATCTGTATTTTTCTCAAGGTCACACTGCACACAGTGTCCTAACAACCTCCTGCCTTGAGTGATTACTGCTTTCAAGAAAACTGGTCCCCCAAAACCATAGACTGAGAAACTTTGTTACCATATCAGTAACAATAAAGCAGATCACTCTTGCCTGGAGGATCTTTGTCACTGGTGCAGAAACGCAGCCTGAGTTTCCAATTCAGGTGCAGAGCTTCAGATAAGAGATTTCTGTATACAGTATTCCACATCTATCTTAATTTGCAGTTTTTGAAGAAACAGGATTCTCAGTCTACTCTGCAGTACAGACCTGATCCTGACCCTTTTACCCACAGCCCTTCCTGCCTTTCTTTGAGCATATCAGAACACTGTGTTATTTAAATTTCATCCTAAACTTCCCCCCTTTTCCCAAATCCTATAGCATCCTGTCTCTCTTTGGCAAGATACTCCCCCTGTACTTCTGCTATGTGGTTTCTCTAGTTGCAATGAGTCAGTAAACCCGATCCTGGTAGTTTTTGACTGATTGGGCTAGGACAAGTGTAACCAGTTTTAAATGCCATGGGCCACCTTGGAAATGAGCACATGTGCTTCTTTAATTGTATTAATTTTAGTGGGATTTTCCTCCTATGTAATTATAGCTATATCTGATTTTTTTTTTTAGGAATATATTTCTCAGCCCCAATTTTTAAAAATCAGTGTTATTGAAGACACCCATTATGAATGAAGACACCCATTGTGAATGTACAATTCAGTGGTTTTTAATAAATTTATAGAATTGTGCAGCCATCACTACTGTTTTAGAATGTTTCCATCACCCCCAGAAAGTTTCCTTACATGGTTAGCAGTTAATCCCTGTTCCCATCCCCAGCTATAACCACTGATCTACTTTCTGTCTTGCTAGATTTTTAGCTCCACTAGTCTCATTATATGCATATTTGTTTTTAAAACCTCTTTTTGTGCATGTTTTTTTTTCCCCCTAGGATGAAGGCTTAAGGCTCAGAAAGGTAGCACATTCGGATAAACCTGGATCAGCCTCAGCTGCTTCCTTCAGAGATAATGTCACCAGTCCTCTTCCTTCACTTCTTGTTGTAATTGCAGCCATTTTCATTGGATTCTTTCTAGGGAAATTCATCTTGTAGAGTGAAGCATGCCGAGTGCTATTTCTTTTTTTTTTCCCTCTTGACCAGAAAAAGATTCGTTTACCTACCATTTCATTGGTAGTATGGCCCGCGGTGACCATTTTTTTGTGTGTACAGCGTCATATAGGCTTTGCCTTTAATGATCTCTTATGGTTAGAAAACACAGTAAAAACAAACTGTTTGGCTACTGGACAAATTGTATATTACCAGATCATCACTAGCAGATGTCAGTTGCACATTCAGTCCTTTATGAAATTCATAAATAAAGAATTGTTCTTTCTTTGTGGTTTTAATAAGAGTTCAAGAATTGTTCAGTCTTGTAAATGTTATTTTAATAATCCCTTTAAATTTTATCTGTTGCTGTTACCTCTTGAAATATGATTTATTTAGATTGCTAATCCCACTCATTCAGGAAATGCCAAGAGGTATTCTGTGGGGAAATGGTGCCTCTTACAGTGTAAATTTTCTCCTTTACCTTTGCTAATATCATGGCAGAATTTTTCTTATCCCTTGTGAGGCAGTTGTTGACTGAGTTTTTCATCCTTAATATCCTGTCCCATGGTATTTAACATAAAAAAAAAATAAAACTGTTAACAGATTCTGCTCGATAGCTTATTTGTGTCTGTCTTGTCATTGGGGGCAGGGGGTATGAGGGAGTCCACTGTATGGTAATTTGAAATTTATAATGCATAATTTTCTCACATTGAAACCCTTTCAGATATTTCAGTATTTGTAATTAAAAGTCCTCATTCTATTAAGGAAAGGAATTGATTAAGTTTGAAGATAATTTTGGTATTTTGCAAGATAATAATCAGTTTGTTTTCAAGATAATATAAAATAAGCAAATGCCACGAGAATAAAAGTGGTGTAATTTTAATGAGTTTATGTGTATGTCATGTGGCTGTATTGTGTCTAATTTACCCTGCTCTTATCAGGGGTATCTTCTCAAGGAAGACTTATTCTCCTTGGTTTTAAAGTACTTTTTTAACCAGACTAATAATTCTTATTCCTTTATAACGTATTTCATAATAAGTTAAAAGTAGATGTTTTTCTTTGTCCATTTGACATTCAAAGTAAATTTGGAAATTTGTTATGGAAATATATTACTGAGCAAGACTTGAGGAATTCTCTTTGTGAGAAATGACTTTATCCTTTGTAAATCTTTCTGTTAACCACGTGGAACATATTTTCAGTATAAGTATGCATTATAGGGTCTGATACTTTCCTGCACTTAGTCTTATGTCTTCATTTATTTTATTTGTACTAGGATAGAAAATTTTGAAACCAGAAAAAATACATTCAGTTTTCAGCTGAATTTAGATTCTTGAAAATAGGTGTTGGTTTTGGAAAAGATGAACTCTACCTGAAAGGGAAATTGGATTTTGGGACTTGATGTGGTGCAGTGAAGTATGTTAGGCCCAGGTCTGTGTACACATTTTATAAAAGACTGAAATGTTCTAAAGTGTTCTGGTTGCCTTTTCATTTCAAATATGTTTTGAATGTCTCAGATCCCGTGTATTGTGTTATTATGCTGTATGGTATCTTTTATAAAACCTTGTTTGTGTGTAAAAGTTAACTAAAAACAAACACAGGTAATGCCTATCTGTTACTGGCATGCTACTACTGCAGGTCTTGTTTCCATTGCTGTGTGCTTTACTGTCATTGTAACCCCCCCCCTTTTCTGATAACTGGAAAAGCATGCAAAAAGTCTTATTTTCATCCCATAAATGCAGAATCAGTAATTCCTTGAATCAGTAATTCAAAGCTCTCTATATAATCAATACTATTGGTGATGAGTTTCAAACTTGATATTTCATAGCTATCTTTTTAAAAAAAATTAAGTTCTCAGAAATTAGCAAAATCCCTCTTTGTGGGAGTGCTCCTTAGAATTCATTTTAACCCCTTTGTTTTATAGTTGAGAAATCTGAGGCCTTAGGAAGGTTAAGAGAACTTTCCCTGTGTGTCACAGATATGTAAAAGAAGAACTGGACTAGAAATCTGATCTTTTGACTCTAGCTCAGTGTCTTTTTCTGGTAACTTTGTAGAAAAAAATTTTTCTTAATTTGACAGATGACTGAAATAATGAACATAAGATAGGCTATTTAATAAGTGTATGTGAAATTTCCTATCATAAGACTGTATCCCAGGCTACTGTTAATAGTCTTCTGTGTATGTATGGTTTTAGTGTTTAGGCTAGAAATACCTCCCATATCAGTAATAAATAAACATTAACAAAATACAATGTATTTTTAGGTGTCTTACAAAATGCATTATGCAATGGTTGGGTTTGATTGTAAATGGATAGAATCTTCCAAACAAAGGATATGTGGGCTTCTTAACTGCTTTACATATCAGGAGATGCTCTGATTGTATAAGAGACTTCATTTCTATTCTTTTTAATTGCTGTTATGAAATGTAATCAGATTATTTTACTATCAGCAGTTATACTTTGAGTCCAACTGTATTGATTGGCTGATAATATATAAATTAAGTTTTGTCTTTGTTCTTTACATGTTTAGAAATTTTTGTTTTGTCTACCTGCTTATTTGCGTATGTAAAGCATGAGGGAAATGCACTGTTGTTAATACTGAAATTATAATCAAGTAGTAAGGCCTTAAGTTCATATGTGACACTAAATGCACTATCTTTATTCTTTCTATAACTAACGTACCTTAACTTTGCTCCTTCTTGTATTAACAAGAAGCACATTTAAGAATTATTTTCTGAGTCTGTGATATATTACTTTAAGAGAAAAAGAAATGACACTTGGAGAAAAGTATGTATCAAATTCAGAAATTCTGGTCAAAGAAAAATATTTTAAATTTCTCTTTCAAGTATCTTAGCTCAGAAGGTCTCCTAAAATTGATATTAGATGGTATGGGAATTACTTTTGGTCTGTAATCTTTCAAAATAGGTAACCCTTTGAAAACAAGTTTTAACAATAAGGTGAAAAAGAAAACAGTTTTTATAGGGTGTATACCCAAATCGTGATCTTCTGCCACTTTAGAAACGTTCAAGTAATAGTTTCCCTAGAGCTTTGCACATTCCTATTCATTGATTTTGGTGTGTGCATAGATTTTCAAAAGTTGACCTTCAGGAAAGTTAGGGAAAGATCAGTGCTTACTGTATGGAAAAACAACAAAATCAGAAAGTAAAATAAATGGTCTTTATTTTCTAGCTTTCAAGGGAAATTAAACTATTGCGTGAATAAATAAACTTTAAAAATGTGGTGAAGTGTCATTTTCCTTTCCATAGTACAAAAAAACATGATGGTTTGCATGTATATGTTTTGGGAAGCATTAAGTGCCAACTGACTGCGACTTGAGTTCTGATGGCAAATAGTCTAATCTCTTGCTCAGTGACCTATAGGTTAAGTATTTTTTAGTAGGAAATGAGAACAGCTGATTTTTCAGTTCCACTGTTGGTAGAAGCCATGTTTCTGGGGAGTTCTCTGCGTCTTGCTAATGCCCAGCCAGCTAGAGGTTGGTGCAAAGAAGTTTGAACATACACCCTTAAGGAAAAAGACAATTTTATCTTCCCCTTGAAGTAATGTTTGCATTTTAGGCAAATTGGAAAATAAATTATAAAAAATAATAATGCGAAATTCTGCCACACAACGGCATCAATTGCTATGAACATTTGATTTCCCCATAATAGTCTCTTTAAGCATAATAAATTACATTTTTATATCCTGTTTTTTCCATTTAAAGTCGTTATTTCTCTGGTTTATTGAAAGCTAAGTACAAGTGACTGCAAAAGTGTTTTGCTTTATGTGTACAGTCACTTTCTTGCTTAAAGTTATGGACATTTTATAATGCAACACTTGATTGGCCTGGCCTGCAGGTAGTTGCCTTTCTAGTTATGCATACTCTTATCACATTACTTTTGTTTTAAAACTCAATTTTTTGTTTTCCAGTTCCTATACATAATGTCCACCTTGAAAGAAGGTGCAGGGAACTGTTTAAGATAACTTTTCAGCAGTGTTTGTATTCAAGTGTGGCAGTACATTAACTCATGTGATGAACTAGAAAGTATTAGGATACTGATGCCTGAACAACACCCCTAGAGGTACTGAATTGGTCTGGGGTGGAAACCTGGTGCTGTATTTTTTTTTTTTTTTTAAGCGCCAGTCATTTTAATCTGCAGCCAGACACCTGCTTTATAGGTGTGTAAATGCAAAAGGCAGATATAAAATACGTTTAATTCAGCCTTTAAGTCCCACAATACATGGAAACTTTCCAGAATTGTAAAAAATTTTTCTTAAGTTTCAGGAGTCACCATTAGGTATTGCTTAATGCAAAAGCTATCTTTTAGGATTGGTTAGGATTGCTAGGATACCGGTGAAGGTTTTTAACTTGTAAATAAATGTGAGCTGTCAGTGCAAAAATAAAAAGCAGTTTGAGACATTTTATGGGGTTTGGTTTTTAATTACCATTTTGCTGACACCCGGAATGACTACTAATTTCTTAGGTGAGTGACTGCCCACCTAAGAAATTAATTTTGTGCATCATATATGTCTCAAGGCGTGAGGTGATTTTCAAGTTTAAGATGGTTTTCAGGATGCTTATTGCTATGTGCCAGGTCTCAGTTTTATTTCAACTTGATTCTCAACAGATCTTATGAGATAAGTACTTATATCCATTGTGGGGTGGAAGGAGGGAGGTGACAGGTGTAGAGAGGTTAAACTTGCTCAGGTTTACAACAGCTATAAGTAATAGAGAAAGGAGTTGGGTCTATATGGTCTGGTCCTAGAGATAGAGTCCATGTTCTTAACCATTATGATTTACCATGGAAAGGAAATTGCTTGTACCTGGTCCAAATCAAATATTTTCTCCACAAAATATAGGTATGGTAGCTTTATGATGCCTTTGATTCTGCTTTAAAGGCAGTACTGATATTTTTTCTGTTAAGTCTTTTAAGACTTTTGGTCTTGAATTTCCAAAGACCTTTCTCCCACTTTGTCTCCCGAAGAAGTGAGAAGAAATAAACTACTGCCCAGTAGTAGTCTCAACTGAACAAAACCACCATGAACATTTCTAAACAGATTTATTAATGTATTATAAGAAGAAAGCTATAGAATTTTATGGAAATGTTTTGTGTGACCGTCAAGGCTGGAGAGCAGTGTGACCACAGTCTTCTTCCATATGGACCTTTAAGATTTAATGATTATTTAAACCAAGTGTTTGACTTTTTACTAATTGACTTCGTGGTCTAAATTATTGTTTATATTTCTGCAAAGAACAAAAGATGTTAAGTAATAAGGCACTTAGGAAAAATAATACAGATGTTCAGGGTGGGGGGAAAGAAGTTACAACATAAGTTCTAAAAAAAAGCAAAGGTTTGAAATCACAGATAATTGAAATCTTTTGGATTCTGGAGCAATAAGAGTTTGATTTAAGTACATTTTTTCCCAAGAAGTAGAGGTTAGAAATCATATAAAAAGTTTAAATGTAATTGTGTGTGGAGGGTGGCAAACTTGCTTTCTTTGTGTGCTATTTTAATCCAAAGTGTAACTGTATATAATATGTAGAAAAATATATGAGGATGTGTATCAAGCTACTTTGAATTAAACTTAGGGAAATATTTCACTTCAACTTAAAATATTGAGAATCAAAAGAAAATATTTCCAAAGTATATCTTTGGATGCTTTTGTGTACTTTGCCATCAAGCAAGTTTTGTGAAATTACTGGAATAAAATTCAAATTTTATAAGTGAATTCTCATTTCTCCGAGGGGAAAATGCCCTTGGACGTTGGGACCCCCATGGAATTCATCATCTGGGAGAATTTCCATGTGTGTGTGTGTGTGTATATATATATATAAATATATATATATATAAATATATGTGTCTTTTTGCAATGAGGAAATGCTTTAATAATCTCAACTTTTAATTGAGTAAACTGGTTCCTTTGTAAGATAAGTGGTGAGTGGAATGGGAATTTCAGGGAGATGAGTATATTGGAGTATATACTTAAAGTTTCTCAAAACAAAGTTTAAAGTGCTAAAAATGTGCTTATCATGATGTTTGCACCACAAGGTAATGAGGGGAGACAGCTACCATTGTTCAGTATTTAACAAACCTTGTAACTGCTATGCATTTGGTTGAGAAAGAAAATAGAGTAAATGTTTCCAACAAATAATATTTAAACTACTTAAATGTGAAAACCTGCCTCTCCAGTACTAAAAGAACATTGTAGATGCCAATAGAAAATGAGGTTTTACATTTGCATAATGTGTTTCCCATCCCACAGTGGCCACAGAATAGTATTTCCCCCTTGCTTTGATTTTATTTTTTCCTTACTAAGTTTTTCCCAGCTTTAACACATTTTATCTTTTTGTATTTACTTTAGATCTTTTATTTTAAGGGGCAAACCATCAAATATATAATTGAAGCCCTTTTTGTACCCTTCCCTGACCAGCTTCCTCTATTAAACCACTAATCTGAAATTTATTTTGTATTGTTGTCTATGTTTCAATGTTTTACTACACATGCATGTAATTATAGCCAGTACATAGTATGTTTTGCATGTTTTATGATGCCACATAAGTGTGTCCCTTACTCAGAATATTATTTGTCTAGCTCTATTCCTGCCTAAAAATTTTTATACCCTCAAACTTCCAAATAATTCCCTTTGGGTGTCTCATAAGCGTTCCATGAATGAATACACTATTTCCCCCTATGCTGTACCAGCTTGGACACATTATAGAGATGTTTCCTGTTTCTGTCACTGCTAGAATTGAAATTATAACACCCATACCTACCATAGGTCCTGCCGCTACTGCAGAAGTCTGTTGTTAGCCAATGCTGTCACTACCTGATGTTAACGTGGGGTCTGTTGATGCCATCTCCCAGTGGCTCTGGAACTCATGTTGTTGCTACCACACTGAACATCTCAATTTACTCCCTGGATTTCATGCTTGCAGTGGTTCTAGGACTCAGATATGAAGGCTGGCCAGAAGACAGTTGGTCTGACAAGTGTTGCCCTAAGGCCACGTAGTATATGTGACTATATATGTACAGATGCATACATAATTTTAGATGTAAAACAATTCTAAGGGAAGAGAGATGAGCTATACGAGTATGGATGTGAGATCTTCAACTTCCTGCACATGCTGCTCTTTGTGCTACAGACTGTGTGTGCATGTGTGTTGGCATGGAGGTCGTTTTTCTTTCATGTTGAAAATGGAGAAATGAAATGTTCTGGAATTCTGCTTTCGAAAATTCAGGATTTGGAACACAGAATGTTGTGGAGCTGAGTAGTAGTTTTGTTTACAATTCCCCTCACTTCTTGTTTTATACTCTTGTACTACTTTGTGACCTGGATGATCCCTGTATTTATCTGAATTTGTGAGCCCTGGTTTAGATGTTCTTTGTGTATTAGTAAATACTGATGCTTCCCCTATGCTGGGTATGGGTACGGGTGGGAGTAGGGTAAGATTATACCAGATTGGGATATTGGGATCATGGGGACCCTGTTGTCAGGAGGCAAAAATTGCATAGGTACTTGTACCTAGTCAGCAGATAGTTGGGTCCAGAATGTCCAAAACCTGGTAAATTGAAACATGCATAAATTTGGAGGAACAATGAAAGCTACTTTTAGAGCACCTGTTGTATGTCAGGTACTTTATATACATTATCTCATTCTCAGAACAACCTTTCAAACTTTTTAACACAGGTAAGAACAACTTGGAGAAACTGACTTGTCCAAACTCACCATGGAGGAGCCAAGTCTTGGTCCTAAGCTTGGGCCTTTCACCATACCATGCTGCCTTTGGAAAAAAGGGGAAATGACATTGTGAAATTGACTTAATAGTATTCAGTGAAACTGAGAGTTTACTTTGTTCTCAGTCACTGGAAGTACTGGGAGTATAAAATATGTTTTGAAAATCAACATCAAGGAATAATGTACCTAAAACTTATTACGTAATACATGGCACCTAGTGGCTAGAAGATGAGGTGTGGCTGCCCTATGGCTTTGGAATTGAACGTATTTTGAAATTCAGGCTCTTTACAGCTGGCCTGTCAACCAGTTAACATTATGTCAATGGTGTTTAGTGTAGAGCTTCAAATATTAAGCATGAGTGAGTACCTTGGGAAGGCATCATATCAAAGTGGCATGAGTCTGGAATGAAACTTGGTTCTAATTTTGGTTCTGTCACTTTGCTCGTTGTGACCTTGGGCAGTTCATTTCACTATGCCCCAGCTTCCTCCTCTGTAAATAGGATAATAATTATGCCTATTTGTTTATATAGAGGAATACTCTTAGAGCAGAGCTTGTCACAAAGCAGATGCTTAACAAATGTTAGCAATTATTGTATATGTACAAATGAAGTGGAAAATGGGGCAGTTGTCTGGTTATTTGAGTTAAAAATTAATATAAGGTATCCAGACAAGGAGTGTTTGGCTTGAAATTTTATTTTTGAAGTTATTTGCTAGTTCTGCAGTTGAAGGTATTATCTGACTATATGCAGCAGCCTTTTATTGAGTACCTTTGGGGAGGCAGCAGGACAAACACCCTGGGTTTTGGAGGGTAGAGAGACTTGGATTTGGATCTTGTCTCTGCCCTTGTCTGCACAGGAGTCCTTGAACAAATTATGGAACCTCTCCAAAATGCAGCTTCCTCATCAGTGTTGCTGTGTGGTTTTTACACTCTTCTTTTGACACCTTGTAAGGTGGTGAAGGCTGCTAGAGATATTTTAAAAATCACAGTTTTTAGTAGGTCCTTTAGTTATACAGAACTGGATATCACAAGAATTTAAAAATTTTAATAGTTTAATGGTAGTAGATAATCTTGAGTTCAAAAATGTAAGAACACTTTAAAATTGAAAGGTAGAGGCATTCTTGCAGGTAAGCAACCTGTGAGTGTTAAGAATGATGCACATTTTTGTTTTTTGATTCTTTCTGAATATGAAGGTAACACTAGTAGATTATAGAAGTTTGGAAATGATTGAAAAGTGTATAATAGGAAAAAATTCCAATATTTCACTTCTCAGAGATAACTTTCAAATATATATATAATTAATATTAAAATTAGGGTAAATATTAATAGTATGAAAATCAACATGGTTGTTTTTGTCAACTAGCAAAATTATATTAAAACAATTTTTTACGTGGGAACAATTTTTGAAATTGGAAAAAGTGCAAGGATGATACAAAAGACACCCATACACACTTTAGGTGGTTTCACTGATTGTTGACATCTTGCCTCATTGCTTTATCATTTGCATTCTATTTCCACACACATAAATAAAACATTTTATGTGTATGCACACATGCTTATATGTACATGTGAACACATTTATAATTTGCATGTATACATACATATGTGTACACATTTATGCACATGCATATATACTTATACACGTATACCCCCCACATTTTATTTTCCTGAAACTGTTCAAGAGTAAATTGCATGTATCATGTAGCATTCATATGTTATCCCTGACTACTTCAGTGGGTATTTGCTAAGAATGAGGCTCTTCCCTTACATAACCACAGTACAGTTATCAACTTCAGTAAATTGAACATTGATACAATGTTTTCCACCAAGTCTATTGTCCATATTCAAGTGGATTAAATAAGGTCATTTGCAGCATTTCCTCCTCTCCAGTACAGGAGTCAGTCTGGGGTCATGTGTTACATTTAGTTGTCATATCTCTTTAGTCTTTAATCTGAAATAGTTACTCAGTTTTTTTTGTCTTTTATTACATTGATGTTTTTGGAGAATACAGTCATGCCCTGCCCCCCCCACCTTTTAAAGTAGAATGTTTCTCATTTGGGCTTTCTTTTATGTTCCTCATGATTAGATTCAAGTAATGGATTCTTAGCTAGATTACTGCAGAAGTGATATGTCCTTCTCAGGGTATCACGTTCACAGGCACATGAGGTTTGTCTGCCCATCATTTGTGAACAAAGATACAACTGAATGTTGGGAAAAGAGGGACACACTTTGAGGTGAACACTCAGTCAGATGCCTGGGTTTGAGTGCTGGCTTTGCCCTGTTACGCTGGGCAAGCTTTCAGCATCGTTATCTCAGTTTCCTCCTCTGCAAAAAGGGAATTAAAATGTGCACTGATACCCACCTCATAAGGTTGTTATTTGGATTAAATGAGTTCATATATGTAGAGTGCTGAAAATAGTGATTAGCACAGAATTAGCATTGTTGTTTGTTAATTATCCAAGTGTTAAACATCTATATTGATTCTCCCAACAATATAATTATTACCATTCTTTCTGAAAAATTTAAAGTCTCAGAAATGCTAACTGCATTGTTTAAGCGCATACAGGTGGGATTCTAAATCTCATGAAGCTAAATACTGCTCTCTTTATTCCTAACATATTTATTTGGTTTTTGCAAGATTCATTGTAAGCACATCCAGATTCTACAGAATAGATTTGAAAGACATCAGGGGAGTATTTTCTTGTGTTATCTAGTGGTAAAGCCTCTAGGAGATAAGTTCTGGAGTGGTTCTTCCCACCTCCATCTGCCTGGAGCAGTATCTGCTGTTGATATGGCTCTGTGCCCTTGAGAAATGGAGCAGAACTTGTTCATTTGAAATCTAGCAATCATTGTTGAAGTGGATCACCAAGCTAAAATGGGTTAATTTTATTTGGATAAATCCTTGCATTTATGAAAATGTTTGGACCTTTTTAGTTAATGGTGTTAATTTCAGGGCTGGCCAGTGGCTCACTTGAGAGAGCATAGTGTTGATCACACCAAGGTCAAGGGTTCGGATCCCCAAACCGGCCAGCTGCAAAAAAACAAAAACAAAAACAAAAAAAAAGTGCTAATTTCATAATCTTTAAAATGTCCCAGGCATTATGATAAAATTTGAAATTTCTCCTTTAAATGCTAAGTGATTTTACAAATGTGTTTGCATAGAACTGTGACAACTGGGAACCTGCATATTTCTTTCTCCTTTTTAATTTTTTGACTCAGCTTCCTTTCTGTGCATTAGAACAGGTGAAGGAAACATGTCAAAATTGATCTAGTTCCACTCTTCACTCATTTGCTTAGATGCTCAGAACTGACAAAAAGGTCAGTCACCTTTTTGGGGGAAAGGATTTGGGATTACACAGATCTTATTCCATTGATTTGCTAGCAGCAAACCCTAGCAATCTGGAAACTATTCTAAAAGGCAAAGAATAGATATTAGTAGAGACAAGCCTCTTACAGGTGACAGTCCAGACGATGTAATGGGGAATGATGGGGATGCCACCTGCTCAGGGCGAGCCTCGGGGAAATGGCTGCCACGTGCGGATCTGAGGAGCAGATCAGGAAGTGCTGGCAGGTCTCCTGAAGGAAACCCTCCGAACTTCTTCCTGTATCATTTGAGGGGGCCGCTGGGAAAATCTCAGGCCTCTGCTTAGGAAGAGCTGTAGGGCAGGGCTGGGTGCTGCCGAGACCAGCAAGCAGGGGTTGGCTTTGCAGGGGTGAGGCTCCTGCTCTCCCAGGAGGTGGCAACAAGTGAAAGTCTAGAGCAACTGAGGCACTGGCTGGCACAAACCACCCTACAGTGTCCTAGTGAGTATTTTGGGAGGGATCTCCAGGCCAAGTGTTTTGGTGTTTGATGCCCTCACGCTATTAGGAAGATGTCTATGGCCTTGATTTGGGTAATTGGGTCAAAATTATGCAACAGTTATGCTTATATATAAATTTTATTGGTCTTAAAAGAGGAATCACCTTGTTTAGATTTTCTAGAATCCTGAGGCTTTGGTGGTCCTGAGGGAGTGCTGAGTGACTGGCTCCCAAGAGGGATGGACCCTCATGGTAGACATTCCATGGGACTTCAGGAAAATCTTCAAATTTCACCATCACACTGAAGGTAGCTTGGTGTTCCCCTCTTTGTTTACAAAATGTCAGCTGTTGTGCTCTGCCATCACCATCTCCCCAAGGTTACCTTTTAAAATGAAAGTCTCCTTAACATCAACCCCAATGCTTTAGCTATTTCAATGTGCTTGAAATGGGAATTACAAGCATTTATTAGATTCAAATATTACCCATGTCTGGAGCTTTTTCATGGGCTTTCTTAAACTAGAAATAACTATATTTTTCCTAACCTCCAAAGCCTTACTGATTTTATCTGGGCTAAATGGAACTGCTGAATTATCAGGTACATAAAGGAGGACTCTTGGAGGTACTGTGTGTCCCTCTACTCCTGGGGCCCCTTTCTTGTTGGTTTTAGGTTTTGCAGAAGGAACTGGGCTAGTGGCTTTTCAAAGAAGCTGCGGAAGATTTGGCTCCCAAAAAAGTGTTTTGTTTTAACTTGCCACCTTCAACGCTCCTTAATTTTTCTTGATGTTAAACTATAAACACCTAATAAACGTACTTTTCACTTTTGAAATAGTAAATTAAAGGCTGGTGAACCATCAGAATCAATTGTTGTAAAATTTGATCCTGCCACCAGGTGGCAATGTGGCCTTATGTCTTGAGGCTTTCTGGATGGAAAACCAAAGTCAGTATATCCCGTCTGCATTGTGTGGATTCCTTTCGAAAACCTATATCTCCAGCAAAATCAAACTATTATGGTTTTTTATTCAGACTGTAACTACAGACTGAAGGAAACTTTCGTCTTGATGCTAAGGATAGACTTAAAACTTCTCCCCTCTCCCTTAAAGGATATCAGATAGTTGAAATAAAGTTTGTTTTTTTCAATTTAAAATTGGGTTAATTACATAAGGCATTATATGTTTATCATTACCTGGTCCTTCCCTCAAATACTGAATAACTTTTTGATTTAATGATTGAAATGGTTAAATTCTGGGTCCCATATACATTCTCCCCATCGTACAGGCTAATGTGTACAAGGCTTGTCTTGTCCACCAACTGGGCAACGGGAGTGCAAAGCTTGAATAAGGGCTTAAAAATAACAGGAATTTAAAAAGCAAAATCTACTAAAGGTTTTATTGCCAACAACGTTAATATGTAATTGGTTTTGAGTTTACTGTTTTGGAACTCTAATAAAAGTAATCTCGTTGACTTTATTACTTTGAAACTCAATTTAGCTCTAATTTTGCTCTGCTCTCAGGCAGGCATGGTATGGGCCTCTGGTTTTGTGCACATCTGTTTGGAATGGATCTTAATATATGCTATGCCTGTGCATTCAACATACCATCTTGCCTAAGAGCTAAGGACTAAGAGGATTAGCTTTGACAAAAATCATCATTCTTGAGTGTCTGAATTACACCTGGTAAAAGGTTACCCAGTATGGGCCAGGAAATAGCCATGGGGGTGGACAGAGGGCCAAGGGCATGGGTTAGAGCAGGCCTCAGACCCACAGCTTGATCAAGGCAGAATCACCCACAAACTGAATGAACACCTGTCCTGTGACTGTCGGTTTACTTGTGTTATCTCATGTAACCTTACAATGACCCCATATCTGGTAGACATGGTTGGCAGAACAATGGGCTCCCAAAGATATCCACCATCTGAATCCCTGGAACCTGCGAATATGTTAGGTTACATGGCAAGGGGGAATTAAGGTTGCCCATGGAATTAAGGTTGTTAATTGATGTTGAGGTGAGGACCTTAAGCTGGGTTGTGCAGATGGGCCCAGTGTCATCACAAGGGTCCTTATAATTGGAAGAGGGTGAACCAGAGAGATGGCAGCATGAAATGGCCTTGGCCAGATGCTGCTGGCTTTGAAGATGGAGGAAGGGGCTTGAATAAGAGTTTAAAAGCCAAGGAATGGTGGCTTCTAGAATCTGGAAAAGACAAAGAAACAAATTCTCCTCTAGAGCCTCCAGAAGGCCCTGCTGACACCTTGATTTTAACCTAGTGAGACCTATTTTGACTTCTGACCTACTGACTTGTAAGATAATGAACTTTTGTTCTTTTAAGCCACTAAATTTGCGGTAATTTGTTACAGCAGCAATAGGAAACTGATATGCTGATGTTATGTATTGCAGGTTACACATGTAGTGTGGGGTGATTCCAGATTTAAATCATAGCTCATATGACTGAGAAAATAATTTCTTACCTGCTAGGTTAGATGATGGGAAATTCACTTTCAGTACTGTTCAATTTGAAATTTAGTCTTAATCCAATAATTAAAAAAAATCCCTTCAGACAATGCTGTGTTTTTATTTTTAATAATTTTTCACTTATTAATTTCCTCATTAGTCACCTGCTCCGTTCTGATGGAATGTGTGTGTCAGGTGACTTGGTGGCAGTGGGGTGGGGGTCCCTGGCTCCCACTGAGCTCTGAGGTCTTCCCAGTACCTTTGTGGGGAGTGGGGCCATGGGGAGGGATTCTGCATAGGGTGGGGCTACAGCGGGTGGAGCCTGGGGTGGGATTTTGCATAGGGTGGGACCTTGGTGGACCAGGTCTCATGGAGCTGCTGCTGCTGCTGCCTCCAGTTACCTGCGGGTATGCCCAGTATACACCAGCATCAAGAGATCTTTGCTCCTGGTGTCTTGTAGACTCTTGTAGACTCTTCCCCTCCAGGTCTGCCTACCACTTACAGGGTTCCAGAGTCCACTGGCCCGTGATTCCTCACTGCCCAGCCCTGCTTCCTGCTCCAGACTGTGGTCTGACCCTCCGTCCTTCCCTTCACTAGACCATCTTCTGGTCTAGTCATAATGGCGATAAAGGGGTGGCATTGAATTGAGGTCTCCAACTTTGGTTCTTTAAAAGCTAAAGGAAATTGAAATACCCATCCCAATATCTAAGCCCATTTTTTAGGCCTCTTGTCCTTCAAATGGGCCAAGTACCTTCCTTCTGTTTTCCCGTGGCCATAAATCTGGAGACAACAGAGGGACGTGCTTTAAAAGGGGCTATCACGATTTCCTATTTTCTGTACCTATCCCTGTAGTAGAAGCTGAGCTGGGATTGGAGTCTGGGTCTCTGTCCTCATAGCCCATGTTTCTCACACCCTACAATGCCTCCACAGGTTGCAGGGGGACAGCTGTTAAGTCTCCAGGTAAGGAAATCTGTTCCTAAGACCATCATCTAGGGGGAGGACAGTGTTCCCCTCAGTGAATTAAAGAGACATCTTTCCCTTGGCCTGGAGTGGTCTACTGGGAAGAAGGGAACTACTCCCATTCTCCAGAAGTGGCTCATTCTGCCAAAGCTGTCTGCATTAGAGGAGAGAGCAAACTCAGGGGTGGGGGTGCACTGCTGGGAATTCTGCTTCTGCTTAGGTTTTGTGTGGAGAAGAGGGGCTAGGTGGAGTCCATTAGCGTCATTAGACAGTTTATCCTAACGAAGAATAAATACATTTCTTCTACTTTCCTCAATGGAGAGGAATAAAGTCTCAGGGCACTTTCAATAAAAATATGATTTTAACATTCTGGTTGATAGTTTTTTTGTTTATTCTTTAACATACTATTTTCTAATGATGGTCTTTGACTTCTAAGAGAACATTTTCTTTCTTTCTTTCTTTTTGTCTTTGTGGCTAGCTGGTACAGGGATCGAAACTAGACCTTGGTGTTATCAGCACCATGCTCTAACCAGCTGAGCTAACCTCCAGCCCCATTTTCTATTGACTACAAAGAACAAAACTATCTTTGTGTGTTCAAACCGTGTCCCACACATTCAGCATGGAAACATCTGTAAAAAGCAAACAAACCAAAAACCTCCAGAGAGTCTTTAAGAAAATAAGATGTAATTTTTAAGAAGACATATACTACTCAGAATAAAGGCATTTTGGAAGTCCAAGCATGCATTACAGTGAATTCTTACATGCAAAGTTAGAATAATGAATGTTGTGTGCAATTGTTCTGCCTGGAACAGCAGCAGTGCTACTGGCCTACCCACTATCCACTCTGCCTTTCCACTGCACTGACAGGGCCCTACTTGTGTTTGGGGAAGCATTGTGCCCCACCAAAAAGTTACATTTCTTTGCTTCCTTTGTAGTTGGGGGAAGGTCATGTTCTGAACAATCAAGTAAGTGAAAGACTGCTGGAAATTTCTGGGGAGTTTTACTTTCCTGTTTTTAACTTCCACTCGTTTCTCCTTGTGTTACTTTCCTTTTTTCCAGGTTGAAACATGAATTTGGCGGGCTTTACCTCTAGTTTGAGATGATGAACCAAAGACTAAAAGAATCTTAGAACTCTCAGCCTTGACACTGTTGAGCTGCTGAACCAATGCCAATTGTCTGGATTTCATGTGGTGTGAGAAAAAAATAATAGCCCTAATTTATTTAAGTAACTCGTGGTCAAATTTTCTGTACTCCTAATTTATATGCAACATTTTACAAATATGAATATAATTGAGCTTTTATTTTTCTTATTAAAACACTTCAGCTGCCACATGCCTATATTTGCAGGAATTCCAGTCTCTTCATCTTGAGGCTTCTCCTGTCACCCTCCCCACCCCTTACGATTGACCAAAGGTATCCATGATGTCTCCATAGCCAGGCAGGGGGAGAGCTGGAGAACCTGACTGCCCACCAGCAGAGCCTAGAGCTTATATGTGACATTGTTGAAAACTGTTCCTGAGCCATCTGATGCTTCATAACCTGCCATTGCTACAGCCTTTTCTTTTAAAAAATTTTATCTGAAAACATCATTATTTTATCTTAATTCTTGAAGGATATTTTGCTGGGTATACAATTCTAGGTTTTTTTCTTTCAGCTCTTTAGAAATATCATTCTATTGTCTGGCTACCACTATTTCTATTAGTAGCGACTGTCAGTGTATTTATTGCTCTTTTAAATAAATTTGTTCATTTTCCTCAGGCTTTTAAAAGATGTTCTCTTTGTCTTTGGTTTTCAGCAGTTTTAATATGATGCAATGAGGTATGTGTTTTTGTTTTGTTTTGTTTTTTTGTCTCTTTATTCTTTTTGGGGTTTGAAAGACTTCTTGACTTTTTGACTTGGTATTTTTCATCAGTTTTGGAAAAATTTCTTCCATTATCTCTTCCAATATGGCTTTTACCCCAATTCTTTTTTCTCCCTTAATGAGTCTCCAATTATGTATATGTTAGACCTTTTCATTATATGCACTATGTATCTTACTTTCTCTATTGTATTTTACTTCCTTCACCCTTCTGTGCTTTATTCCTGGACATTTTCTTCTGGTCTGCCTTCTACTTTACAATTTTGCTCTTCAGCTATGTCTACTCTGTGGTTAAACCTATATACTGATGATTGAGTTTGGATGTGTTGTCCCCTCCAAAACTCATGTGGAAATTTGATCTCCAGTGTGGCAGTGTTGGGAACTGATTGAGTCATGGGGGCAGATCCCTCATGAATGGATTAATGCTCTCTCTGGGGGAGGGAGGATTAATGAGTGAGTTCTCGCTCTATTAGTTCCCGCCAGAGCTAGTTGCTTAAAAAGACCCTGGCACCTTCTCTCTCTCTCTTGCTTCCTCTCTCTTGCTTCCTTTCACCATGTGATCTGCTTGTACCCACCGGCTCCCTGCCACTTTCCACCATGAGTAGAAGCAGCCTGAGGCCCGTGCCAGATGCAGCTGTCCCAGAATTGTAAGCCAAATAAACCTCTTTCCTTTATAAATTACGCAGTCTCAGGTAATTCTGTTATAGCAACACAAAACGGACTAAAACAAGAAAATTGGTACCGAGAAGTGGGGTGTTCGTAAACAGATACCTGAAAATGTGGATGCAGCTTTGGAACTGGGTAATGGGCAAAGGTTAGAGGAGTTTGGAGGACTTAGAAGAAGACAGAAAGATGAAGGAAAGTTTGGAATGTCTTAGAGAGTTATGTGGTGGTGAGCAGAATGCTGATAGAAATGTGGACAGTAAAGACCATGTGGATGATGAAGTCTCAAGTAGAAATGAGGAACTTATTGGAAATCGGACAAAAGATAACCCTTGCTACACCATAGCAAGGAACCTGGCTGCATTGTGTTCACGCCCTTGGACTTTGTGGAAGTTGGAACTTAGGAGCTGTGAACCAGAGCATTTGGCCAAAGAAATTTCTAAGCAGCAAAGCATTAAGGAAGCTGCATGGTTGCTTTTAAGAGCCTACTCTTAGTTATGGTGGCAAAATCATGCTGTAAAGCCAGAAATTAAAAAGGATGCAGAGAGTAAAGTTTTGGAATATTTGCAGCCTGGCCATACGGTAAAGAAGCAGAGAGCTGGAGAACAATGCAAGGGTGAAGCAGATAAACTAGTTGCTAAAGACATTACCTTGGTGGTGAGGCAGCCAAGATGCTAAGAACCAGGACAATGGGAAAAATGCCCTAAAGGCATTTGAGAAGTCTGGAAGGGTGCCCCACCCATCACAGGACCTGAGGCCTAGTAGGATTGAGTTATCCTGGAGGACAGACCTAGGGCGCAGCTGCCCTCAGGATCCTGCTCCCTGCATCCCAGCTGCTCCAGCTGGAGCAGCCCCAAGTGTGGTTTGTGTAGCAGCCTTGGAGAGTAGAAGCCCAAAACCTCAGTGGCGTCCACATTGTGTTAAGTCTGCAGGCCAGCAGGATGTGAGAGCAGTGGAGGTGTTGCATCCTCCACCCAGATTCCAGAGGATGTATGGAAAAGCCTGGGGACCCAGCCAGAGACCTGCTGCAGGAGTGGAGCCACCACAGAGGTCATCTACTAGAGCAATGCTGAGCAGAAAAGTGGGGTTGGAGCCCCCACAGAGAGTCCCCACCAGGGAAATGTCTAGTAGAGCCAAGGCAGTGGGGCTGCCACCAGGACCCCAGAACTGCAGGCCCACTGGTAACGTGCAATGCAAGCCTGGAAAAGCCACAGGCACTAGCACAGCCTACTGGGCTGTGCCTGGCAGAGCTGTGGGAACAAGGCTGCCTGATGCTTTGGGGGCCCAGATGCCCAATTGTGCCTAGGATGCAGGACTTGGAGTCAAAGAACTTTATTTTGGAGCTTTAAAAAACTTTATTTTGGAGCTTTAAAACATAATGTCTGCCCTGCTGGGTTTTGGACTTGTTTAGGGCCTGTTTTTCCTTTCTCTGGCCTATTCCTCCCTTTTGGAATGGGAATGTATACCCAGTGCCTGTTCCACCATAGCTTCTTAGCAGTAGATAAATTTGGTTTTGACTTTTACAGGTTCACAGCTGGAAAGACTTTTGCTTTTGGTCTCAGAGGAGACTTTGGACTTCGGACTTTTAAGTTGGTGCTGGAACAAGCTAAGACTTTTGAGACTGTGGGATAGAATGATTGTATTTTGTATGTGAGAGTGACATGAGTTTTGGGGGGTCAGGGGCGGAATGATGGAGTTTGGATGTGTTGTCCCCTCCAAAACTCATGTGGAAATTTGATCTCCAATGTGGCAGTGTTGGAAACTGACTGAGTCATGGGGACGGATCCCTCATGAATGGATTAATGCTCTCCCTGGGGGAGGAGGGATTAATGAGTGAGTTCTCGCTCTGTCAGTTCCCGTGACAGCTCGTTGCTTAAAAAGACCCTGGCACCTTTTCTCTCTCTCTCTTGCTTCCTGTCGCCATGTGATCTGCTTGTACCTGCAGGCTGCCTGCCACTTTCCACCATGAGTAGAAGCAGCCTGAGGCCCATGCCAGATGTAGCTGTGCCAGAATCGTAAGCCAAATAAACCTCTTTCCTTTATAAATTGCCCAGTCTCAGGTAACTCTGTTATAGCAACACAAAACGGACTAAAACAACTGAGTTCTTAATTTTGAGTGCTATGTTTTTCATTTCTAGTATTTCCTTTTAAAAATAGTTTTCAGTTCTCTGACAAAATTTAAATTTTACCTTTTATCTCTTTGCTTCTATTAAAGGTGTCTATTTTAAATTCTATGCCTTATATCTCAATTATCTGGAATTCAAAGGGTCAATTTCCATTTTGTTGGTTTTCTTGATTTTTTTTGTTTTCTGGTATGCTTAGTTATTTTATTGCCAACCGTTATGTATGAAAATCATAAAATAATTTGAGGCCTATAATGATTTTACCTTCTTACAAAGAGGATATTAGTCAATATAACCTTAGTATATTCTGCACAGCTGGAATCACCAGAGAGTTTAAAAAACTACTGCTGCTTAGGCTTCATACCCAAAGATTCTGACTCCATTGTCTTGATTTGGGCCTGGGCATCCATGTTTTGCCACAGCTCCCCAAGTGATTCTAGTGAGTACCAGGATTGAGACCTGCCCTAACATAAAATATGACAATGATAGTACAAAAAGAGAAAATAACAGCTCAATCACTTAATCTCACTTGTGAACATAGCTGCAAAAATAAAACATTAATATACAGAATTCATTGTATCAAAAAACAATGAACTTTGATTAAATGGACTATTTCAGAAACACGAGTTATTCCCTTACAGAAAGTTTATGAGCATAATTTATTACATTACATTTCCTTTGGAGAAAACCCATAGGAGCATATCAATAGATGGTGAAATTTTAACAACCAAATAAAAACTCTTAATAGAAATGAAAAAAAATTATTAAGATGTAATAAAATCTGTTTGGTGGATATTAATAATGCTTACCAAAACCTGGTTTCTGTTTCCTTCCAGGCACCCAGACAGTCATACTTCCCAGTCTCTTTGCAGCTCTGGAGGTTGAGTCATATGAGCAGTGGCATATGAGCTGGGAGTGGCAGTATTGTCCACTGCTGGGCCACAGCATGAAGAATAAGTGCGGGAACTCCGTGTGCTCTCTTCCTCCACCATGGTGACCCAGGGGGCTTTGTGTTATGATGGCAGAGCCACAGGATTGAAACAGCCTACTTTGTGTCACTTCATGGAGAACAGCAAGCCTGGAGGTTTGTCCAGCTGGCTTTGTGGGAGCGAGAAATAATTGTGTTAAGACACTGAGATTTTGGAGTTGTTTGATTTCAGAGCCTAACCTCCCTTCACCAGGAGTTGCTGGAATATTTTCCCTCCAAAGGCCAAATATTTTAGACTTTACAACTCATATGGTCTCTGTCACAGCACTCAATGCTTCCATTGTAGCAAAAAGCAGCCATAGATAATACATAAGCGAATGAGCATGGCTGTGTTGTTTTGTCAATAAAACTTTATTGACCAAAATGGGTGGTAGATTTGACCCATGGGCCACAGTTTGTTGACGTCTGATCTTTACTAATGTTTTTGCCTAATCATACCTTATTACAAATATATTTTAAATAATAAAAATTCTAAAGCCATTTAAATTAAAAACAGGAACTAGCAGGGTTGTTCACTATTGCCACTTAATAACACTATTTTAGAGGGTTTAGTTAATGCAATATGATAAGAAATTGAAGTTATTGGTGTAAATCTGGGGAAAAAAATTTTTTTTGGCTGGTAACATAATTACATACCCAGAAACTCCAAGAAACACCAGTAAAAATGATTAGGATATACAGGACAATTTGGTAAGAAGACTCAATAAAATAAATATACAAAAGTCAATAGCTTTACTGTCTGTGTGTAATGTGTATGTGTGTGTATGAATTAATCTCCTATATTTACCCAATTGCAGAACCCTACATAATGAAATGGGAAGTATTCACAATAGCAGTAAGAATTGCACAGTGATTAGAAGTAAACTTAACAAGAAAGATATAGTACGTATATGAAGAAAAACAGACACTGAAGAAATGGGAAGACATTTCCTGATGAAAAGATTTAATGTCATAAGAATGTCAGTTTTCCCAAAATTATATTTAGAAAACAAAATGAAAATAGCCAAGGAAATTCTGGAAAAACAAAAAAACGGGGGTACCAAATATTAGAATGCATTATAAAACCTACAAAATAAAAAATTTATGGCATTGGGCATAAGATGGAGGGGGAGTGAGAAAGAAGAAAAAAGCAACAAAATAAAACCCACAAACACACAATAAACTTCAGAGATACTGTAAAAACAGTTTCCATCGTATACAGCTATGTATGATACGACCCAGTTGTGTGGCAGCATGTGAGTATGCATAAAGCCTGGTATGAAAGAATGATTGCCAAATTGTTTGTGTGTTTATGTCAGGATGGCGGACTTTCAAGTGAGTTTTTCTTTCTTTCTTGTATTTTTAGGTGTTATTAACATATTGATTACGTATTATTCATTGAGTCAGAAAAAACGTAAAGCTTTTAAAATTATAAACAACAAAAATAACAAGAAAACAAAGGAAATAAAGCCATAAATATGCCACATTTATGGCAATAGAACCTTAATTTTCCTTTTTGCACCGATGGCAGAAATCACCGAGTGACTGCCACGCTGTCCTGCAAAGTCCTCACAGTTGGGAGTGCTCCTTATCATTTGAGCTCTTGCTCTCTGGATTAGGTATTTTAGTAGTGAAACAAGGTAAGGAGCTAGCAGCCACTAGAAAGAGATGTCGTAGTCTGGGGTACCTAGGAGAGGAGTTAAGGCAAGAGACTCGTATGTGAGTTCACAAGGATTCCGGAATCACTGATTCTTTGTAGGAACAGGGCAGTTCAAGACCTAGCCCTGGGAAGTCTTTCAGAGTGAGTCTTTCAGACCTCTCCCCATTAGGTGAGTGGATGGGCACTTTGCCAGGGAGTGGTGGGGGCAGAGTGGGTGACATGATGGTGACATAGTTGCAGCCAGTTTTCCAAAACCAGAAGAGAGAAACTCTTGGAGTCATTCCATTTCCTTTTCACTGAAAGTTCAAATATCTAAAATTCAAAATATTAAAACTTTAGAGATTTTTAATTCGACCAGTTTTTTTCCTTATGGCTAAAGCAAGATGAATTCTGTTCTTGCCATGGAATTCAATTCAGTAAGCATTAGTTGAGAAATTAATATTTTAAAATTTCCACTTGTCATGTCACTGCCTTTATAAAAAACCTTCACTGATGCTTCAATTGATATTAATTCCAGCCTTCTCTCTCTGCTTTTGAAGGCTTTTTGTGATCAAGCAGCTTACCATCTGCACAGTCTTATTACTCAGTGGGAATTTCGTGCCTCAGTCAGACGCTATTGTTTCCCATGCTTGCATGTTTATGTGAAGTCTCACTCTGGTGCTTTTCCACAGCTATTCTTCCATTCTGGGTATGGCACAACGGGTAAGGGCAAAGGCCTGGGGGTCAGTGAGGCTTGGATTCAAGTCTAGCACTTTCTCACTCTGTGACCATGAACAAGATTCCCAGTCTTCCTAAACCTCAGTGTTCTCATCTGTAAAATGAGGCTCCTTCAATAACAACTTCACCAGGTTGCTACAGGATTGGGCAGGCTGTCTGCAAAGCACTTAGCCTGACTCCTGGTTAACACACTCACTAACTCTTCATGTCTTCCAGTGCTTTATCTTTGCAAGAGATTTGCTAGGGAATGTAAGTTATTTTTAGGTGTCATTAGGGTGTTAACACTTATGCTAGGTATTGCTGAATTTATTTTCCAACAACTTATGTCAGCATACATGTCTGCCAGCACTGTAAGTTCTCATTTCTCTGCATCCTTGCCAATATTTGGTATTGTCAGACCAGGCCTAAGCTGGGCAAGAGTATAAATCCCCATTACCATGTGTCTAAATATGTAGAAGTTACAAATCAAGGTAATAATCATCCAAGTAAAATATGAACATCTACTCTTTGATGAACAGGCCTTGATATCAACCTGCAGAGCCAGGTTTAGTTCAGAATTCTCAGACTCCCCAGAGTTTCATGCTACAACAGACAGCATGGAAAAAGTCAGCTTTGTCCTTGGCTTCCTCCTGTCCTGCCATGGTTTAAATGTGTCCCTGAGTTCATGTGTTGGAAACTTAATCCCCAATGCCACAGTGTTGAGAGGTGGGGCCTTATGGGAAGTGATCAGGTCACGAGGCTCTGCCCTTATGGGTGGATTAATATTGTTATTGTGCGAGTGGGTTAGTTACTGAGAGAGTGGGTTAGTTATCATGGGAGTGGGCTTGATACACAAGCCAGTTTGGCCCCCTCTCGTGCTCTCGCTCTTGCCCTCTCTTGCCCTTCTGCCTTCTGCTGTGGGATGATGCAGCACTAAGTCCTGCCAGATGCTGGTGCCATGCTCTTGGACGTCCCACCTTCCAGAACTGTGAGCCAAATAAATTTCCTTTCATTGTAAAGTACCCAGGCTCAGGTATTCTGAAAAATGGACTAACACATGTCCTTTTCTTCTCCCACTCTCAGCTCTGTCCTGCACTGCTAGAGGCCTTGCATGGATGCGTGTGGACACCCTGGCCTGCAGGACCCAGCCTGTCCACACAACGAGGGCATGCTAGGCCTATGGGACATGTGTGGTCAGCCCTCAGGAGGACTTCCCCAGAGAAGAGGGCTGTGCAGTTCCAGAAGCTGGCTTGGGGCCGTTTGGGTGGGTATCACAGGGTCCTGGGTGCTCCAGGGTATGGGGGTGCAGAGCCTGCGCTGAGCGCATTTCTTGGTGTCCTGGACTCTTCTCCTGTGGGAAAGCATCGTGTCTAGAGGAGGGCCAGGGTGGGACCTTCTAGAACATATTGCAGGTGCCCTCTGGCCTGGGTCTAAGAGCAGTGGCACTGGGCCGGACTTACGGTTTTGATTTATGTCCATCTGAGGGTGTAAAATAGTATCCCATTGTTTTCATTTGCATATCTCTAATTATCAGTAAGGCTGAGGACTTTTTCCTGTGCTTATGGAATTTTTCTGTTGCGTTCCTGATGTTTTCTTCATTGATCGGAGTGGTCTGTTCTTTATATGTTTTGAATACATACGAATGACTTGTCTTTTAATAAGTGTTTCCAATTTCTCTCCCAGGCATTTAAATTTTTGAAGCAGTCAAATTTATCAGTTTTTTTCTTTGTGAGTTTTGTTTAAGAAATCCTCCCATCATTCTGAGATCATAAGAATATTATCGTACTTTTTTCCTAAACATTTTGTTTTCCACATTTATATCTTTATTTGGAATTTATCTAAGGCTTTTACATGGATTTCCACATTTCATCCTTACCACAACCTGTGAGTGAGGCGCCATTATTTCCTAGCCCTAGGATGAGGGTCTGAGGGCTCAGAGGGATTCAATGATTCACTGAAAGTGATACAGCTAGTGAGGGCAGATCGTGACTGGAGTTCAGGTTGCAACGTGCTGGTCCCACACAGGGTATTTAAGCAGGACTTATGGTGAGAACAACTGGGGAAGTAAGGATGGTGGGATTTTGATTATAAAGCCAGGTCTCGTGGACAGCAGGAATATTCTACACGTGAGCCTTATGGAGACCGCAATACAGTTTGGAAATTGTATGGTTGTTACAGATTATCTATTTAACAAACACTTATGTAGTGCTTATTACATGCCAGTGACTGCTCTAAGCACTTTATAAATATTAATTCATTTCACTTTCATAACAACTCTGTGAAGTAGTTACTATTGTAAATGTAGAAAACCCCCACACCCATGTACACACTACAGAACTAAATTAGTTTTCCCTTTGTAGGTAGCTAGCCCTTAATAATTAACCAAGATTGTATCGCAAGCAGCTGACCATCACATCCTGCCTCCCCCAATCCATCTCTCAAAGACAGCATCATGGGACAGAAACCAGATGAGGCCTTGGTGCCACAGATAATGTCAGAAAGCAGCTGTCCATCACGCTTGAAGACTCTACATCTGTCTCCCCAGTACTTTTACCTATATAAACCCCAGCCCTCAGTTGATCAGGGAAGCAGCTGGGATTTTATCCTCTGTCTCCCGCTTGATGTCTTCCAAAATAAAAAGCCGCTCCTTTAAGTTCTATCTGGTGGGTGTGATTGGCGATCCTATAGCGTGGGTCTGGGATTCCCCTAAGTTGGCCTCTCCCATGTTGGCTGATGGTGAAAAGGAATCCTACAGGACTTGTTCGTTACCCCTATTATCTATCCATTTTACAGATGGAAAAACTGAGGTGCGGTTAAGTAACCTGCAGGAGGTCGCACAGCCCACTGGTGGCAGAATCAGGATTTGCACCTGGGCTGTTTAGATCCAAGGCTGGGTTCTCAATCGCTGCTGTGTTTAGGAGGCAGGGCAGCCCCAGGAATCGGATCATGGTCCTCTCTGCCCAGCCATGTCCTTCGTGCCCTGCCCCGGAGCTTTGCCTCTCGCTCACTCACTTCCTCCGTCGCCACTGCTCCTGCTCTGCAGCCTCCATCGGCCCCTTCCTCTGTGTCTTAAGGGCCCACACTCCTAGGAGGAGACCTGATGGCTTCAGCAGGTCTTCAGCCAGCAAAGCATCTGTCTCAGCCGGAGCTCCTGAGCCAGGCCTCGTGTCAGCCTCTGGGTAGTTAGTAGGTTGACTGCTTTTGGGTGAGGTTCCCAAACGTCCATGGTCATGGGGGTGGTTTCCAAGGTCCAGCTTCCAGCATCCAGTGTGGATGGGAGGATGGGGACGTGGCACTTTTCTTGGAATGTGGCTGTGGGCATGGCAGGCTTTAGACCTAATGAGGAGTGAAGCCTGGGGCTGTGTCATTGTTTGACACGTGGACAAACCCTCCCAAGGGGATCCAGGGCCTGTCCTATGTGGCCTAGAATTTTCATAACTGCTCCACACGAGCATGAAGACCACTTGACTTTCTAGTACACATCTCTGTCTTGACATACACAGCTGATCTGGAAAATGCAGTGGATTTCTTGACTAGATAAACAAGCTTGCTGGCCATAACCACATGTACTCTGCCCCTTTAGTCTGGTGGACAGGCACCTTATTGTGTACGATGGAATCCCGTGAAAAAAGGCCTCTCCTCCCATGGGTCACTGAATGGCTTGTGAACGTTTAGGTTTCACGTCTGCTGATTTCTGTAGAATGTCCATCTGCCCTAGCTGCTTTTGGAGGTGTTTTTCTTGAATGGTCAAAAGCACTTTGATAGTGTGTGACCCACCTCCAGGGTCCACGCTGAGCGTCCCAGTCAGAGGATTGGAGGTCAGTAGACTCAACAGTTGACTAAATCCTGAACTGATATGTCCTCTAAACATGGGCTCTCGACTGCTCTCTGCTCTGTGCTGGACCCTGGGCAGAATGTGGGACATGGCCATGAGTCCACAGTGCTTCAAGCTGCTTTCCTAGAGCTTTATAAACCATTTCCTACTGAGTCAAACTGCACTTTGTGGACTAGTTCAATAGCTGTATAACCGAATAAGGCATGAAAGCAAAAATAAGTAGGTGGGGCCACGTACTAGCAATTAAGCTTCTTTTCAGTTTGATAGTTGAGTAGTGTAATGATGTTTACTAGCACTGTATCAGTTAGGAATGCTTTTGGCTGCAAGTGACAAAAATGGGTTAAAAGTTGCTTAACAAGTAGGAGTTTATTTTTTTAAATATAACAAGAAGTCTCAGGTAGGCGACAGCTGGCATTGGTTAGTGACTCGAAGATGTCAGAGCCAACATTTACTGGAATTCTCCTGGCCTTTTCCTTGCGGTGAGAGGATGCCATGCAGCTCCATCCATCGGGAATGTGGTGAAGCAGGAGGTAGGAGAAGAGGTGAGAGTTGACGCAACAGAGCCAGATCTTGTCAAATGGCTGCTTTGAGCTCCTACCTACAAAGGAGGCTAGGAAACAAACACTTAGCTTTTACAGACATGAGAGTATAAACAAGCATGGAAGAGGCTGTTGGAGACTGAATGTTGGGTAAGCTGACAGTGTCTGCCATGAACACATAGCATGCACATCTGCATGCATGCACGTTACTTCATTGGCCTTCACAACAACCCTGTGAGATGGGTGTCATGATTCTGGTTTTATAGATGAGAAAACAGAGACTCAGTGAGCTGGGATTTTCTTCCAGGGCGGCCTATGCTTGTGGTATGCCCACATTATTTTCCTCTTCAGAGTTTATGTGCACATATCCTGCTCTGCTTCTCTGTCTGCAGCACTTTCTCTCTTTCTCAAAGAGAAAGTCTGTCATGGAGGAGAGCCTGGACAACAATGACCATCTCTTGCCTGCCAGTCACCAGTTGAAGCAGAACATGTCACTTTCCTATTGCTACATTACAAATCACTCCAAAACGTGGAGGCTTAAAACAATACACGTTCATTATTGCTGAAGAGTTTATAGGTCAGCTGGGTAGCTTTTCTGGTCTGAACTGGGTTCTCATCTGCATCCTGGGTTGGCTGTGTGCCAGGTTGGCAGCTCTGCTGGTCTCAAGTGGATTCCAACTCATGGGGGCTGGCTGGCTGAAGCCTTTGGCTCTGAACTGGCCAATTTCATTTCTGCTGCATGCTATTGGTAAAACAAGTCACATGGCCAGCCCAGATTCCAGAGGCGGGAGATAGACTCCACCTCTTGAGGGGAGGAAATTTGTAGCCACACTGTAGAGGGTGTGACTGCAGGAGTGGAGAATTGGGACCTCTCTAGAATCAACCTCACATGCGGGGATTACACAGAATCTTCAAAGGCCCATTATGGAGCATGCCTGCGATACCGGTGTCTGTTGCCTTGTCTTGGTGTTGTGGTGGTATCTGCAGCTGATTAAAAGTGAAACATGTACATATTCATCGTCAAGGTTTTCTAGAGTAAAACTACTTAAGAGAGTAGGATGTTTAGGGATATTCACACATCAAAGAGGAGAAATAACATAGGTCGATTCTTGGGTTCTAGCATTTTTGATGAGCACAGAGGAATCTTTTTAGTTAATTAGTTAACTGAGAGAGCAAGGAAATTGGGAGTTCCAGCTGCCCTCTGTGGCACTGTTAGGCCTCGACAGGTTGCATGTACTTAGGAGCTATTATAAAGGACTGAAACACAAGTAAGAAAGCATTCTCTTCCAGCTCCATGGTGAGTGTGGGAAGAACCCTGGGCAGGGAGACCTTGGGCAGGGCCTGCTGGTGAGCATGTACCCTTCAGTGCCACCTGCCCTGAGGTTCAGCCATGGCTGTAACTGGCAAATAGTGGTGGTAAATGGACTCACCTCTTATTGGGTCTGCAGCTGATCCCCTGAAAAGCTACCCAGATGTGTCCCTAGAAGCTTTTACGAGAAAACTAATTAGGTTGTTCAGCACAAAAGAAGCATATGTTGAAAGTTTATGAGACTTCTGGGGTCCCAAATAATAGTCTTCCTATCGTTGTTAATGAATGCTACCAGTTTGTTTTCATTTTTTTCTGGTGGTTCTACTGCTTAATTGAAATCCGTCAATCAATCCAACCAATTCATCAGAGTCCGTTGTGCTATGACAGTGCTCAACACCAAGTTTAGAGGTAGAAGAAGGTGGGTGACGCTGGGCCTCCCTTCAGAGAATTGGGGTCTGTCTGGGAGCAACAAAATGACTCTTGAGGGCACAGCTGTGGGAGAAATCAGGCTGTGCAGGCTGAACTCAGGACAGCAGGGCTCTGAAAAGTGAGGGGTCTGTGCGGGCTGGAGGGGCTTCATGAGGCTTATGGAGGAGTCGAGATGGAGCCAGGCCTGAGATGATCAGTGGGATTTGGACGGGCGGGAAGGACGGATGGCCTTCCAGGGGCGGGTCATGGTGTCAGAGCAGACGAGGAGGTGGGATTCAGCTTGGATCCCAGGCCATCAGAGGGCGTGCACTGGGGAGCGTGAAGGACAGACCTGTTTGCCCCATCAACAGGGATGGGGGGACAGGAAACCGACGGTGATGGGCTATATGCAGTGCTGCGGGACCTCCTGATGCCACGGGAGCCCCTGGTGTGGGTGAGGACCACTGTCTGCATCCTCTTCAAGGCGTGAGCTGGGAGGAGCAACAGCCGAGGCCACCAAGGCCGTCTTGCTCAGCTGTTCTCACTGCAAGGGGGTTGGGGAATGTCTGGATGGTTTGGGCAAGTGCCTGAACCTCTCTGCCTCGGTTTCCTATTTATAAGATGCAGATAATGATAGGTTGTCAGGAGTGTAAGAACTTAGCACATTGCCTACACGATTGTGTAATATATGTGTATATAATATATAATATATATTACATAATAATTTATAAGTATATATTTATATATAACTACCTATATCAAAAATTATACTGTTTATAATACAATTTACATTTCTAAAATTATATTTATATATTATAATATTTATATGTATCATTATTTATAAAAATTATAACATATATATATATATATAATGACACCCAAACTCATGGGCTTGTCTCTGGTGCCTTTTACTTATGAAATCTCTACTTGGAAATTAAAAATGGATGAGGATTTGTCTCCAGGTAGGTAGATAAGAAAAACAAGTCGCACAGTGTAGCAATCTGCAGTTTCAGTGCAGGTGCATTATCTGCATCTCACCTCTATATCACAACGAGGCCTCTGAGGCAGGCGGTGAGTGGCTTTCCACACCTCACATAGTCAAGACAGTACTCGCCCAGCGCAGGTCTTCTTGCTCCAGGACGCCAGGCCACACAGGAGGCCCAGCATATGACCCCCTTCCTCATAACCTCAGGCTGTGACCACATACTTTGGCTTCCTTTCTTTTGCAAGATACATTTCGTGAGCTTGTTCCTAGGTAATGCTGAGCCCTGTGAATACACCCCGACAGCGGCCAGATGTAGCTTGGGGGCAGTGCTGATGGTCCTGCCTGTTGACAGCCACAGGCTCTGAGGCCCGCACAGCGTCCCCAGCCCGCGGCCACCAGCCGGAGGTGCCTCCTGAGGATGGATCTGTGTGGCTGCGGTGACTGTCCAGCATATGCACAGGGACAGGGCACCGCTGTCTAGGTGTTGTATGTTTGTGTGAAAGGACTCCAGTGCCCGAATGCCTCCTTTTTCTGTCTAGAATTGTCCAGATTGCTGACACCATCATTACCTGGATCTTGTTAATTACATTCAAACTTAGCTTTCGTCATAGTGTCATTTCTGCCACTTTGTACATACCACACAGGTATTAAACGCAGGGAAGAAGAAATCAACCCGGGTCGCAACTCCAGCTTTTCATCTTTGCAGAGAAAAGGGCCGGCTGCTTCCGCGGGGCGTCCAGGGCACAGGCACGTGAGTCGTTCGCTTCCACATGGCTTTCCACGGGGAAACAGACGCGGGGGCAAACAGAGGCCTTTTGTTCACTGCGAGGTCCCCACCCAGCAGGGCGCCCTCCCGATCCTTTTGAGGTGTGCAAGGAGCTGCTGCCCCCAGCAGGCTCTGGGCGACTGCGCGGGGTGGGCCCTCCACCTCCCCTCCCCCACAACCCTCTCGCCCCCTCCCCTCCCCCACGGCCCTCTGCCTCCCCCCAACGGCCCTCTGCCTCCCCTCCTCCCCTCCCACGGCCCTCTGCCTCCCCCTCGGCCCTCTGCCTCCCCTCCCCCTCGGCCCTCTCGCCTCTCCTCCCCCACGGCCCTCTCGCCTCCCCTCCCCCACGGCCCTCTCGCCTCCCCTCCCCCTCGGCCCTCTGCCTCCGTCTGACGAGGGGCGGCACCGGGTTCCATTTCCGGGCGGGTTGCACGGAGGGCGCAGTCTCCAAGCCCACTTGGCGGAGATAAGTAATAGTGTCCTCCCCTCCCCAGGAAGAAACCCGTTCTTCCCTCCGCAGGGCACTGAGCATACTCTAAGGCCATGGCAAGGCTGGGGAAATGCCTCGCTAGAACGCCGTGCCTGTCACCGCGAGGCGTCCCGCGGCAGAGCTGCTCGGCGGCCGCTCGGCACACAGGGCGGCCTGTCGACGCCTTCTTCATTCCCGCCCTCAGTCCCCGCCGCTCGTCTGATCTGATGGAAGTCCTGTTGGCCCGTCCTTACTGGGACCCCGACACGTGCACTAATACGATACACGTGCACTAAAAGCGATTCATGCGCTGACCTCCTGGAGGGTGCGAGGCACCAGAAGGGACTTTCTCTCGCGCTCTCCAGGCTGGCAATGCCATCACGGTGTATCCAGCCCCCATCTCCCAGGTGGTTTGGGAAGCAGACGTGGTCAAGGACGGAGGCGATGAGGCTCAAAGGCCCTGGAGGTGGGAGCCACAGGGAAGCCACAGGCCTCCGGCAGCCGGAGCTGGGGAGGACGGGCGAGTGGTGAGCGCACTGCCGGGGCAGCGGTCCTCTCCTCTGGGAAGGGCAGAGCAGGGCCCAGTGAACAACTCGGTCACCTCGGGTTTCCTGGATGGTCTTTAGACACGTTTCCCCATTTTGCTGTGAAAATCACCTTCCTACAACGTCCCCTTCATTCGGTGACCTCTTCCCAAGTGTCCAGGGCACTCCTGTTACCTCAGCTTTTCTGCCAGAAACTCACGCTGCAGTGTTGGAGGCTCCCTGAGTTGTCTGCACAGTTTAAAGGACAACTTAGGGGACTAATAGTCAGTCAGTATTTACTAAGCAATTCTTAGTACTGTGCTAGCACCGCATATAGCTAGTAACTCACTTCATCTGCGTGACAGCACTGTGGGGCAGATATTCTGTTTTATTCCAATTTTACAAACGAGGAAACTGAGGCCTGGGGAGGTTATGTAACTTGCTTAATGATCCAGGCGCTATATAGGATCATTGGCCAGATCCCTTCGTGGCAATGTCCTGGGCTGAGTTGCTGGGTCGCTGGTGTCCGGCCCTCAGGTGCACACAGCGGCCAGCCTGTTGGGCTTTGCGGCGCTCCCTTTCATAGCCGGTGTGTCAGGGCTCCTTTTGGTCACTGTTGAACTCCTCAGGCTGTCTCTTCTCTTTCAGGGCAGCGTGAGGGGAAGGCATCCCTGCTGTGGAGGTGCCACCCGGTTCTTCCTGGGGGACGACAGGGGCCTTCTGAGGTCTGCACTCAGCTCAGGAAGGTGAGCAAGGTCACCGTAGGATGGGTCTTGCTCTATGTCTGCTCAACTCACAGGCCTTGCCTTCCTCAAGCACCCTGAGACCTTAGGAAGTCATATTGTCACTCAGTTTCTTCAAATAATGGAATCGCCATCAAGCGATTTTGTTTGGACAGACAGATATTCAAAGCTCAAATAAGCACATTTAAAAATAAAGGTCTTACTGAGGGATTGCTCCTGGAACACCAAGGGCAAGGCAGAGGCCCGCAGCTGCAGAGCATCTGGGGGGTGCGAGCGGATCGTGTCGCCAGTCCCTGCCCAGGGCTGCTGGGAACGACCTGGCCCATGGCAGGAGCTCCACAAGTACGTATAACTGTACAATAAATGATGGAAGGAGCGAAATATATGGTTTGTAGGGATCATAACTAGCATCCAACCCGTGGCTGTCCAGACTGGAATCCCTGTGTGAGCCACCTTCCCCCGGGTCCCTTCTTTGGTTCCTCACCAGGAGCCTCCTTCCCGGGTCCGCAGCGGGGACACAGCCGCTGTGGCCGCAGGAAGTTCTCTCTGCAGGTCACCTTGCGGTTTTACTCTTCCCAAGTCTCTGGCCCTCTCTCCTCCTTCTCACCTGCACAGAGAGACAGAACCGGCTGGGGAGAACCCGGTGGGCGTCAGCTACTGAGTGTCTGCCCCTCCTTCCTGTCCCTGCTGAGGAGGGGAGGCGGCTGCTCCTCTGAGCTGGTCTCCACGCGCCACCCCCACAGGCAGCCACGTGTGTTCAGGCCTGGGGACCTGCGCCCCACGCCTCCTGTCTCCCCTTGGTGGCCACACTTCTGGAGGGCTTGTCTCCTCTTCCTCACCTTGCACCATCCACGGATTCTGTTGCCACCATCCCAGCTCTCGAGGCCACCACTGCCTCCTGTGGCTACAGAGCCGGTGACTCCCAGCAGCTGTCGACACCGCTGATCTCCTCATGCTTGAAACGTGTTCTCAGCTTTCTGCCACTGTCGATCCTCTCTGGGTTCTCCCTCCTCCTCTCCAGGTGCCCCGTCTCTTTGCAGCATTCTTCCCTGGCTCTCCTGTCATGCTGAGCCCCCCGCGCCTGGCTCTCTCTCTTTCCTTCTCAGCTGCCTGCTCTGCTCATAGGCTGTATCTCTGCCTGGCTGGCAATGTTAGCTGGCTCCTCCGACAGCTCAGATGGAAGTATCCAGCCTGGTTGTTTCTCCTGAGCTCCAGACAAGCACCGTCCACTGCAAATGCTTGTCTGCATTGGCATTGGAGACGCCTCAAACTCAGCAGGTCCCAAACTGAGCACCTCATCTTTATTCCACTCCTCCTTACCTATGTCCTATCTTCAGTGCATGGGACCACTCTCTGCCAGTGGCTGATCCAGAGTCCTGGGGGTCACCCCGGACTTCCACATCTTTCTTGCCTCCCCCTTCCCGGCCCCACCACCATCCAGTTAATCCCAGAGTCCTGTGAATTCTATCTTTCAAAGGCATCTGGATCTGCCCTTATCTCTCCTCTCCACCGAGACTCCCTCGCCCAGGCCACCACCAGATCTTGTCCAGGTGACTGTGCCTGCCTGAGGTTGCTCTATCTCGAGAGTTACTATTTTTCAATCCATTATCTAGACTGCAGCTAGAGTAATCTTTAAAAAATGCACATCTGAGTCACTCCCCAGATTAACACCTTCAGTGGATTCCATGTATTTAGGGTGAAGTCCGAACTTCTAATGTGGAGTTTCGTGTCCCGGCCCTACCTCTTCTACTCCCATCTCCTGCCCTGTGTTCATCTGTGTCAGATTTTTACCTTCTTCAAGAAATAAAGTGTGGGGCAGCCTAAACCTCCCACGTCATGCAATTTGGCCAGTCACACATACAGCACCCACCCCAGCCCTGAGGTCTCTGGGCAGCTCCCAGTGGCAGGCTGCTAATGTCACAGTCCTCTTGGTAAGCCTGTGGCAAGTTCTTTATGGCTGGCAGGACCTCTGGGGTCTCACCTGAGGTTTAGCAGTTTTCTCCTCACCTTTACTTCTTAACTAGGAAAGTGGGAGGGGAAGAGGGTGGGAATACTTCAATTTTAAAAGCACCAAACCCAGCAAAATTTATGTGGACATCGTAGTTGTTACTGTACCGAGTTAATGGACTTCACTCTCTCCTTTTCTGGCTGAAAGAACACAAAAGTCCCAATGAAAGGAAACAGATGTAGTTGCTTTGAGCATTTCCAAGGGAAACTGCAGTGAAATGGGAGCCATGGCCCCGTGGGGGCCACAGTGTCGTGGAGATGCTCTGATGCTGCGTCCACTTGCTGGCTGTGTTTAAGTGTCTGGGGGGTGCCCTTGGCCAGCAGAGCCCCACACCAGAGTCACAACAGCAGCAAAGTAATGGGGACATCCAGGAAAAAGCTCCAACTGCGCGTGTAATGGTGTTCAATTTTCCTCATCATCCAAAGCCGTGTAGAAGAAGGGAGGCTGAAGGAGGACGTGTGGGTTAGTAATTTAAAATGATTTATGAACAGAGGAAGAGCGAAGAGGCCGACCAGGGTAGACAATCTTTGGTGATCAATTCATGAGCTCCAGGCAGCAGGTGGGAACTCGGGCTCACCCAGCAGGGAGCAGCGAGCTCTTGGGTCTTGGCAGGGATGCAGCTCGGGATCACTTCAGCCAGAGCATTGCTGGATCGCTCCTGTGACCAGACCAGTGCCTTGAGTGTCCTAGGGACAACCACAGCCACCAGAGCATGCTGGGAGGGGGGACTCGATCCCTCCCCAGGCCGGGTGGTCAGTGGTGGACGTTACTTCTCTTACAAGCTTGCTTTCCTGGAAAACGTCTGAGTGGGCACAGTTCTTCCATTTTTCAAAAGAGGTACAGGGCTGCTGGTGACTGTTTTCCTTATGCGCCTCCCCTTCTTTTTGCTTCTCTCTTCCTACCACTGCAATTCAAAGATCCCAAATCAGGGGAAAGAAGGAAGCCCGGTACCTTTTAATATCCATAGTGAGAAAAGCCAGTGAGGGCACTGACATTTGGGTGGCAGAATCTGTGGGGGGAGCCCCTTGAGGCACGGGGCTTGCAGCCGAGGTGGGCTGTGTCACCTGTCCCCGGCTATGCCCCTCGGAGCTGGAGATGGCCCCATCATCGCTGTCACCGAGCAGTTGCTTTGGCACATGCCTTTGTTCTCACAGGCTGCCCAGATGCCAAGGGCTGGAATTAATAATCGACTGAAATTGGCAGGGCAGTAATTGTCTGGCTGCAGTGTGGTCTGGGCCTCATTCCAACTTGATGCTTCTTGTTTTCCTGTTGGGTTTTTATGTTGGTTCTGAGGCAACATTAAAAGGATGTGGGTGTGTGTGCCCTAAGTTTGATTTGTGACTGAGCTGTCTACTTTTAAATTAAAATACCTGGCAACAAAAGACCCAGCTCTTGGGTCCAGAAAATGAGTTGCAGAAGTCCAGGGGTGTGATGAGACTTGGCAGGAACAGAAGTAAAACAGGTTAGAGGTTGGTTGGGAATAAAGTTAATATTCTGCACTAGGATGTGGTGGCTGCGCTGATAGAAGTGTAGTGCTCAGGAAGAGAGGAGCCATGGTCTTGCTGGACTGCCCGTGAGCTCGGCTGGGCTCGATGAGGGCCCCTCCGTTGAAAGGGGGGTGAGCAAACGGAGTCCTGTGAAAGGAGAGCGGCCAGGACCTGTGGGCACCCCACCATGCCACCCGAGATGTGAGAAAGGGCTACCAGGCTGTTTGCTATCCCCGTGTGGGAGACCCGGGACCACTGGGGGCGGGGTTGGGTTTGTTTCCTCTGTGTGAGAAAAATGAACGGCCGGAGCTCTCCAAGCAGGGAGTGAGTTTTGGGAGGTAGTGAGGACCCTGTACCTGGAATAATGCATACCTGCCCTGTTTGTGCACATCAGAAAGAAGGTTGAAATACATGACATCAAAGCCTTGTCCAACCATGAGATTTTATGATTTTCAAATGAGCAAATCTGTATTTTGAATAGATTTAAGTGAAATGTATTCAGAAGGTCAGGAAGAATCAAACTCCTGGGTCAAACCACTTGAATCAACTCATAGTGGGATCTGAGCTCTCCCTACACCTCAGATCTTCCCAGTTTGATTCTTGACACGCCCCTGACGACTTTTGTGAACCTGACTCCGTGGCCTCAGGCCAGCTGCTGTAGAAACTGCCACGGAACCTGCCATTTACTCGTGGTCTGAGAGAGCGAGTGCCTGCTTCAACATGTCCAGTTTATTCCTGAGGAAGGGTTTACTTGCTGGAGCAGATGATTAATTATTCATAACATTTGTTGAGCATCACAAAATTGGGAGGGAACATGTAACACAGAACCTGGTACATTTCTCTCCTTTGGCTTTGCCGTCTGAAGACAGTGTCTGGGTGAGTGGTGTGCCAGTTCTTCTTCCTGGCTGACTCTGGAGAGAAGTCCAAGCAGCCTCCAAGACATCTACTAACAGACAGGACAGACCTGAACACTGAGGCATTCCAAACTCCTGATTTGAGGCCAGAACGTAGGCCATTTGAGCCCGGTAGGCAAACACTCCTGCTTTAGCTCCTTGCTAGAGAAATTGAGGTTTAGTTCCTGGTTGCTCTGGTAAGGACAAGGGCATCTAATTTAGGGACATCGCTGAAAGCCATGCAAATGCTTTCTTTTTTTTTTTTTTTTTGTCGTTTTCATGACCGGTACTCAGGCACTGAGTGCACCGGCCATTCCTATATATAGGATCCGAACCCGCGGCGGGAGCATCGCCGTGCTCCCAGCGCCGCACTCTCCTGAGTGCGCCACGGGCTTGGCCCTGCAAATGCTTTCTAAAGGTATAAAAAGGAGAAGAAATAGGAGGAAAATCACCTTGGGAATAACCACTTCCCCCCTTTCCTTTTCTGAAAGACAGGTAGGCAGAATTCTATGGTGGGAGGAAATCCAAGACCAAATCAGATAACTGTTCCTTACATTGACCCATTGCTTCCCCTCATTTTTAAAGGCACAGATACCCCTCCTAGGATGGACAATGAGACCTCATTGTACTGTGTGAAGTGCTGAGGTTATTGGTAGCTGTTGGAACTTCTATGAAATACCTGGCCCTGCTTCTGCTGCATGAAAGCACCACATTGTACTTGCTCATCAGCTGCCTTTCTTGATTATTCACAATACAGTTTGAACAGTCAGAGACTTCCAGAAAGGGTCTGCTGATATCAGAGGGCTTGGTCAAGCCACCAGCACATGGACCAGATACATGTGGAGACTCTCGCTGCGGAGTCACCCTTGATGCTAATGTTTTGAGCAAGGCTTTCCAGCTGAGTCATAGCCCAGGGCTTGGCCAGCCAATGAGTGGGACCACAGAAGGGGATGCAGGCCCCTGAGGGGTATCCTACCACAGCACTGGGACATTAAAATGAAGCAAAGTGGGCCTTGTGTGTGTTTGCATGCACATATATATGTTGAAGTGGATTGGACAAAGCCAAGAGGGGGATTAAAGGAGAGAGAATGATGTAGAAGAAGCTGGAGAAAAATTGAACTAGATCTATTCTGATGGTATCCAGGCCTATAATGCTAATGTTGTAAATCACTTTCTTACCAATTAATATTTCCTGAGCTTTACACAACTTCATAAGTTTAGCATGTGTATGAGAACAGAACCTAGAAATCGGAGAAGGGAAAATGATGGTTTGTACAAATGAGATTTGAAACCACAACTGGTGATTTTGTCAATGCAGGGGCTCTGTCAGACGGAGGCCCAGCACTGAAGGAAGCTGGAACAGCTTAGAAGTTTACTCCCAATACTTCCAAGATGAAATTTTAAAGAGCAGAATTAAAATAATGTTTCGTGATGGTCACATGGCCTTGAAATCTTGACAAGAAGAAAATAAAAGGAATTTCTGACCTGGGGATGAGCCCAGTATTGGAGTGTCAATAGAAGGTCTTTGTTCTGGTGATCCTTGTTCAGAAATATGGTGTCCACATGCACAGTACAGACCCAAACTCTCTTTCTCTGACCCTGTCTTCAAGAATATCCACAGCTCTAATACACTAGTGGACACACATGACTCAGAAATTGTCGCTGATTTAATGAATGAGTGATTGAAAGAAAAAAACCAAATCAAAACGAGAAGTTCAGTAAAGAGATAGAAATGATAAAAATGAATGAAACAGAAAGTTTGGAGCTGGAGAACACAATGACTGAACTGAAAAATTCAACAGCAACCTTCAACAACAGACTCAGTCAAGCAGAAGAAAGCATCAGTGAGCTTGAGTCAGGTTGTTTGAAATTACCCAGTCAGAGAAACAGACAAACAAACAAAAAATAAAGAATGAAAAAGATCGTATAAAGCCCACAGGGCTTATGGGACACCATCGAGTAAACCAATATACACATTATGGGAGTCCCAGAAGCACAGAAAGAGAAGGGAGCAGAAAGCTTATTAAAAAAATAATGACAGAAAACTTCTCAAATCTAAGGAGGCAAATAACATACAGGTCCACGAATCCCAAAAAACCCAAATATATTAAACATAAAGAGAACTTCACTGAGACACGTTGCAATCAAATTCTCAAAATTCAAAGTCAAAGAGAACTTTGAAAGCAGCAAGAGAAAAGTGACTCATCACAAACCACGGGACCTTTGTAAAACTATCAGTAGATTTCTCAGCAGACACCTTATGTATTATATATAACAAAACATCACGTTGTACACCTCAAATATACACAATAAAGCTGGAAAAAAGAAAATAATTCCTAACTATAAACTAAGAAAAAAATAAAAAAAAGAAAAAGAAAGAAAAGAAAATAAATGAGACTTCATGGTACAATTTCAGATTACAGAGGGCAGAGCTGGGGCAGGGCATAATTTAGGGGCAGTGGTGTTTTCCTGATACTTGTGAATAACTGTTGTGATTTGATTGGAGGAGAGAGAGCTTCAGCTCTGTGGACATAGCTCCTGAGGTAGCTAATCCTGTTCTTTGGCTAGTTATGAACACAGAACAAAAACAGGAAGAGTACGGTGACTCCTTTGTGCTTACCCTCTTTTCTCCAAACCTTTTGCTATCCTGGCAGCTATTGAGTGAGATTGTGTTCAAGGCCAACATTTCTAGGAGAGAAAAAGATTTTGGGCAGGAGAAAAACCTTCAGTGTAACTTAGGAGACTGGTTTTGGGGAAGATTTAATTTAGATCTGCTTGTAACCACTACCATGGGAATGGCAATTCAGCATGTGTACTACAAGAGCACACACACACACACCGTACCAAGGCACTTCTCAGTGCCAACTCATCCCACCTCTCAGCCTTAGTCTCTCATTATCTGTTGATTTAAACATATATTTAAACATTTCAGACAAACTTTATACATGAGTCAGAACACTTTCATTGTAACAGATGCCCATAGAAGGTAGTGTCAGTAAAAAAATAAGGGGGAAGGTGGGTGGGAATATTTTGAAAGGATACAGGAGGCCCTGCAGAGCTGAGGGGCAGGAATTCAGTGGGGCCCCCAAAGGGGTCCAGAGCTGGTATGGGAGGAAGCACGCTGTTCTACAACCTTCCTCTCTGTTTCGTGCACCCGCATTTCATTGCACTCTCCCCGAAGAGCTGCGACTTTTGCTCCTTCATCTTCAGGCAGAATATGGTGACCTCACAACTCCCGGTTTTGTGCGTCATAGTTCTAGTCTCATACTGGAGTTCCACATTCCTAGGAGAGACACTATGACTGACTATTGAGCTCTTTTACTTGCCCATAATCCCGCCAACTGGGCCAATTGCCAAGCTAGGGCTGGGTCTGGAGCTCACAGATCCCTCAATCTCGTCCACTGGGTCAGAAACCGTTCACATGCAGGTAACTGGAAAACAGATCCTTGGAAGCCGTAGGTTGGAGAGCATGGCTGTGCAGGGCAGATGCCTGAGGCAGTCAACACCAGCCAGGTCCTGGCGACTCCCAGGCACACTAACTCCACCCAAACACAACTGATTTACAAAGAATGTGCCATGCCACCCCCAAGCAGGCCTAAGGTGAGGGGGCCTGATTAAATTATTCTATTTTCCCAACAATCCACCCCTTTAGGGTCCCTCGCCTTACAATATACCTGTTCAGAATCTTCCCCGAAGTTCCCTTAGCGAGCTTAAATGACCCTTACATTTACATAACTTATTGTTCATTCAATATGCCTTAAGACTTATAGTTCTGTCCTTTAGCCGCACATGTCCGGTTAGTAGTCACCACTGGTGTGATCCTCCATGGGAATCCTGCAGTCATACTGATGGGAAGTTCAATGCACATTCAGTAGGCTTACACATTGATTATGCGACTCTGATGCAGTGCCTGCAGCCAGAACACTATGGGTGAAAAGACAGAAGAGTTATTGGTACCAATAGGGAAAGTTCTTGCCCCTCTGGTAAGATACATGCCAGTCTGCCATCCTGAGAAAGGATGGTTGCAGGAGTAGGTATCTCACCTGGCTTATGATACATACTTTATCTGCTAACACTGTAGGATCTGTAGGTTCTATATGTAACAGTACAGGGGAACTCATAATGGGCCATAATGATAATACAAATGTGCCCTTTGGAATAGAGCACTCACCTGTTCCAGGCCATGTTACCTTTACTCAGGGAGGCCAGGTACTTGTCACCCAAGGTGAAACTTGCAAGTCTTCTTCTAATCCTTTCTCCCAAGGCTCTATTAAGCCTACCCAGCATATATGGGGGCTTTTATTCGCCAAGGCCATTCCCATTGTATTGTCTGTCCCTGTTGTAAACAGATTGGGGCCAGTAAGAAAATATTTCCATTCTTGCCATATCCTGGCTTCAAAAGCTTATCTTTAGTAATGACTTGCAGTTGTATAGGTGCTGCAGCCCTATGCAATAGAGCTTCCACTAGAGAGGGCCTGCCCTTGTGGGGTCTTTCATTTAGAATTCTGACTGTCGGCCATAACCGCCATGTCCACCCCTTCAGGGATGGGGCTTGGGCAGATAGCCTTAGTTCCTTTTTTAAAAAACCATTTTACTGTTCAATCATTCCCACTGCCTGGGGATGATATGGCACATGTAACTTCCACTGAATAGACAACTGGGAATCCCACTTCTGAACCTCATGTCCAGTAAAGTGGGTGCCATTATCACTCTCTATGACTGCAGGTCGGCCATACATGGCCGTAAGGCTATTCAATGCCTTCTCAGTGTTTACCTGGTCTGGGGCCTTACAAGGCCATACAAACAGAAGACCAGTAGCCATATCAATAGCTGTGAAGATGTATCTAGAATTCTCTGACCTTGGCAGTGGTCTGACAAAGTCCACTTGCCATTGAATCCTCGAGTTATTTGCCCATCTTTATGGGACACCCACTGGGGGTGTGGACTCTCTTGAGCACATACTGGACAAGCATGACAGGCATTCACCACATCTTCCCATTTTATAGGCAGGGCACATCTTTGAGCCACCATCCACATTGGTTTTGCTGCCAGCATGCTGCATTCATTGATGTAACCACTGGGCTACATCAGTAGCTGGGGCTCTCTCCAGCCATCTTACTTTAGCCAAAGCATCGGCTTCATCATTTCCTGGACTGGCTAAGGGGAAGTGTCCTGTGACATGGAAAAGAGTTACTTCTTTCTCATGTCCCAATTCCCATAACACTTGCCACATGGCTTGTCCCCACAGGGGTTGGTGGCCTACTATCCACTGCTGATATTTCCAAGTAGAGATCCAAAGGGTAAAACCTTATACACAGCCCAGCTATTGGTACAAATGTTTAATGGCCCAGGCTCATTTTTTATCACCATCCATAGTGCTCTCAATTCAGCCCATTGCCGTGTGCCATTTTCATACCACATGGTATCTGTTAAGGGCTGGACAGCAACAGCTGTCCACGATGCTGAGGGTCCCATGATAGAGCCATCTGTATACTAAGCTTACTCTGTGATAGGTCTCTGTCCCTTATGGAAAGGTGTAGCCTCCACCTTCATGGGTAAGGATTGTGTCAAAGTTTCCTCCACAACCTCTACCGGTCCTAGCGCAATTTGCAACTCTTTGGACAGAGGACTTGCTGACACAGTGCTCCTTTGTTCTATATATGCTCCCTGTTTAGACAGAGTGGGAGTCTGAGCTATGCCCATTTTAGGGATGGTTGCCCACATGTGCAGCCAACCTAGTGTGGAGTATGTCACCCTTATTAGGATTTTGGCAGTTCCTGTGATAGCTTCAGTGGCTATCAAGGCAGAATACACAGCTGCTGTTTTTCTATTAGGGAATAACACACTTCAGGGCCCTTCCAGAGCTGAGACCAGAATCCTATAGGTGTGTGGAATCGGTCTTGTCTCTGCCATGAACCCCCTCCTAACCCCTATATATGTATGTCTAATTCAAAAGGCTTAGTGAGATCAACCACTTGTAAAGCTTGTACTTGCTGTACTGCCCGTTTTGTAGCTCCGTAAGCTTTTTCTACTTCCTCAGTCCAATCCCAGAGGGCTCCTTTCTTTGTTAATGCATACAGTGGGCATTCCATTTGGGCCATATGAAGTACAAAAGCTCTCCAATACACCAGAAGTCCCAAATATGTCTGTAGCTGAGCTACTGTTATGGGTCAAGGGTATGCCTGTATTTTGTCTATAATAGCTTCTGGGATGACTCTGGTCTTACCCAACCAGTCCACTCCCAAGAATTTGACTGATGGCCCAGGTCCTCGCAATTTGGCTATGTTCATGGCCCACCCACATTGTTCCAAATGACTTAGCAGCATTGGAGCTGCCTGGGTTAAATCTGCAAGAGAATCAGAGTTAGTAACACATCACCAATATAGCGAAACTTTGTAACCGTGCTGGGTCTAGTCCACTTGGCTAGGTCCCCAGCCACTAAACCATGACAAATGGTTGGGCTATGCAGATAACCTTGGGGCAATACTTGAAAATACTGCTTCCCTTCCCAGGTGAAGACAAACTGATTTTGGCTATCAGCTGAGATTGGAATAGAGAAAAAAGCATTTTCAAGGTCCAATACATAATGATAAGTTCCCAGCTGAGTTGTCAGCTCATCTGTCATCGTGAACTGAAGGTACAGCTGCATGCAAAGGAGGCACTACTTTGTTTAGTTCTCAATAGTCTACAGTCGCTCTCCAGGTACCATCAGGTTTTTTCACTGGACATGCTGGAGCATTAAATGGGTTATGAGCCAGATGAATAATGCCAACTTTCTCTAACTCCAATATAGTGGCACCTATCTCTGCATGTCCTCCTGGTAGATGATACTCCTTTATATTACTACACATCTTGGCTTGGGTAACACCTGTGGGTCATGTTTGTCATATTCCTGTATCACAGGCTTTACTGTCCGTATTTGCAGCCGAAACTCTCCAACTGTTTGTTTGCAGGTGCAAACCATAAAGCACATCCATTCCCAAGATGTATTCAGCTACTGGGGATATATCTATCTATCTATCTATATATATATACAGTGTATACATGAGGGGGTAATCTTCCTATGCCCAATGGCGATGACACAGCTTTCACCTCAGTAGTATGTCCTCCATAGCCATCTATATGAACTGTGGCCCCTGGAAGCTTATCTGGATTGCAGTATATCAGGCTACATTCTGCACCTGTATCCACAAGCGCCAAAACATGCTGCACATTTGTCCTTGAGCAATATATTGCCAATTTGACATGAGGCCTCCGGTCCTTGCCTGCCTCTCAAAGACGAAGACCTTGGCCTGCTCCCTAATCAGAATGGAACAGTTCATCTGCCTCCTCAGGAGCAACCAAAAAATCCTTTAAATCCAGTGAACGTAACTTGTTACCTGCTTCCCGACGTTTAGTGAAGAAATGCTGCTCAGGGCACAATTGCTGTCATAAGGCAAACAGGAATGCACTTGGCTGCTGGTCAGTTTTCTTTTTATCAACCCCTGCTGCAAGCAAGTCAAGCCATATCTGCTTATGGCTAGTCTTGCTTGGTCCCTTTGGGATAAAATCCCGAGTATTTCTTGGGGGTTTGGTCTTAGCCACCTTTTGGACCCCTTTTGCTTGTCTCCTATCCTCTATTTCACCCAAGCTGGCTATCATGGTCATTACCCCATGTATAGGATGACCAATGTATGGGGCCAGTATGGCCATCAGTGACCCAAAGGATGCTGACAGGGCATTTTGCAGCAGTATGTCTCTCATGCTGCCTGTAAAGCTTTGATCGTCTGAGCCACAAGTGTTCACATTAAACATGGACTGCAGCATCCCCAGCTCCCAAATGATTTGGACCAACTCAGCATATGTTTGCCATTTACTAACAATCTTGGGCAGTTCTCCATCATTTGCCCACATGGTTCGGGCAGCTGCACTCACCCGTTCCGTCAAGGAGTGATTACCTGTCCCTTGTGCATATCGGCAGCTATTCTGTAGCCGCTGCCTCAGGGACGGGTGCATGGTGATGGAGGCCAATTTCTCCACCTCCTCACCAGAGCATATCACACCATCCAGACCTAGGTCCCATAACCATAACAGTCAAGCAGCCAGGGGGCTCCCCATGTTTCTGCCTGAACTGTCTCCCCAAGTCAACCAGTTCATCCTGGGTAAATGGGATATAGTTGGTGAACTGGGTCACCTGTGGGTCACCCACTGGTTGTCCGTCTGGTCCCATAGGCTGCTCATGCCTCAATTTCTTGTGCACAACAGGTCGTGCCTGGAGATGCACGGTTTCCCCCACCTCACCATTGGGTTTGTCATCCTCACTGGTGTGAGAGGCAGGAGTAGCCAGTTGCTGCATGTCATCCTCCAGGACATTTATCTGTGCTTCCAACAATGCTACTTTCTGCTGCAAATCTCGATCAGTTTGCAGTGTAGTGAGCAGTAGCCAGGCTCCAGACAGCAGAAAAGTGGCCACCAGGCACCACATGCTCAAGGACAGCCATGTTTCCTCTCTCTCCCAAGGGGTTTTCCACTGTAGTGCCTGGTCTAAGCTGCCTTGCAATACAGTGAGCAGCCACCAGATCCTGGTCAACAGGAAGGTGGCCATAGGGCAGAGCAGATTCAAAAGTAGCCACATTTCCTCTTTCTTCCAAGGGCTTTTGGCTCCTGTACCTGCTCAGAATCCTGTCACAGACTACACCAATTGTTGAGCTCTTTTACCTGCCAATAATCCTGCCAACTCGGCCAATTGTCAAGCTAGGGCTGGGTCTGGAGCTCATAGACCCCTCAAGCTGGTTGTCCAGACCGGGTCACAAACCCTTCACATGCAGGTCTATGAGCTAGGTAACCGGAAAACAGGTCCTTGGAAGCTGTAGGTTGGAGAGCATGGCAGCGCAGGGCAGATGCCCAAGGCAGTCAACACCAGCCAGGCTGCAGCCGCACACAGGTGCACTAACTCCACCCCCACACAACTGATTTACAAAGAATGCACCACACCACCCCCAACCAGGCCTAAGGCGAGGGGGCCTGATTAAATTATTCTGTTTTCCCAGCACTGACTCAGTGTGGTTCACCTTGGATTCAGTCAATGATCAGAAATGAGGAAAACAGGACAAATGTAACTGTTTTGGGCCTGCCTCTGTGAATCTGAGGGCAAGCCCCAGGAAATGGAGTGTTACTAGGATCTATGCCCACACGTTTCACTCTTGGCTGTATGACACCCTCTTTCTCCTTCTCATGCAACCCAAAATGCCCCATCTAACGTGGTCTGGCTCTGACGCCCAACTGTAAACACACTCCCTCTTCATCCAACTGGAGACCATCAATGCTTCATCCAGCGGCTTCTCGCGGAAGTGATGCTGTGGGGTCTCTCTTTCTGGAATCCATGATTTTCAGGGCATGCTTATTTCTCTTCTTGTTTCATTCTTATCTACCTGGTCCGGGTAGGACTCATAACCTATGAAACAAATGATAGATTTAACTAACCACTTGTGTCTATAACCACGCCACCAATATAATAGGAAAACACATGAACATTATAAAAAAAGTTCATTTAGAAAAAGAAAAGGGGACAAAACATCCAGAAAAACATCATATTCTGTCACTAGTCTAGTAGGGGGTTTAATAGACTGTAGGAGGTTACTAATTGTGCATTGATTTTAATTCAATTTAATTTAATTTCTCAGACCATTCAACTGATTATTTTTGTGGGCATAAGGAAATATACTTTGTTATCTTATAGGGCAGAGGTAAACCCAATGCTGGTAGTGATATTGACAATGATAATTACAAGGATGTTGTTAACAATGTTGCTCATAAACCAAAGGACAATGAATAGATTGGAGAGGATCAGGCCTCTAGGCTCACATTTTGGTTCCTCTATTTTTGCACATGGAACCGTTCGTTGATGCATTTCCTCGCCATATACTGAAGCAATCCCAGGGAGTGTTGTTTAACACGTGGCTGGCAATGCCCAGCTCAACCTGGCTGGTCACAGACTCCACCTAACTAAGAGGCCACCGGAGTCCTGAGACCCTTCCTTCGTACCCTTGGCAGAGTTTTCATGCTGCTACCAGAGCTTTATTTTTAAAAGCATTGGGGGGAGGTGAATCCACAAACATTGTGTTTCAATTTGCAGTGAGCTTTGTATTCCACCTTGTTAGCTCGTGGTCAGAAACAGATGGCCCAGGTGTTTGTTGGCACTTTGTGGTAGTGTGTGTAAACATGCAGGAGTGGTCTTTGCAATAATTTATGATGGGGTGAGAGGTGGAGAGAAAGGCCTGATGGGAGGGTTTTGAGGTACTCACAGTTTCTTTGCCCATGAGTAAGAAATGTGTTTCTGCAGCCATATCCTGCCATCTGGCCTTGTGACAAAATCAGGAGAATCGTGCCTGAAGACGAAAGGCAGAACATGACCCTGACTAGTGTGTTGGATTAAGTGGGTAACTTCCCTGACGTCCTCGTCAGTCAAGAGACACCATTGTGTTGCCACGGGCAGCAGTGTTTGATGACCAGCGCTCTCACATTTTCCTGCCATCTGTTTACTCCAGAGAACCCATAAATTGGCATTTCATGCCTCATTCTTATTTATTACTCAATGCAGTGTCCATTTTGAAACTCCCAGGGTCAAAAGGTTGTGAATATGCACTAAATCATTCCACTTCTTTAGCACTGTCTTCTTGCTTTTTAATGACGAGGTTGAACAAGGTAATCTTCAAGGTCTCCTTCAGGTCAAAATCCAGCCTATTTTAGTGAATCCTGAGATCCAGCGAGTACCACTCAAAGGCTGAAGGTGCCAGCAGTAGGGTAGGGGGCACGTAGCCTCGCAGCTCCTGTCCAGACAGGTAGGGGCTGCCGAGGACACATTAAAAGGCAGTCGTGTTTGTATCTGAAATTTCCACTTTATAAAGCACCATCATGAGGCTGCCCGTGTCCATCAGTGCTAGGAAGTCCTGGTGGTCTTTGAAGATCCTAGCTAGCCACCTGCTCCCTTTGGCACCCCAGGTGGCATGGGGCACAGTCTGATGGTCAGAGGCCAGGAGAAGTCCAGCCCTCATGGCTTTATCTGGCATCAACACTCAAGGTAAGTTGATGCCCCAAGTCTCAGCTTCTTCCCTTGGAGATGGGTAAGGAGGATGCTGTTTGTGACATTTCTGTGTCCACAGGTTTGTGGAAGGTTTGACTATGATTATCAGCACTTGTAAGGTGCCTGCCAGGTGATGGAGAGCTTTCTCCTGCATGATCTCTTGTAATCCTCTTACCCACCAGAAAGTCTAACTAGGTATTATTATTATTGCCTTTTTACAGGTGAAGCAACTAAAGCATCAGAGAGACTGAGTGAGTTGCCATCGCATTAGAGCAGGTAAGTGGCAGACTTGAACTCAGATGCTTAGACACTAAATCATGGGCTTTCCCCTATGGCACATTGTCCCAAATAAATTCTAGACCGAATCTGTCCATTCTTGCTTTCAAAATGAGGATGGACCCTTTGGCATTTTCCGTCATTCTTGCCCAAGTGATTGCTCGGCTACAGATTCTCCAGCTCCTGCTCCTTACGCTGTCTGTCCTACCTTGTTCTCATTTCTCCATTATATGGTGCTGTCACTGAAAAGGAGGTTTGATGATGACAATTTTTTCTGCTTTGTTACCCTTGTATTCTCCAAGGAATGTTAAATAGATAAAAAGTTTTGGAAAAATATCAAGGAAAGTGAGCAAGCCTCCATCTTGACACGTGCAAAGAACATCTTTTGCTTATACAATTCTCCTGTCCGCCCTCCCATCTACCCATGCGTACCCACCCAGGCACGCATGCATCCTCCACCTGTGCATCTGCCCCAGCACATGTGAATGCATTCATCTCCCATTTACCCGTCCACCCATCCATCCATCCACCCATCCACCCATCCACCCACCCATCCACCCATCCACCCACCCATCCATCCATCCATCCATCCATCCATCCATCCATCCACCTGTACTTCCGTCCATCCATCCATCCATCCATCCATCCATCCATCCATCCATCCATCCATCTGTCTATTCGTCCATCCGTCCATCCATCCATCCATCCACCCATCCACCCACCCACCCATCCACCCACCCACCCATCCACCCATCCATCCATCCATCCATCCATCCATCCATCCATCCACCTGTACTTCCGTCTGTCCGTCCATCCATCCATCATCCATCCATCCATCCATCCATCCATCCATCCATCCATCCATCCATCCATCCATCCATCCATCCATCCACCCACCCACCCATCCACCCATCCATCCATCCTTCCACCCACCCGTCCACCCATCCATCCATCCATCCATCCATCCATCCATCCATCCATCCATCCATCCATCCATCCACCCATCCATCCACCTGTACTTCCGTCTATCCATCCATTCATTCATCCATCTAATATTGGTTGTATACGAACTATACCTAGTATGGGCCAGGCACTCTGAAAGGATTCTTTATTATTATATTGAACAGAAACTACAGAGAACTTTTCCTCATGGGTCTTTAGAGGATACAGAGCAGTAAGTAGATGGGTACACTCTTGTGTGGGAAGCACTCTGCTGGGGGCATTGGGAGTTAGTCAGGTGGCGTGAACGCACCGTCTGCTGCTCTGTCTGCAAGTCCTCGCTTAGATCCCACGTTCCCTGACAGGCATTCTACTAAGACTGAGTTCTCACCAAAGTGCATCATTCTTTTGATATTTGTCATATTCTGCTTTATAAATGTAGTTATCCTTTTGTGTACCTTATTTCCTCTTACATTACACACAGCTTGATTGCTTGAGCTGGAATTTCAAACATGGCTATTTACAGGTTAAAGATGTGGTGGCCTCTCTGAGCACTTATTAACATGAGAACGTGCATGGTGCTTTTGCGTTTGGTGGAAGGAGATGATGCGGTTTGTTTTTGTTTTGGTGCTGGGCCAGGAGTGAGGGGAGATGAGGTAAGGGAGGGGATGGCGTCTGTCCCTGGCTGTCCCTGGATGTGTCACTAAGGTGAGGGTGCATTTGGGGCTGGGAGCAGAGGGAGCTCTTGTCATGACAGTTTGTAAGGCTGGGGCACAGTGGTTCTCCCCATTTCTGTTAGATGCCTGCACTTCTCTGGCACTCTAAGGACTGGTGGCTTTGAGCATCAGGAGACAGAACTGGAAAGAGGACATCAAAGATGTCCTGCACACAGCGCCACTGTGGATAGCCCTTTGCAGGCCTCAGGGTTCCGGGCCTGAGAAGAGAGAAAGGATAGGGCGAGTAGAGCCGCAAGCCTGCTGTGAGCAGGGCCGCTTCCCTGGGACTGTCAGGGCTCCTCTGGGGGTGGCTGCCAGGGATCCTAGAGTGGGGGACTCTGCTCCACCACGCTGTGCCCTCCCTGTGTGCTCAGCCACAGCTGAGGCTTTTGTCAGCTTTCTTTCTTTTTTTTTTTTTTTAAATTTTATTTTGTCGATATACATTGTGGCTGATTGTTGCTCCCCATCACCAAAACCTCCCTCCCTTCTCCCTCCCCCCCTCCCCCCCAACAATGTCCTTTCTGTTTGCTTGTCGTATCAACTTCAGATAATTGTGGTTGTTATATCTTCTTCCCCCCCCCCCCGGTTTGTGTGTGTGTGTGTGTGTGTGTGTGTGAATTTATATATTAATTTTTAGCTCCCACCAATAAGTGAGAACATGTGGTATTTCTCTTTCTGTGCCTGACTTGTTTCACTTAATATAATTCTCTCAAGGTCCATCCATATTGTTGCAAATGGCAGTATTTCATTCGTTTTTATAGCTGAGTAGTATTCCATTGTGTAGATGTACCACATTTTCCGTATCCACTCATCCGATGATGGGCATTTGGGCTGGTTCCAACTCTTGGCTATTGTAAAGAGTGCTGCGATAAACATTGGGAAACAGGTATAACTTCGACTTGATGATTTCCATTCCTCTGGGTATATACCCAACAGTGGGATAGCTGGGTTGTATGGTAGATCTATCTGCAATTGTTTGAGGAACCTCCATACCATTTTCCATAGAGGCTGCACCATTTTGCAGTCCCACCAACAATGTATGAGAGTTCTTTTTTCTCCGCAGCCTCGCCAGCATTTATCGTTCATAGTCTTTTGGATTTTAGCCATCCTAACTGGGGTTAGATGGTATCTCAATGTGGTTTTGATTTGCATTTCCCGGATGCTGAGTGATGTTGAGCATTTTTTCATATGTCTGTTGGCCATTTGTATATCTTCCTTAGAGAAATGCCTACTTAGCTCTTTTGCCCATTTTTTAATCGGGTTGCTTGTTTTCTTCTTGTACAGTTGTTTGAGTTCCTTATATATTCTGGATATTAATCCTTTGTCAGATATATATTTTGCAAATATTTTCTCCCACTCTGTTGGTTGTCTTTTAACTCTTTTAATTGTTTCTTTTGCTGTGCAGAAGCTTTTTAGTTTGATATAATCCCATTTGTTTATTTTTCCTTTGGTTGCCCGTGCTTTTGGGGTTGTATTCATGAAGTCTGTGCCCAGTCCTATTTCCTGAAGTGTTTCTCCTATGTTTTCTTTAAGAAGTTTTATTGTTTCAGGGTGTATATTTAAATCCTTAATCCATTTTGAGTTGATTTTAGTATACAGCGAGAGGTATGGATCTAGTTTCATTCTCCTGCATATGGATATCCAGTTATCCCAGCACCATTTGCTGAAGAGGCAGTCCCTTCGCCACTGAATAGGCTTGGTGCCTTTGTCAAAGATCAGCTGACAGTAAGTGTGTGGGTTGATTTCTGGATTCTCTATTCTATTCCATTGGTCAGTGTGTCTGTTTTTATGCCAGTACCATACTGTTTTGGTTATTATAGCTTTGTAGTATAGCTTAAAGTCAGGTAGTGTTATGCCTCCAGCTTTATTTTTTTTGCTCAGCATTGCTTTGGCTATGCGTGGTCTTTTATTGTTCCATATAAATGTCTGGATAGTTTTTTCCATTTCTGAGAAAAATGTCTTTGGAATTTTGATGGGGATTGCATTGAATTTGTATATCACTTTGGGTAGTATGGACATTTTCACTATGTTGATTCTTCCAATCCAAGAGCATGGGATATCTTTCCATCTTCTTGTATCCTCTCTAATTTCTCTCAGCAGTGGTTTGTAGTTCTCATTATAGAGATTTTTCACCTCCTTGGTTAACTCAATTCCTAAGTATTTTATTTTTTTGGTGGCTATTGTAAATGGGCAGGCTTTCTTGACTTCTCTTTCTGCATGTTCACTGTTGGAGAAAAGAAATGCTACTGATTTTTGTGTGTTGATTTTGTATCCTGCTACTGTGCTGAAATCATTTATCAATTCCAGCAGTTTTTTTGTAGAGGTTTTAGGCTGTTCGATATATAGGATCATGTCATCTGCAAACAGGGACAGTTTGACTTCATCTTTTCCAATCTGGATGCCCTTTATTTCCTTCTCTTCTCTGATTGCTCTGGCTAGTACTTCCAACACTATGTTGAATAAGAGTGGTGAGAGTGGGCATCCTTGTCTAGTTCCTGTTCTTAAAGGAAAAGCTTTCAGCTTTTCCCCATTCAGGATGATATTGGCTGTGGGTTTGGCATATATGGCTTTAATTATGTTGAGATACTTTCCCTCTATACCTAACTTATAGAGGGTCTTTGTCATGAATGAGTGCTGAACTTTATCAAATGCTTTTTCAGCATCTATAGAGATGATCATATGGTCCTTGTGTTTGAGTTTATTAATATGGTGTATCACATTTATTGATTTGCGTATGTTGAACCAACCTTGCATCCCTGGGATGAATCCCACTTGATCGTGATGAATAATTTTACGTATGTGTTGCTGTATTCTGTTTGCTAGTAATTTAGTGAGGATTTTTGCATCTATATTCATCAAGGATATTGGCCTGTAGTTTTCTTTTTTGGTTATATCTTTACCTGGTTTTGGTATCAGGATGATGTTTGCTTCATAGAATGAGTTTGGGAGATTTGCGTCCGTTTCAATCTTTTGGAATAGTTTGTAAAGAATCGGTGTCAATTCCTGTTTGAATGTTTGGTAAAATTCTGCTGTGAATCCATCTGGTCCTGGGCTTTTCTTTGTTGGGAGCCTACTGATAACAGCTTCAATCTCCTTTATTGTTATTGGTCTGTTCAAATTTTCTATGTCTTCACGGTTCAGTTTTGGGAGCTTGTGTGTGTCCAGAAATTTATCCATTTCCTCCAGATTTTCAAATTTGTTGGCGTATAGTTGTTTATAGTAGTCTCGAATGATTCCTTGTATTTCAGATGAATCAGTTGTAATATCGCCTTTTTCATTTCTAATTTTGGATATTTGAGTCTTCTCTCTTCTTTTTTTTGTTAGCCATGCTAATGGTTTGTCAATTTTATTTATCTTTTCAAAAAACCAACTTTTTGATTCGTTGATCTTTTGAATTGTTTTTTGGTTTTCAATTTCATTCAGTTCTGCTCTGATCTTAATGATTTCTTTCCGTCTGCTAACTTTAGGTTTGGATTGTTCTTGTTTTTCTAGTTCTTTAAGGTGAAGTGTTAGGTTGTTCACTTGCCATCTTTCTATTCTTCTGAAGTGAGCGTTTAATGCGATAAATTTTCCCCTCAATACTGCTTTTGCAGTATCCCACAAGTTTTGGTATGATGTATCATTGTTTTCATTAGTTTCAATAAATTTTTTGATTTCCTGCTTGATTTCTTCTTGGACCCATATGTCATTAAGTAGAATGCTGTTTAATTTCCATGTGTTTGTATATTTTCCAGAGTTTCGTTTGTTATTAATTTCTAGTTTTAATCCATTGTGGTCTGAGAAGATACATGGGATAATTGCAATTTTTTTGAATTTATTGAGACTTGATTTGTGACCTAATATGTGATCTATCCTGGAGAATGATCCATGTGCTGCTGAGAAGAATGAATATTCTGAGGTTGTTGGGTGGAATGTTCTGTAGATATCTGCCAATTCCAATTGGTCTAGAGTCTTGTTTAGATCTTGTGTTTCTCTACTGATTCTTTGCCTAGATGATCTGTCTAATATTGATAGTGGGGTGTTCAGGTCCCCTGCTATTATGGTATTAGTGTCTATTTCCTTCTTTAGGTCTAATAGAGTTTGTTTTATAAATCTGGCTGCTCCAACATTGGGTGCATACATATTTATGATTGTTATGTTTTCTTGATGGATCAGACCTTTTATCATTAAGTAGTGTCCCTCATTGTCTCTTTTTATGGTTTTTAGTTTAAACTCTATTTTGTCAGATATAAGAATAGCTACTCCAGATCGTTTTTCTTTTCTGTTTGCATGGTAAATCTTTTCCCATCCTTTCACTCTTAGTCTGTGTGAATCTTTATGGGTGAGGTGGGTCTCTTGTAGGCAGCATATAGTTGGGTCCTGCTTTTTGATCCAGTCAGCCAGTCTGTGTCTTTTAATTGGGGAATTTAAGCCTTTTACAATAAGAGTTGTTATTGAAAGGTGTTGATTTATTCCTAGCATTTTATTGGTTGTTTGGTTGTCTTAGGTGTCTTTTGTTCCTTGCTTTCTGATTTACTGTTTGTTTTCTGTGTTTGTTGGTTCCTTAGGTTGTAGATAGTGTTTTTGTTAGCTTGTTTTCTCTTCATGAATGCCATTTTTATTATACTAGCGGGTTTAGATTTTTCTTGGGTTTTTATGGCAGTGGTAGTTATTTTTCAGGAACCAAACCCAGTACTCCCTTGAGGATTTCTTGTAAGGGTGGTCTTGTGGTAGTGAACTCCCGCAGTTTTTGTTTGTCTGAGAAATATACTATTTGCCCCTCATTTCGGAAGGATAGCCTTGCAGGGTAGAGTATTCTTGGCTGGCAATCTTTGTCTTTTAGTATTTTGAAAATATCATCCCATTCCTTTCTAGCTTTTAGGGTTTGTGATGAAAAGTCTGATGTTAACCTGATTGGGGCTCCCTTATAGGTGATTTGACGCTTCTCTCTTGCAGCTTTTAAGATTCTCTCTTTATCTCTGAGTTTTGCCAATTTGACTATGACATGTCTTGGAGAAGGTCTTTTTGGGTTGAATACATTTGGAGATCGTTGAGCTTCCTGGATCTGAAGATCTGTGATTTTTCCTATACCTGGGAAGTTTTCCGCCACTATTTTGTTGAATATGTTTTCAATGGAATCTCCATTTTCCTCCCCTTCTGGAATACCCATGACTCGGATATTTGATCGGTTATGGTTGTCTGATATCTCTCTCAGATTTTCTTCAATGTCCTTGATTCTTTTTTCTTTCTTTTTGTCTGCTTGTGTTATTTCAAACAGCCCATCTTCAAGTTCAGAGGTTCTCTCTTCAACTTCGACAAGCCTGCTGGTTAAACTCTCCGTTGTGTTTTTTATTTCGTTGAATAACTTCTTCAGTTCAGCAAGTTCTGCTACATTTTTTTTCAGGACATTGATTTCCTTGTACATTTCCTCTTTCAGATCCTGTATACTTTTCCTCGTTTCATCATGATGTCTAGCTGAGTTTTCTTGTATCTCATTCAGTTTCCTTAGAATTATCACTCGAAATTCCTTGTCAGTCATTTCAAGGGCTTCTTGTTCTATAGGATCTAGAGTTTGAGATTTATTAACTTTTGGTGGTGTACTTTCTTGATTTTTTGTATTTCTGGTATCTTTTTTTTGGTGTTTATTCATTGTGGCCGGGGGTTTCACAGTTCACCGGTTTAAGACTAATGACTAACTAGGATGTTGCTGTGGTTGCCAATTTCGTATGGCTCCCTCCGTGACTGCTCAGTTGGCCTCTAGTGCCTTGTGTGTGTGGTTGCCTCGGGTCTTGGGCTTCTCCGGGGAGCCACCTTTCTGGTCAGCTTGGACTCTGCTGGGCTGGTGGATCACGTACCACAGGGTGTGTGATCTCTGTTGAGCTTTCACTTCCCGTGCAGGACTTCTCCCTGTTCCGTGTGCTCTGGCCCAGGCTGTTAGATCGTGCAGTGGCGACCCCACCGGGTGTGTGGTTTCTGTTGAGTCTCCGCCTCCCTGGCCGCACGTCTCCCCACTCTGTGCGCACTGTGCTGGGCTGGGGCGTGTCTTCTGCACCCCTCGTCTATCAGCTGGGCCTTCAAGACCCTGCTCAGCACTGCCTCGCCCAGGAAGTCTACCAGGTTTCTGCTGGGCACAGACGACCGGTCTCTCTGGGTGCCTTTGTAGCACTATGTAGATCTTTCTCGGGTCTTGTTCACCTTTGTATCCCCCCAGTATAAACTGAGTCTAGCGCCCACCTGCAGCCTGGTCTCTGGCCGGTTCAAGCGGACCTGGGAACTCTCCTACCACACTATTCCCAACCAGAAATTCGTTAGGCTTTTTTCCAAACTGGTGGCCGCGGAGATGGTGTCTGCCTCCCAGTAACAGGGAGTTTACCTGGGGCCGGAGTCCAGGGTATGGTGGAGTGATGGGTACTACCTTGCCCTCCCGACACTGGCCCGGGACACCCCTGCCACCAGCCCCGCCAGAGAACCGCGGAGGGAGTTGGAGCCGAGGCCGGTCCGCAGGCTCCGGAAAGCCCGGCGCCAGGCCAAGCAAGTGGGAGGGCTCAGTGATGGCCGAGCAGGGCGGAGCTGCCCGCACCTGGGAAAATGGAGGCAGCACCGGGCGGTGAGTGGCCTGGTGGTGCAGGCGGGAGCCGCGTGGGCATGCACCCCCCGAACAGAGCTATGCCAGGGATCACTCACAGTGCTGTGCCAGGTCGGGTGCTCGCTCTCTGTCTCTGGTTTGCCGCCTTTCCCAGTTCTCGGCCGCTGCTGCCTCGGGCTGTTCAGTCGTGGTGCGGCTCGGGCGCTCCCAGGAATCTTCTTTAATGCCGGCCTGAAACCTCGAATCCTGAATAGGGCAGCTGGCTGCCTTCAGCGCGGCCCCGGCCTCTGGGATCCTGGCTGCATCCACAGCAGCCCTGGCGCCGTGTTCCCTGTTTCGAGACTCGCTTTTGCAGCTAAGAATCAGTTCTTTTCCTGCTCCACACTTCAAAGCTGTTGCCTGTAAATGAGGCAGCCTCTCCTGCCGGGGGGGCAAAGTGGCGGTCACCCCCCACGACCGGTCAGCAGCAGCAGTCCTCCCTTAAGAGATGGCGAGAGGAAGGTCCACAAGTTTCCCGGCTGCCTGAGGCCCAGTGGCCACCTTTTCCACCTCAGCTACTCCGCGCCAGCCGCCGCAGCCGCCGCCATCTTGAAACCACCTCCCACAGCTGAGGCTTTTGATCTCCAGGCATCTCCCACGTGCCCTGTCCTGTGTAGATCTGCAATGCTGCGGATACGTGCCAGGCTCTCAGGAATGAACTGTCAGTCGATTACTCTCAGGCTTGTGGAAGGGTTACACAGACCTGGGCTCCAAACCCGGCTTCTATCGTGTGTCAACAGTGCCTTCACCTGTTACCCTCTTAAACTGTTGCCTTCTGTTTTTGGCTGCCACAGCCTTGCACACGACTGTCCTCTCAGCTGAAACTCCTCTTCCTGCTGGGGCCTCTGCATACCTGATTTCTACATCCCTGAGGGCCATGCTCAAAAGTCAGCTCCCACTTCCTCCTCTTCCTTGTGCCAGCTGGTCTTTTGAAAGTCTGGAAAACTGCCTCGGCTTCTTGATGGCACTTCTCACTTTCCTACCTTTGATTAAAGCCGTTTCTGAACAGGGCCCCTCTCTCCTTCTAGCCTCCACTTTCCCGGCCAGTGGGACTGGGATGAGGGAATTTTGTGTCATGCATAGTGCATCACATGTGCTGGCCACCAAACCAGGAACGCAATGCCTTTCTGCAAAACTCTCCTCTACAAGGACGACTTATCATAACAGGATGGCTCCTTTATATAATCATTTCTGTCCACTGCAAGGCAGCATTTCACTCAAGACTTAACATCTCAGTGCTGCACAGCAGAAAACAATGGGGCAAGCACTTACCTTTTGAAATTACATTTTGAAGTCTTTCAGCTGGTTAAGCAGACTCTGAGCTGACCACGAACTCTAACCATAAGCCCTTTCTTTAAATAGAACAAATGTAGCATTCTGGGTACACATGCCATGGCTGGAAAGAGTCACAAAGGAAAACCAAGAAAACAGTTTTCTCAATTATCAGAATCAAACTGCTGAACATTTAAAAAAGCATCTCAATGAAAGCAATTATAGCACAAGCCTCATTTTGCTCATTCCTGGTCCATTAGGCTATGAAGTGCTCTCTGAGATTATGTTTTCCTCTTATTTGTTTGGTTGATCTCTGAGGGCAGAAGGGATTTATCCCAATTACTCTGTGCACCTTTAATCCCACGTGCCTGCAGCTCTGCCCTGCTTGATTGGGTGCTCTGGTGCCATGTGGAAAACATCGTGCCAGTGGGGTGGGGTTGCGCATGGTGCACACTGTTCTCATCCTGACAGGGAGAGTCCTTGGCACAACTTATCCCAAATTCCACTGGGGTAATGTGATGGAAGTGTCCTGGCATCCAGGGTTTGTGCAGTCCTGTGTGCACACACCGAGAGTTTGACTCTACGGGGTAAAAATGCCAACATTCTTACAGAGCTGTATGGTTAGTAAGATGCTTTCAATACTAATGATCTTTTTTTTTTTTTTTGTGACCGGTAAGGGGATCGTAACCCTTGGCTTGGTGTCATCCGCACTGTGCTCAGCCAGTGAGCGCACCGGCCATCCCTATACAGGATCCGAACCCACGGCCTTGGCGCTCCCAGCGCCGCTGCACTCCCAGTGCCACACTCTCCCGAGTGAGCCACAGGGTCGGCCCCTAATGATCTTTTTGATTCTCAGAATAATCTATGAAATAACCAGGGCAGTCACTGAATGCAGTGTCATTAGAGTTCTTTGGTGGCAAGCAACAGAAACTGATTTTGGCTAACTTCAGCAAAAAGTGGAGTTATTGGTGGGATACAGAGGGGCGGATGTAATGAAAGGAATGGAGAAAGAGCCAGGCTGAACTGAACTGGCTCATGATGTCCATCCCTGGGACTCTACACTCAAGAGCCAAGGATCTGGAGAAATCCTAAGACCAACTTGGGTCTGCTTCCCTGTGTAGCACTTACTGAGAGAGGCCCACCCAGAGGGTCAATGAGGGAGGGTGATTGGGGACAGAAGCTGAGCGAGGCTACTCCCCACAAAAGACTTCTGGAGGTTGGAGGCCAAAAGCAACAGTGCATACCGTTGTCCTCATTTTCCAGATAAGGAAATTGAGATGCCAAGAAGTTCAGTGTTTGTCCAGAGAACCACAGAAGTGGAGCCAGGGCTGTAACTCAAGCCATCTGACCGAAGTCCAGTGAGTTTCCCCATCCTCCCTTCTGATTCTATTGTGGACTCAATATGAGCACAGCAAGGCCACATTTTCCTCCCAGATTTGCCCTCAGCACATTTCCTTGGTCCCCCAGCTTCAACCCCAGTGTCTCTGAGCCCTTCCCACCCATCTGCAAGGCTCCTTGACTGGTGTCTTCTGCGGACTTTGGTTTTTATTGTGCAAAGGGCAAATCACCAGCAGGAGAAGGCAGTTTGGTTTGGGTGAGTGGATCGCTTGTAAGTTATACCAGTGGAAATTCCCAAGGACAAAGGCAGCCTTTCACTGAAGATGTAAGATTTCTCTCGATGCTTCTTCACAGAAACCATCAGGACAAGTACTTAACTTTTGAGGTTATATTTTGAAGTCAGTGCTTTTGCTGGGTGTGAGCGGATGGGTTGCTGGACAGTGGGAGCGCTGGGACACGCCTCTGTTAACAGGCTTTTCTTTGATGAAGTAATCGACTGAAAAAAACAGAACTCAATGTCAAGTGGCTGTCAGACCTTCCTTTCTTTTTAAGGTTCCAGAGTAGGAGGTATCTGATGGAGACGGTGAGACACAGGCCTGAAGTCACAGGATAAATCAGTCCTGAGCCCAGAGAACCAAGTCGAATTTTCCTGATTCCAAAGGCACTGGGTAGAGTCAAAACAAATTTGTCCCAGGTGCATGTTGCTGTTTTGAAGATGAGCGCAGTCAGCATCAGCACCTTGGTGGGCACGTCCCTTTCCAGGAACTGGGAGCAGAGGCAATTCACAGCAGCAGACAGAGCTGAAGCCGGGCGTGTGGAGGCTCAGAAACAGAACCTCAACACGATGGAAACCCTGATGGTTGGATCTGAGGACACAAGGCACTCCTTGGTGTAAACTGCCAGCAGTGCTTCAGCTTTTCCAGATAAAAGTTTGGATCATTCATTGCAATTGCATCTTTGTTTGGCAGAAAAGACTTGAAAGGGTCTTTGGTGTGACCAAGAGCGCATCAGGGAGCGCCCACGGCATGCAGAGGTGAGGAACCTTTTCCTGCCTCTGTTCAGATCTTGCCTATGGCCAAGCTAAGCTCTATCGGATCTGGATAAGAACCAGGTGGATTTATTACCCTACCTTGAGGCACCCTTGACTCCCAGACACCCCGATAGGGGGTCCCCGTCCCCATGGGCTGGCCCTCCAGCATGGTGATGAGGCTCATGGGTTGTGCGGGACCCTCGGCAGGTGGCCGCTCAAAGGACTGGACACTGGAGGGTGGTCCTGGGTGCTCCTTTCTTGCTTGCTGCACGTGGGCGAGCAGATCTCTTGGGATGGGCTCTCTTGGTTCCTGGCTTGGGAATTCAGATGAAAGGCTTGGAATTCTGCCCGGAGGATGGTTAGTGGTTATTCTGATTCACAGATAAACATATTATTAGTGTCTTATTGAGGGAAGGGAAAAAAAAGGGCATTTATGACTCAGTTCTTAAAAAAAGGCTTTTGAACTTACCAGTCTGACAGCACGGCCTGACAGAGGTGCTTTCTGCACATCATCACGCTGACTGCAAAGCTGGTTTAGGTCGGAGTCTGTTTTTCCTTCTTGCTGATCGGTGGTGGGACAGAGGACACTGGGTAGAGACACCACGATAATAGCATTTCTGAAGGAGGGCTGGGTGGGCAAACCACATACTCATCTTCTAACTTGGGCACTCCCAGAGTGGGACGGGGACCTGGTGATAATTAGTCCAGGAGACCTCAGGCGGTGGCCGGTTGTCCCTCCTAGGTGGCGGAGCTGTGGGCCTGGGCCTGTGGCACCACATACAGTTGTGCATCTGGCATTCACTTTAAAGAATTTCCTTTTCTTTTCTGTTGTGTCACTCTCCACATTGTCTTCAAGTCCTCAGTACACTTTTGTAGACGTCGCAGGCTGGTCTTAGTGTTGGGGAAACTGAGGAAGGGGCTTGTGTCCATGCTAGGAGGAAAGGGTACAGGAATAGTGGCATATCCTGGGGAAACCATTGTCACAGGGCAGGAGGTGGGAGGCAGGTCCTGCTAGTGACAGCTGGCCGAGGAGACCGGCGACAGTAAGCTGGTGTTCACAGATCAGGTAAACCTCCCCTGTGGCTCCCAGGAGCCCTTTGGGAGGGAACTTGGTGAAAGATGGGGTTTTCTGCAGGTAGGTGCAGTGGTGCCTGGACCATCGCCATTTGGTCATTGAGGGACATACAGGTAGCTCAAACCGAAGGGACGAATGTCCCGTAGGCTGCCCCTCCCCCAGCTTCGTTCTGTCCACTCTTGGTCTCTGTGCCATTCTCCTGCTCCACCTTGGCTGATCCAAGTGTCCTGGCGTCACTGCTTGATCCTGGCATCATCCATGTCACTGTCTGTGATGATGGGTTGCAGTGAGCACAGGAGTGATGGAGAGGAAGGTGCTGGTAACCTGGTGCTGCTGCCAGCAGGGCGGCTTTAGAGTGACTGCAGCTGTGATCCGGCACCGCCTGGCCCCCGATGTGGTTGAGGACACAAAAGTCTGAATCCAAAGACACTGGAAAGTGAATTCACTCAAAAATAGGTTGTTTCTTTTTCAGTAAATAATGTAGGGACTCCATTGACTAATATTTTGGATCTTTATTTTTAATTATAAATGTTCTTATCTCACAAATTATTTTGAGTCCATTTATAAAAATTTTACCACACCAAAGAAAAAGCAGCTGAAGGAGTTAGAGTCAACACAAGAGAAAGAAGAAATAAAGGACACAGAGAGTGGGAAAGGGCACATGTCCACCTGCAGAGTGGAAACGCCCCAGACGGTGACCTTGGCAGCGGGTGCAGAAGCAGGTTTGTTCCTGGCTCTATGTCGAGACGCCTTGACTGTGCTGATCAGGGCTGGAGGCTCACATTTGCCTGCGAAGTTTTCCAGAAAGGAGACAAACGCTCCTGCCTTCAGTGACCGACCGGTGTCCCTGGTCCTCCTGCTGTCAGCTGGGGTCCACGACCTCGAGTCTTCTCTCCTGTCAGAAGGGCTCCTGGTTGAGCCCTGCTGCATGGGTCATGAGCGTGACTCTTGTCCCCTCTTGCCTGAGCTCTAGATCCCCCCATCAGAATTCCTGCTGGAAGTTTCTGTCTCCAGGCCGTGCAGACATCTGCTTATCATGTCCCAAATGGAACTGAATTGTGTTTCTGCGTCTGTATTTCCTATGCTGGCGAGTCACATTTTCTATCTGGAATGCCCACGCCCTGTCTTTTCTGCCTGGGGGTTACGATCGACCCTTATGTCCTTCTCGAAGGCCACCTCTCTCTGCACCTTCTGCTGCCACTCTGCAGTGCCTCACTCCGGAGCGGGCCAAGCTGGCTTTGACTGGGTGCGGGGACCAGGAGCTGGCACAGTGCTCCGGTGCAGTCAGTACTCCATGAATGCTTGCGGACGAGTGCACGAGGAGTTAAGGCAGACTCTTTCCTGCTTGGCAGGAAGTCACTGTTTCTGGAATGTAAAGATGCAGTGTGCCCTGCCCTGTGAGGCAGAGTAGACCCCGGTGCCCACCTGGCAGTGGGGCGAGAACGCCTGTGGGAAGAAACAGAATCCTCCAGAGCTGACAGTAACGACAGCCGAAGCACAGGACTTTTTGTTTCTGACCTCAGGGAAGAGCTACAGAAAATGGGTGCTGTGCTCCAAACCTAGCAGTCAAAATCATGGCCCCACTATGATACACACTTCGCCTGTGGCTAATTTAATATCCAGCTGTCCTCACCTCTGGAACATCCCAGAAGCACTGGAAACTGCATATGTTCTGAGAAGTTACTCAAAGCAATTTCTCCTGAAGCCTGGAGAACTCGAGCGCTCAGTTCAGTGAAGCATCGGTAGATAAGTATGTAAAGGAAAAACTGAGAACTTCGTGTCAGTGGTTAATTATTTCTGTTCCTTTAAAACTTGTCCCCACATTATGCAAATGCCCTGTAGTCAAATGTCTGCTGCACTAACTCTGGGAGAGGATGTGGTTAATGGCAAGACACATCCCTAAAATAAACAAAATATTGAAAAGCTGATTCATCTTAAAAATATTTAAGGTGGGGCCGAGCCCGTGGCGCACTTGGTAGAGTGCTGCGCTGGGAGCACGGCGACTCTCCCGCCGCGGGTTCGGATCCCATATAGGAATGGCCGGTGTGCTCACTGGCTGAGTGCTGGTCACGAAAAAGACAAAAAAAAAAAAAAAAAAAAAAAAAAAAATTTAAGGTGACTTAAAATATTTGAGATTCATTTTGGACTTTTTGGTGGGTAAAGACCCAAAGATGAACAAATACAAGTATTAAACCTTTTTCAGTGTGGAATGACAAAAGCAGAAAAGGGCAAGACCATGGAGCTGACAGATCATGAAAAGCTTGGGCTGGGCACGTGTTCAATCTGGAGGCTGGGTGAAGAAATACGCCTGAGGACAAGGGCATAGATTCCGGGCTAATAGAGTTGTTTAAATGTGCTGAGTAAAATAGTACATTATAGAGTGTGTTACTATAAACGCTTACGAGAGGCTGAGCAGGGTCGCTCGGTTACGCCTGGGTGGCGTTGCTGAGTTTTGCGACGGCACGGTGGCAGGTACTGTGCTGGTGGACCACTGGCTCTCTGACTTGTGTGGCATTTCTCAAGAGTGAGCGCAACGCACACAGATTCCTGTGGTGCCCCAGCGAGATGCACACGTACTGAAATGTGTTATTAGCAGGTTAAAAACTCCTGCTCTTGGTCAATTTTGTAAGCACAGACCCTCATTTGAAATCTGCAGCTCTCTCAGTGTGGATGGGTGAGGAGTGTGGGATTAAGTAGGAATCCCTGTATCACAGCCTCATTGCTCTGTGGAATTCCCCGCTAGAGGACGCTCCTATCCTTATGAGCACACATCATCATTTTAGCGAGGATCTCCAGGAGTCCTGTGGAGGGGGGTAGGTTGGTACTGGGGGGAAGGGAGAACTGTGCCAGAAGAGAACAGAAGTGAGGAAGGTCGTGGTTGTGGGCTGGTGGGGGCCAATCTCAGGAAGGAGACAAAGTTGGCCAGGCAGAGTGGGGTTTTGAGAGGGTGAGAAAGGACAGCTGGACTCAAGGGGGACAGTGTTGAGGGACAGGCAAGATCCCTGGGTACTAAGTCCCCCAGTCCGCACAGATCTTGTCTTGTAGCACCGTCCAAGCACTGCTGGCTGGAAGCAGCTGTGTTTCCTCTTGATTGGATTTGGGACGATGTCCAGGTCTGGCTGGGTCTCTGGTGTGGGTGGAGGATCAGTGAGCAGCAACAGCAGCCAGCCCCTGATCTGGAGGGTTGCCCGGGCTGGCTTCTATGGGTGGGCAGTTGATTTCAGGGGCTGATTTCTCTTGAGACTCAATTTTTTCCCTTTTTCTTGTGATTGGAAACCTCAATTCATATCCTATTTAAACTCCTGCATTCAAGCTTATAATTTTTCATTAAAAAAAATTACAGGGTTGGCAGTGTAACTCAAGTGGTTAGAGTACAGCTTCATAACACCAAGGTCACAAAACGAAACCACCCCTGAAGGGGGGCATTTGAGGGGACTCCAGGCAAACTGTGCACCAGGACAGGGAATGGGAGAGGCACCTGCATCTGCTGGGCGTTGCCTGCGACCAGGCCTTGTGTGGCCCCTGCACCCAAGGTGTGCACTCTTACACGGACTGTCAAATGCTTCAGCAATCTTGTCCAGTAGGGCTTTTCTCTCCTTATTGTAGAGAAGAAAAACCACAGCTAGGAGAGGTTAAATAACTTGTTCATGGTGCCAAACTAAGAAGAGGCCCAGCCGGCTGACACCTGTGTGTTATCTACTGCACCAGGGCTAGAAAGGGTATTTTAATTAATTGGGGCTTGGAGAATAATCTCGAATCTCTAATTCATAGGGAAATTTCTTCATGAAATTTAAGAGAATGGAGATTGGGCATAAGCTCTGAAAAGTGCACTAGCTCAGCTGTCTTTAGGAAGGTCATCCTATGTAAACAAATTAAAGAACATGTTGTGAAGCACAAACTGTCCAGCTCTGGTATGATGGGCACTCAGTCCAGGGTCATTGGCTCAGCTAGGGCTTGACTTTGTGGCTGGGTGCTCGGGGAAGTCTACAGCTGGGGAATCCTGTGGGCCTTTCTAGACATCTCTGCATGCTTGTAGACAGTGGGGCCCTGGCTTTGCCAAATGCTACACTTACTTCTTGGCTTTCATTGATAGGGTTGGGCTGGTCCTGTTTTGTCTTAGCTGGTCTAGTAATGTCTGGAGTTATCAATAGAATGCATTCATGTATTCATTCATTCATACAACAAATATTTATTGAGTGTCTACTATGTGACAAGCCTTGGGCTAGATTCACATGTGAGCAGTGTATGCTATGACTAGCACCATCCAGTAAAACTTTCTATGATGGAAATGTTCTATATCTGCACTGCTTAATATGTCAGTTACTAGACACATGTAGCTAGGGTGACTGAGGAACTGAATTTTTTTTTTGGTGGTTGGCTGCTATGGAGATCCAAACCCTTGACCTCAGTGTTATAACACCACACTCTAACCAACTGAGCTAACTGGCCTAATTTTTAAAGGAATTTTAATTAATTTAAATATGAATAGTCATATGTGTACAGGGGCTACCATATTGGATAGCACATGGCTGGATTAATCTTGGATTATATTTTGAAAAATCACAGAATCAGAAAACACTACATATACTGAAAACATATGATTGTTAAAATTTTAGAAAAATTACATATGATGCACTCATATATAATTGTAATAAATGTTAAGTAGAATTTCTATGTATCGATTTATTCAAAGACATGTGGGTGGTATTGTCTATGTGTCAGGCACTATGCTAGATTCAGGGGGAGGGAAAAATGATGCATGAGACGTAGTCCACATTCTCAGGAAGCTCACAGCTTTGTAGATAAGTGTCTTCACCCACATGTGTACATTTACACACCCACGCATACAAACACCAAGGGACCAACTGCCCAGGGCCTGTAGGCAAGTGCTCCTCATAATCACAAGATGACAGTTCCAGCCATCAGCTCCAGAGGAAATACATGTGTTTCTTTTTAAGAACAAGGAAACCTTTCCTAGAAGTCTACCAGCCAACTTCCTCTTGCATCTCCTTGGCCAGGACTTCAACACACGTCCATGCCTAAACCAAGCCCTGGCAAGAGGAATGGAATGATCATGATTGGCATAGACAGTCAGGATTTAGCCCTTCTCTTGTGGATGGACACCTGAACAAAGTCAGCTTCTGTCAGCAAGGAACCGGGGTGGTGGGACAGAGGGTGGGTCGCAATTGCCGTCTGTTGCCGACCAGTACCCGAGGGGAGATGGTGGGAAATGAAGAGACACTCTTTATGGGATCCGGAGGGACTTACAGGCCGATGACCTGCAAGGCATCTCAGTTTATTTTAGGTTCCTTTTTATAAGCCAGTGAAAAAACAAGTTGTACTGATTAAATCAATTATATCTGGTACCAAACTATTTATAGGACATTTTCAGTTGTCATGGCACTTGAAGGTTCATGGCTAACTGGTTACCAACAAAATAAGAACATAAGTTTCTCATTTACAAAGCTCTCGAAGGTCAGACCTCAGGAGGATGCAGAAGGGGGAAAAAGGCAAAACGGGGAGCCAGCCTTGCTGGCTTCTTTCCTAGAATAGCAAGGACTTTGTCAGCTTGCTATTCAGTACCTCACATTTCCCCCTTCTGTATTTTGGATGATGACGACCCCAGGACCTCCCAATCTGAAGCTGTAATTGGTGGGTAGTGGTACAGAGTTGCTGTAATTGTTGGTTGCTACAATGGAGGCAGACTGAAAAACACAAAAAGGCAAATACAGAAGCAACTATAAACACTGCTAACAAATACAATATCTGCTGTACAGTGTACAAGGGATACAATTGAGAGTTTATTGAACAATGTTTTCACAATTTTCTCAGGAGCCACAGTATCTAACTGACTATTTTGAATGTTTAGAATGTCTTGATGTAAAATGTCCAAATCTATACTAAAATTGTTTGAATGCCAGACCCCTAGCAGATGGTGATGTGTTTTCTCCCATTCCCATTCTGTCTTATAGAGCTTTGCGGTTACACAAATCCGTTTATAGGCAGCATGGCATTGCAACAAGATGCATGTTTTTAAAATTTGTACCTCTTCTCCTAAATAGTCTACTGCTATTTCAAGAGCATTAAGCTTGGCATTAATTTTTCTATCTATCTCCCCTTGTACCATTAAGGCTCATGAAGTATTTTGAGCCAATGGATTTACATAATGGGCAGTATGGATACTTTGAGACAGAGCAAGCATAGAGGTCACTGCGCTGCCCGCAACAGAAATAAGTGCAAAGACTCCAGTAATAAGCAATCCTAGAAAGAGCTTTTTTCCAGATAACAGTGCAGAAGAATGGGATAAAACCTGAGTGCTTGTATCCTCATACCAAGAGCCATTTACATGCACAGGGAGGACAACAAAAGAAGGTTGGGTTAGAACCTTTAATCTCCTTTCTTTGTGTTCATTCCCAATACTGGAAGAGATACAGGATGTTAAAATACGTTGGTTACAGGAGATATTATAAACATTACCAGGGGGTGTTATTTTGAAATTTCCCACAAGCAGCACATTGGGAGAAGCTACACAGGAGCATAGACCATAGGAAATTGCAAAATTTTGAATTTGGTCTATGATAGTTACAGTAACAATACTCAATGAAGCAAGCAATCTCCACAAACCCGGCTGGGCCACACCCTGAGTTGTATACCATATGCTAGTCACCCAACCCCCGGGCACCACCCAGTCGGATGGCAGCCAGGGTTCTAGGTGATGACGAGGCCAGTCCCATAATACCTTCTCATTATCTGAAGAAAACCCAACAGGGTGGTGTAATACGGAGTGGGATAATAACATTCCAGCCAGTGGGGGTATTTGACAAAAGGCTGTCTGTGTTGATCCGCACAGGAAGACAGCCCTGGGGGGCTTCTTGAGCACCAGTTTTTAAATCTTTTATTCCACCTAATCCATACATCACTGCAATCTGCATGTGAATTCCTGGATGGGGTGGGAGTCCTTCTAAGGCGCTTCTATCCCGTGCGCCATTTTTCCTTGGATGTGGGTGTGAAATCAACCGAACCTAGGCTTAGTGGTAAAACAAATACGTAAAGCAGAAAAGTAAGCAGAGTAATTAACACACTTATTTACTTCAGGAATTATAGATCCATCCTCCCCGGCCATCAATAAGGTATCATTAGTAAAGACACGAAAACTCGGGTCAACCCAAGTCCTAGGCCTTAACACAGGAGGGTTAGGATAATATGCCCCCAAAGTTTCTCCCCCTACTACACTAACCTGACAAGACAGAAGTGCCATCATAGCTAAAAATAGCACCTCCAGCGTCAATTGCCCTCCTGCCCTCTTTACCACTTCTTGAGCATCCGACGTAAGTCATTTGATTTGGCCCCAGGTGACCGGGGATGCTCTCCTAGTACCATGTGCTTTTCTACTCATCGGCGTCAGAGGAATCAACCTTAGGCATTTCATTCTCTCTGTCACTTCTTTGGTTTGGTCTTGTTCTGTTCTCTCCATGTTGCACCAGGCTCTCTGGGATCCAGTGCGGGGCACCTGCATTTCTGGAGAAAACACACACATACCCTCTACCCCATGTTAATACCAGATCGGGTCCATGCCAGTCATTGGTTTGAGGGTCTCTCCAGAGAGCCTCAGCCCATGCCTGTCGATCTTGAGGATGCAAACATTCAGAAGCAGACAGACCATCTGCATTTACATTAAGAAAATTCAAAACAAACAAGGCATGGTTTAAAATGTTATGTTGTGACAGGGGGTATATTCACCCCTTCTGCATTTTAAGTATTTGAGTTTTCAGCATGCCATGAGCACGTTCAACAATGCCTTGTCCTTGTGGATTGTAAGGAATACCTGTATGTAAACAATATTAAATGAAGAAAAAAATGCAGCCAAAGCTTTAGGAGTGTAACTTGGAGCATTATCTGTTTTGATGCATTGGGGCACTCCCAAAATAGTGAAAGCAAATAAACAATGAGCAATAACCTGCTTCATAGCGTCTCCAGTTCTTGCTGAAGCCACAAGAAAGGCGGGAAAAGTGTCAATAGCGACATGAACCAAAGAAAGAGAACCCAAAGAAGAAAGAGGAGTGACATCCATTTGCCAGTGTTGTGCAGGCAACACGCCACGAGGGTTAACTCCATAATGGGGAACTGGTTGATGTAAAGGGCAAGATTTACGAGACTGGACGATCTGGCGAGCGGCCTCTCTGGTAAGGTTAAATTGGCGATGTAGTGCTTGAGAATTTTGATGATGAAAAGCATGTGAATGTTGGGCAGATTCGAAAGTAGTATAAACCTTACGTGTAATTGAATCCGCAAGGGCGTTGCCAGATGAAAGAGGACCTGGTAAAGCTGAATGTGCACAGATATGGGAGCAAAAAAAGGACAAGTGTGGTTATGAATTAAAGTTTGTAAGGAGACAAAGAACGTAATTCAGGGTCAGAGGTGGAACTTATCCGAGCTGTTCCAATATCCTGCAAAACTAAAATTGACTATTGACTGAATATAAGTTAAAGGGACTGTTCTGTAATAAGGAGAAAGCATAAATATCAGCATGAAGCTCAACACACTGTGCAGAGGAGGCTTGAACATATCTAGAAAAGGGTTGGTCATCAATAATTACTGCTGCTAGTCCAGTGCTGGAACCACTGGTAAACACAAGGGAAGCATTAGATAAAGGAATCAAAGAAATATTCTTAGGAAGGATGAAGGAAGTATGCTGAAAAAATTGTAACAGTTTATTCTGAGCGTAGTGGACAGAGATTTGGCCAGTAAATTCTGCAAAGCCTTCTTGCCAAGCAGTGACAGAGCTCATTAACCATTGAAACCGCTGCAATGAGAAAGGAATAGCAATATAATGAGGTCAATTCCAAACAACTGTTGCAACCGATGCTGTCCTTTGATAATCAAAGCTGTGAGAAATAGATAATAAGGAGTTAAGGTACGAGTCTGATTACCTGGTAAAAAAAAAGCCTCTCCAATGGGCCATGTTTTTGCCATATTAATGCAGTGGTAACAATAGGTGTGGGAAATAGGATAAGAAATATGGATGAAGATGGGTTTACACGAAAAACCTGTGCTTTGTGAATGGCTTGTTCTACTTTCTGCAATGCACGGATTGCTGCAGGAGTCAAACTTCTGGGAGAATTAGGTAATGGGTCACCCTTTAAGATGTCAAATAAAGGCTGAAGATCCACAGTTGTAAGTCAGAGGGAAGGGCAAAGCCAGTTAATGTCTCCTAGTAATTCTTGGAAATCATTAAGTGTGTTCAAAGAGTCACATCTGATTTGAATTTTTTTGTGGGTGGATGGTCTTATTGTCTATGATATGACCCAAATAGGAAAAGGGGTGTTGCATTTGAATTTTTTCTGGAGATAGAACCAAACCATAAGTAGCTAATACCTTGGAAAGGGAATCAAATATTGAAAGTCAGTGCTGTTGATTTTCATGGGCAATTAGAATGTCGTCCATATAATGAATAATATATGCCTGAGGATATTGGCATCGCAAAGGCTCAAGAACATTAGAAATATATTTTTGACATAATGTAGGACTATTAGCCATACCTTGTGGCAATACCTTCCATTGACATCTTTTCATGGGGGCTTGAAAATTAAAAGAGGATACACTGAAAGCAAACCATTCACAATGTGAAGGAGGCAAGGGGATGGAAAAGAAACAGTCCTGCAGGTCCAGGACTATTAAATTAAATGAAGCCGGGATGGCTATAGGAGGTGGAAGGCCAGGTTGTAAAATGCCCATGGGTTTCATAACTGTGTTAATAGCTCGGAGGTCTTGCAAAAGTCTCCATGAGCCAGATTTTTTCTTAATGACAAAAATAGGGGTATTCCAAGGAGTATTAGAGGGCTCAATATGGCTCTTTTGAAGTTGATCTTGAACCAAATTTTGACAAGCAAGCAATTTCTCCTGAGTAAGGGGCCACTGATCCACCCATACAGGTGTATCTGAGATCCAAGAAATTGGATCAGTGGTGGCAGGAGATATCAGGGCCTCTATTATGAAGGGGTAGAAGAATGGTGCAGAATTTCATTGGGACTAAATAGTAAAGCTCCAATTTGTGGCAAGACATCATGTCCCCACAAATTAATAGGTATAGAAGAAAGCACATAGGGACGAAAAGTCCCAGAATGGCCTTCATTGTCAGTCCAAGTGAGGAAAGAGCTACTGTGCCAAAGTGCACTTGATCGGCCAGTTCCTTGGAGCTCAGTCATGGCTGGCTGCAAAGGCCAAGAAGCAAGCCAGTATGTTTGGGACATGACAGAAATGTCAGCTCCCATATCTAATAACCCTTTAAAGAGTTTTCCCTGAATAGATAACACTAATTCTGGGTGTCCCTTTCCTATTTGTTGTATCCAATAGGCTTTATCAGATGGTCCAACCCCCTGCTCTCCCTGTGCGGTATTTTGAAGCACTTTACCTGTAATTAAAAGAGGGACCAATACTAGTTGAGCTATTTTCATGTCAGGAGAGACAGTGATGATCCCTTGCCCTGCAGCAGCCATAACTCATATCTCTCCAGTAAAATCAGAGTCAATGACTCCAGGAAACACCTGAAGACCTCTTAATGTAAGGCTGCTCCATCCCAAGATAATCCCTACACTGCCTGAATGTAAAGGGCCAAATATACCAGTAGGGATGGCTTGTGGCCCCATAGTAGGGGTTAACACAAACCGAGCTGTGGGGCTGAGATCCAATCCTCCACTTTCTCTGGTTGCCTGGGAGAGGTTGGTGATGGTTTTTTGGAAGCCAACTCCAGACTTTGTGGGGGATAGATAGACATGTCCGCTATTGTTTGACGAGGCCAGGCCAGGCCCCATTTCCCGTTTCCCCACTGGGGAAGAGGTCAACCCTCTACCATGGTTTTAGAATGGCATTCATTAGCCCAGTGGTGTCCCCTCTGACATCTTGCGCAGATATCTGGAGCAGGTGTGGAAGGGGAGTTATCAGGAGTGGAAGCTTGATTAGGACATTGCTTTGCAAAATGACCTCCTTTTCCACATTTAAAACATGTTTTGGATCTATGCTTTGGATTTTTTTTCCTTGCTCTCTAAAATATTGAGAGGGTGTTATATTTTGCAAGGCAGCAGCAAAAGCTACCCCATGCGTATATGAGGGCCCAATATCTGCACAGAGATGGACATAGTCAGAAAGTGTCCCCTTATGATAAGAGCAAATAGCAGTCTGGCAAGCTGAATTGGCGTTTTCATAAGCCAGCTGCTTGGTCAGCAGCATTCCAGCCTCCCCATCTACCACTAGGCATCCCACAGCCTGTAACAAATGGGACAAGAAGTCCTGGTATGGTTCATTGGGAACCTGACAGACTTTACTAAATTCCTCTGTTTTAGTACCGGCCGTGGGAAGCATACTTCAAGCTTGTGGGGCAATGGTATTAATCTGTTGGTAAACATCAGTGGAGAATCCTAACTGTTAGGGTGGAGAAGTCACCCTCACCAGCCAACATATCAAAAGTGACTTCAGGTCCTTCTCTGTGATTGTGCTCAGATTGTTCCTGAGAACATTCGGAAAACTCTGATTTCTACAAAAGGTATTTGCCTCCAAGACAGGCTTTTGCTATATTTTTCCAATCCACTGGGGGGAGAGCTTCGACTGCCATTGTTTCAAGTAAGCTCCAAGTAAAGGGAGCTGTAGCCCCATACTGCATAACCGTGGTTTTTAGCTCCTTCAGAGTTTTAAAAGGGAGCAGTTGATACTCCCGCACTGCTTGTCCCTCAGCATTTAAAGACTCAGTAACAGGATAACATCTGTATCCCTGCAAGCCATCCTCCCCTCTCTCCCTTGCCATTAGGAGAGCCTTCTGTAAAGGAGACGTTTGAGGGGCAGGGCATAGGATAGGGTATGTTTGAGGCACCACGGGGCCATGGGAACACAGAGAGGATGCCTTTGAAGACCGTTTATGATTTTGATGGCATTCATCAGATGGTCAAAGGCCAATAAAAAGTCAGGGGACTCAATGGCCAAAGGTGGGAGTGAAGGCAGTGGCTTGGCAGGAGGTGACTCCACCTCACTATCTATTTCCTCTTTATCCTCTATCTCTTCAGTACATTCCCCAATCAAAGGTTTTTCAATAACATCAGTGGGGGAGAAAAGCATATCAGGAACTTCAATAGGTTTAGAGACAGATGACACCACAGGGGCTTTAGAAGCCTCATGGCCAGGATGCAAACAGTTTTTGATCAAATTCCATAAAGAAAAGGTGTCAACAGGGACCTCAGAAGGACCCACAACACAATAATGTTCTTGGAGCCATCTCCCAACATGTTCCCAAGTTTCAATACTGACTGTCCCTTCTTCAGGAAACAAGGGGCAGACTTCTTGAATGTGATGTAAAAATTTTTCTAATTGAACATCTGAGACCTTCCAGCCCTGGCCTTTAAGCATAGATTTCAAAACTTGGAGAAAAGGATTCCATTCTTTGCTCCCTCCTTGCCCCATTAGTTTTACTCCTGACTATCTGACTATATGCCTTCTTTCCTAAACAGAATAGGTGTGCACCCTAAAACATGAAGGTTTCCTCACCTGTTTCCAAGAAGTTTCTCTGTACTCAGGTCCCTGTTTGGGCGCCACTTGTTGCTGACCAGTACCTGAGGGGAGATGGTGGGAAATGAAGAGACATGCTTTATGGGATCAGGAGGAACTTACAGGCTGATGACCTGCAAGGCATCTCAATTTATTTTAGGTTCCTTATAAGCCAGTGAAAATAACAAATCGTACTGATTAAATCAATTATATCTGGTACCAAATTATTTATAGAACATTTTTAGCTGCCATGGCACTTGAAGATTCATGGCTAACTAGTTATCAACAAAATAAGAACATAAGTTTCTCATTTACAAAGCTCTCAGTGTCCTGCGTTCAATCAAAGGTCAGACCTCAAGGGGATACAGAAGGGGGGAAAAAGGTAAAACGGGGAGCCAGCCTTGCTGGCTTCTTTCCTAGAATAGCAAGGACTTTGTCAGCTTGCTATTCAGTACCTCACAGCTGTCCCTCTGAAAATGTTCCCCTCCTCTGATTCAGAACAAGCCCCTCCATCCCTGGTGCCCTGTTACTCCTCTGTTACAGCATGTGCAAAAGACAGTGTTAGTGTGTGTTCAAGGGTGTGCTTCCCCGTGAGGCCTGATAACAAAAACATGCTTTTCTCTGCAATACCATGAGCTCAGCGAAGGGTGGGATATGTCTTACTCACCTGTCAAAGTTCCACACCCAGAGCAGTTCCTGGCATACCTGCAGCTCAGTGAATACTTGTGGGATTGAATATGCATTTATTCAAGCACAACGTGATCCACAATCCACGTGTTCTCTTCTCGTTTGTTTTTCAGAGGCTGCACCTGCTGGTCTGGATTGCAGCTGGACTGGAAGGGAGATTTATTTCCACTGAGTGAGGAAGTGTGAGAGTAAGCAGGCAGGTGGCAGCTGAAATGTGGGAAGGGGCTCAAGAGAATAGTGTCAGATGGACGGTGACTTTCAGAGGCTGCAGAAGGTGGATTAGCCAACATACCGAAGTGAGGTGTCAATGCAGAAACTTCCAAATGGGACCAAGCATCAAAGCCTTCAAGAAGCTGATGTAATTGACACTTGGGATATGTTTGTATTAATTCACACAGACTACAAAAGCATAATTTTATCTAGAATCTTCCATCTAATGCCCTCATTTTCTCCCTTTATTCTCACCTTTTCTTTTTGGCCTGGCTTCCTCACTCCTGGGCGTCTGACTCAGGTGCCCCTGCAGTTTCTCACTGGGATGCTTATGGAGAGTCAGATGCCTACATGTGGAGTACTTTTCCTGTCTCTGGGAATTAGACGTTAAGAGACATGAAATGGCACAAGACCAAGTACACCTTAGCTCTGAGTTGGAGCCTCAGAGAGCAACGCACCTGTGTCTCATTATCTTAGCTCTGTGCAGAAAAGGATCCAACAAGTTGAGATTTAATGTCATGTTTTCAGCTTTCACAGAAGGCAGCTAACACAACAATGTACTTTTGAAGAGCAAGCCTGGGTGTTTTACAAAAACATAGTGGAGGACTTTATATATCAAAGTCCTTTTCATAATAGCCCACAGGGCAGGAAAAGGTTTGTTTCTGCAGATCAACTTCCTATTCATCCATCAGTGACAAGTACACCCTGTACTGTCACGGACACCCAGCACTGAATTTGCCCCACGGTGGCATCGCTCAGGTCCTGGTGCCTGATGGCATCTATTTATTTGCTCCTTTCAGCTGATTTTGATTTTGTTTTTATTTACTGCTCTGTTTTATAGTATGGTTAACTTTCTTGGTCACCTCAAATGTTTACGGATATGTGTGCATGTGTTTTTTCCCACTTACCTACCCACCTACCTGGATTACGGTGCATAATCACTATCAGCCCTGGTGTAGCCAATGGAGATTCCCAAGCAGGAAGCCAGTCCCTGTATTGCGTCTTCAAAATCCCTCTGACCACCCCCACCCCACCTCCCACACGGCTCTTTGCCCTGGGAGACAAACAGGCACACATCACTATTACCACTTTACTGATAAGGAAGATGAGGAGCCGGCATAGTTACATGACTTGAGGAAAGTCACGTACTCCTTAATGGCACGACTGGAGCTGAGAGCCAGCGTCAGGAGAGACAATCCTCCTGGGGCCTGCCAAGCCCACGGGGTGGGCCAAGACTGGCCACTGCTCTCTCAAGGCCATGCTCGGGTGGTTCATGCAGCCGATGCCCCTGAGTGATGAGGTTGTGTCCCTTCCCACCCCTAAAGAACAGATTTTCTGTTTGCCAGAAAAGCAGAGATTCCCCAAGCTCGGTGTTCCTCAGCTGCGACACAAACCCGCTTCACATGTAGTAGCAATCTGAGCCATTAGGTTGCTTCCGTGGAACCTGAGGGTGAGAGGAACCCATGCAAGTGTCTGATGCTCATCCCACTGACTGCATCGTGAGTAACAGTGTCCTGTATTTCTGGTCCAGGAGCTTCAGGCTAACTTAGCTTACAAGTGGGGTAGAATAAAATCTTAGACCTGACACCCAGCTTCCTGAGTGGCTGGAGCTCTTCCTACCATGGCATCGCAGCTTAAATAACCTGATGTGAGAGGAAGAAATGATGGCCACAAAGACCGTGGGGTGGCACAGCTAGATCTGCTCCAAGATCCTTGCTTTTAGTTTTCTAGGCCTGGGCTGCTGTCGTCAAGCCTGGAGTAGACAGGATAACACGCAGCTGACTGGTTCCCTGGCGAGCAGAGATCCCTGCTGCCAGCCTAGGCCAATCTGGGGCAGCCAGCAGGAGCCACAGGGGAGGAGCGTGGGGCATGAGAAAGAGTGGAAAGGGAAGAGGATGACACTTTTCAAAGACATGTAATGCCCCTTCACTGTGCTATGCACCTGTCATGCCATGACAAAAGGGAGTAAGGGCGGTTCTGCTAAGGCACTGCGGCCTTGAGGATGGACGGTGTGGATCAGGATAACGACGGTGGCGGCTTGCAGGGCTGGTGGGGAGCAGGGAGGGGACCACTGTGAGAGCAGGGCTGTTGGAGGAGGGCAGACATGGGAGAGACGGTGCTGTGTGGGCCAGGCTAGAAGAAGGGAAACTGAGTCCCGGCCAGCGTCGTGACTGCACCCTTAAGATATTCTAGTTGCTTTGAGCCTTGCTCACCAGTTCCTTGAAAAAATCCTCAAGAAATCTTAGACAGTGAAGAGAGACCTAACTCCAAGGGCTGGTTCCAGCTCTTTAAGCTGAACAAGTCTCCTTGCGCATGTGGTCCATAGAGAGCGAGGCCAGCTCTGGCCAAGACACATCAACCGGGGAGGAAATCCGGAGCGACAGCAGGTGCTCCTTGGAACACCTCTCCCTTCACTGACTGAAGTAGATGGGCTCTGTCACAAAGCCTTTAATTGCTCAGCAAATATTTAACTGAAATTGAATAGTTTTCCTTCAGGGAAAGTTAACACTCTTAAATCACCAGCAAATGAGAGGCTTGTGAAAAATTTGCCAGAGCACTCTGTGTGTGTACACAGTGGCTCATGGCTAATAAATAGATCATTTTCTTTATGGCTAGAGATCTGTTTAATGTTTAATTTTTAAAAATTGTGCCACTTATAGGAAGTATCTAAAGTAATCAAATTCATAGAAACAGAAAGTGGAATGGTGGCTCTCACGGGCTGGGAGAGCGGGATGGGGAGCTGTTTAATGGGGACAGAGTTACACTGTTGTGAGATGAAAAAGTTCTGGAATGGGTCACACAACAATGTGAATGTATGCAACACTACTGAACCGAACACGTAGAATGGTTAGAATGGCAAATCTTATGTATTTTTAAGCCACAATTAAAAAAATTGTAGTGGACACCCATGGAGAGAGTGAACATGGTATTGATTTTATAGTTTTAACGTCCCTGGTTGACTTAAATTAAAATGTTCGTGCTATAGGAAGAGGCAAAAGTTAGGAAAGAAAAGACTTCTCTTTCACTGAATTTTAGGCAGCTCCTCAGAGTACTGGTAAGTAGCAGTTCGTTGACCATCTGTCCAATGCATGGAGGTGTATGTACATATATATGTACATATATATATATATATAAAACAGGCGGGCTCGCACATGTACAGGACGTGGATACTCTTCTTAACTTTTCACTAAAAGTCACTGCATGTTTTCTCAGGCAAAACAAAATCATTTCAATGTTTATTAATTTTCTAGCCATTATAAAAGATCACTAGTAAAGGAAGACACCTCTGGGTACATATCCAAAATAATTGAAAGCGGGGTGACAGGAGACAGCTGTTCAGCTGCGTTCATAGCAGAATTATTCGCAGTAGTGAAAAGGCAGAAGTGATCCAAGTGTCCATCGAAGGATGAGCGGGTCAACAAATGGGGCGCGTGTGTGTGTACAAGGGAGTAGTGTTCAGCCTTGAGTGCGAGGGACATTCCGGTGCCAGCTGCAGCACAGATGAACTTGGAAGACATTGTGCTGAGTGAAATAAGCGAGACACAAAAAGACAAGCCCTGTGCGATTCCACCTGTATGAGGTCCCGAGAGCAGTCGAAGTCACAGAGACAGGAAGTGGAATGGTGGCCGCCAGGGGCTTTCAGGGGTGGGATGCGGGGTGACTAGCGTCTCTGTTTTGTGAGATGAGAAGTTCTGGAGGTGGATGGGGGCCATGGTTGCGCACCAGGGTGAGTGGATTTAACGCCACTGAACTGGACACTTAAAAATGGTTAGACTTTTTGTTGTGTGTATTTTACCACAATTATAAATAATAATTTTAAAATGATGTTAAAAAGATCACTAGTTAAGGAAGCAACTCATCAACTTTGCCATCTGGGTCATTCGTGTCCGGGGCCGCTGGACCACGCGTGAGTTGGGCTCACAGGACTGAAGACTCACTCTGGCGCTCCACATCCAAAGGCAGCAGGGTCGAAATATGGTGGAGAGATGTGAGTCCTGTCTCGTCCTCAGTCTCATCTCTCTGACACACAGGTGCTCTTGTCTGCAGAGCTGGAAGGTGGTTGGAATGCGCAGGACCTGCCTTCCTCCCGTCTGCTATTCCTCCCACATTCTGAAGGCAATTTCCCCACGTGCCTGTGTGGATGTGAGGAAGACTTCCCAGCATCAAAGAGGTTTTTGTCTTTTCATCACTAAAGAAAGCTTTTGATTCAGCCACAATCCTGTCTGAGTGAGGTAATCTCTCCAGGGTTTCATTTGTAGAAATTGTTGGTTCTTAAGCGAGACCACTCCCATATTGACCCAAGACATCCATCAGGCACTGCCCTTCCAGCCTCGCCAGGGTCAGCGTAGGAGCTGGACGCTGGCTTTCTCCCATCCCCGTCAGCGTCACCCACCCACGAGCCGTGTCTACAGATGATTGTGTCACGGGAAAGCTGTTGGATGAGAATACTTTCTTCCACAACCACAGGCTCGTGTGTTGCTTTGTAGGCAAAATTCCTGCCCCAAAATGAGCAGTTTGGGAGTTTAGACTCTTGGCAAAGCCTTGATGGTAGGAAATATAACTTAGTCCATATTTAAAAAATAACGATGTTCCCTTGATCAGCATTAACCTATAGGTATTTAGTTGAAATAAAGGAAGAAAATGATGAACTTAACCCAGTTAAAAAGCAAGAAAAAAGAGGTGGGGCCCGGCCTTCTGGAAATGAAGTGTGGTGCAGGGTACCTGCAGCCTTGCAGGCCTTTGCCACTTCCCTGGCGAGAGCCTCAGCTGCTCCGTTCACTCTGAGGCACAGCCTCAAGTAGGAACACCCCTGTCTGTGTTTCTACATTCACTGTTGAGTCAGATGTTGCTACCTCTGGTTGTTTTTATTATTATTATTATTTATTTTTATTATAACAAAGTTGATCGTGCATATCTGTGGAGTACAGAGTTGAACATCAATCCTCAGTGTGACCTTTACTGGTTTTGATTCACTTGATTTTTGATCTTTATCTTGTCCTTATTGGATCGTATTTTTTTTTTTTTTTACCTTGAGTTAGTAAGTACATTTTATTGGAGACCCATAGTGCGAAATTGCTAACTAACCATGTCTCAGCCGTACTGTTGCCAAATGTGATCGGGCTGAGGTGAAGGCACCTGCTTCCGTGCCCCTCCCACACCAGCAATTCTCACGAGCAATTCATGGCCCATCTCATCTCATCTATACCCTTGCCTGACCTCTCCCCCACTCAATTATTTGCTGTGTATTTCTGACATTATATCATTTCATCAGTAAATATTTCAGTATATTACCTCTAAAAAACAAGGATTCTTCTTTCAAACAAAATCACAGTATCATGGTCACACCTAAAAAAAAAAAAAAACCACAATAATTTCTTAATATCATCAAGTATACAGTTTACACATTTTTCCTGCTGTCTTATGTTTTTTCTTTTTCGGGTGACTGGCCAGTACAGGGATCGAACCCTGGACCTTGATATTATCAGCACCATGCACTGACCAAGTGACTTTACTGTCCAGCCCAATCTTATGTTTGGTTTTTAAAATTATTTATTTGAATCAAAATCCAATTAAGATCCTTAAGTCTGAAAGGTCTCTTAAGTCTTTTTAAGTCTCTGAGTTCATCCTCCACCTTTTTCCCCTTACTTATAAAAAAAGTTTATTTTTATTTTATCTTTCCTTTTTTCATTATTTCTATAGCAGTTTTAGTTTTACAGAGAAATTGAGCAAAAAGCACAGATCGTTCCCAGGCCCTCCCCCCACCACATGTGGTTTCGCTGGTTACAGATGTGCTATGGTCCTGTCGTGTGTTACATGTATGAATCAGTACTATTACGCTACTGTTCATTTTATGTTGGGTTCTCTCTTTGAGTCGTGCAGTTCTGTGCGCTTTGCCTACTGCGTAATGTCACATATTCACCAGTGCAGTATCTTGCAGAGTAGTTTTCCTGCCCTAAAAATCCTCTGTGCTCCACCTATTCCTCCCTCTCTCCCTCCTTCCTCCCCTGAAACCCTGGCAACCACTCATTTTTTTTTTTTCATGACTCGAACATTTCTCATTTATTTGTGTTGGAAACATTAAAAATCCTCTTATGGGCCATGGTCCTTGGAATTCTGGAGGCTCTGCTGTGGTGCAGGTCTTCTCTTCCTCTTGCTGAAAGAGCACAACTGGCACGATCTTATGAGGAAAGTTCTAGAGTGGCCATCAGCCTCCCGTATTCCAGATGAGAAAGTGGAAACTGAACGAAGTAATTTGCTCAGAGTCATTCACAGAAAGATGATGCAGACCTGGAGTGAGACCCTCGTGCAGGCTGCTGGCTTGCCTTATGTTATGGGGTGTCTGCTCCCCGTTTCCTCCAGCTTCACTCAGCAGGGGCCTTGCCACCGTCATTCCCAGGCCCCGTCCTGGACTCAGAGACCAGTGGGCACAGCGAGCGAGACCCGCTGGGGGTGGAGGCATGCAGAGAAAGAGCAGCCCTGGCCTCGGGGGCGCAACGTTGACCTGTGTGTGCTGGGATGAGGTTCTGGTGGATTGCTAGCCTGTCCTGCCTGGGGGACTGACAGACCCCCCGCTGGCTCACTTCCTCTTGTGACACACACGGTCAGTCCCTGGCACGCAGCTGGTTCTGGGACCCTGGGTCAGGACAGCCTCAGGCGTCGGCCACCATCTGGATCTGGAACCCCAACTATCTTCCCTCCAGACTCCCCTGCTTTCTGTGGGGGTTTGAAGGTTTTTCTCTTTGACTCCTGAATGTGGACGGGCATGAGAACTGTCCTCAGGGGGTCCAGAACCCTCCCTGAAGGGGAGCACTCCAGCTTTTCTCTTGCTAAGCAGAACATCCCCCTCCCCCCTCAGCATGTAGCAGGCACCCGGCCCAGGTCTGGATGACAACGTGTGGCTGGTGGTGACGCTGAAGGTGCAGCCTGAGTGCTTGCTGGATGCACACCCTTGCCCGGGTGCCGCTGCTGCGTGCTGCGCCTCAGTCTCATGTGCCCCAGAATCACTTCTTCAAACTTTTCTTTTGTCCTCATACTTTTGGGCTGGGTGTTCACATATTCCTTGAATTACTTTTTCCAGACCACCTCAGAGGGCATTGTCTACAGTGATGTCTGTCTTTTTCAGATCTGTGCCTTTTTTGGGGTGCATTTTCTATATTCTGTTGTCCACCGCACTCTGTTCTCTGAAGCATTTGCTTATTGTTTAAAAAGTGCTGAGTGACAGTCTGCATGGGGCAGTGCGTGAGGTGCTACTGTGTTCCGTGCAAGTTGTTGCTTCTGGCTTTGAGCTGGTGACATCCAGCATCTTCTTTCTCTTCCCTTTTACCTGGGAGGTATCAGCTGTCCACTGCCCTCTGTCCCTGGGATCTGACTAGGCACATTTCCATTGCAGAAGGCCCATCCCGTCCTGGCTGGAACCTCGTCCACCTTCCATTTGACTCAGGTCCCACCTCCCTCACGGAGCACTTTGAACGTGCCTTGACCCTCCCGGGCCCTCTTCAGGCTGTTGTGTGGATTCAGTTCTTATTCCTAACAAAGGGCCGAGAGCGGGTGTTGCTATTGCTCAGAGGCAGGACACACAGGTTCGAGGGGAGAGCCCTCTACCGGGCAGCTAGGTCTTAGCCCTGCTCTGGCACAGATCTGTAGGGTCTCAGGCAAGTCCCCTCAAGCCTTTAGTGTCTCCGCGTGTGGTGTGGAGATTCTGACGCTCGCCTCACACCCCTCACAGAGCTGTGATGAGGGACGAGGGCAGAGAGAACTCGCATTTGCTGATGGGGTGACCAGCTCATCCCGGTGTGCACTGCAACCTGGTCCTAGGGGCTCCCTCTGTCTTGAGCAAACAGGGATGGCTGGTCACAGCATTTACTGAGCTTGTGTTGGGTTCTCGGCTGGGAAACCTATGCAGCTTGTCTCATTTAATCTCCACCAGCACTCGACGTGTGAGATAGATGTTATCGCGTCCATTTTACAGAAGTGAAACCTGAGTTTTGTGAGCTAATTAGTGGTAGCACTGGGGTTAGAATTGGGCCAGATTATTTTAATTTCCAAATCCTGTGTTTGTCTACACCACTGGTCCTCAAACGTTGACATGCGTCAGAATCACCAGCAGAACCCCCTGCTGAGTTTTGGATTCGGTAGGGTGGAAAAGGGCCCAAGAATGTGCAATTCTGATGAGTTCCCAGGTGATATCATGCTGCTGGTCTGGGGACCACTGCCCTGAGTCAGTGTTCTCAGGCTTGTATACACAGGGCAGCACCCGGGGATCTTTGAAAACACTGATGCTAGGGCCTGGCCCCAGAGATTCTGATGGGATGGGTGTGGGGCACGGCGTGGGTGACAGGTTTCTAGAACTCTGCCGTCATGCTGGTGTGCAGCCAGGGTCTGGTCCACTGCTGAGCACCTGGCTGTCTCCCAGTGGGTGGAGATGAAGTGAGGTGGTGGGTGTTGAATGGCTTTAGAAACAGATGCCAGTGTTCCCTCTCTTATCCAGAATGCCATTGGCTCAGAACCCAGATCAGATAGTCAAGTGTATTCCTGAGCCCTGATAAAAGCTTAAGGCAAAATCGTGACCAAAGAAAATGAATAACAGATGTCTGGGAGATGTGGGGGCCTTAGACATGTTTTTCATCTCTGACTTTGAGAAAATATTGGCCCAAATCAGACAATCGCCAACTCCCAAGGCCATCTGGTGCTTCGTCCTCAGGTGCCTGCATGAGCAGCTGGGGGCACAGGGTTTCCAGCACGGACTTCTGAAGTCGTTTTTCCCTTCTACTCAGGACAGCTCCCCTGGATCAGCCACGGGCTGGTGTTGCTGTAAGCAGCTGTGAGACAGGGGCCAATTGGTCCTGGTCCTGCTCAGGTAGGGTGCCTGGCATTTGGGGATAGGGTTGCCGGAGTCAGAAACAAAAACAACCCCCCAAACAAAATGAAACAACAAACAAAAAACCCTCCAAAATAGGACACCCAGTTAGATTTGAATTTCAAATAAGCTGAAAAATTTTTAGTATAAGTGTGTCCCAAACTAACATTTGAGATATAGTTATACTAAAAATGACTTGTTTGTCTGCATTCCAGTTCACAGGGTGTCCTGTGTCTTACCTGTCACCCTGTCTGGGGCAGGCTTTGTTTACCCTACTCCTCACAGTCCTCTCTGGGCAGGTAGCAGAGGTGCAGGAAGTACCTGAGGGGCCCAGTGAGCCGGCTGAGGCTGTCAGCAAGGTGGGCGCAGCCAGGCCAGGCCTGGTCCCCTGTGGTTTTGTGTCTTCTCCTTTTGATGACACTGAACTTAGTAGTAAGGAAAACAAACCACAGGAGCTGACCCTGCGCTAGGTGTGCATGGCCGGTGGTGGGATAGCACCTTACATGTGGGGACCACTGTCTTCCTAAAGAGAACGCAAATGGTTGGAACTGGGGAGTCAGACAGCAGCTCAGCACCCATGGAGGTCCCTCCTGCCCCAACCAGGGCCTCTGCTCTTGGCCACTTGGGGGCAGCATTAGGCGACAGATGCCCCCCCTCTGGCTTCTGGGCCTCTGGGCCTCTGGGCCAAGGTGGTGGTGGGAGCTGCAGGCCAGGACGGCTTTGGGAGCTGGTGGGCAGTGTGGGCAGGAGGCCGGGTGGTCTCAAAGCCTGGCCAGTGGGTCCCTGTCCAGTGAGAGGTGCAGAGTCCTGGGCCCATTGGGAGGGTGGTGGGGGGGTGGTTTCTGCTCTGGCCAGATGCCCTCAGAGCAAAGGAGCCATGGCAGTGCATCCCAGGGTCTCGGGGGCACGTGGAATGTCGTTTCGATGCTGGGGCCTGCTCGGGAAGCTCGAGTGGCCAGCCCTGGTCTGGTGGGGCTGCTGTTTGTGACGGTGGGACAGGCAGGGGATCAGGTCAGGTGTGGCAGCCTTTAGGAAGGCAAAGAGTCTTTTTAAAGCTCAAGAAAGAGAGAAATGCACTTAGTTTCCTTTTTGTTTGGCTCCAGTTCTGTACTGGACTGTCCTTCCATGCACAGGACGGCTCAGCACACCGAGGCTGTTCTGTTCCAGGGCCCGAGACCAAATGTTACTTTAGCTACAGTGAGAAAAGTGTCTTTGTGGCATTCGTTCCCACTGCAGTAAATCCACTAGTGTGCACACGTGGGGAACAGACCCCCAGCCCGCTGCCCAGATGGGCCTTTGTGTGGGAGCCTGTCTGTGGGCTTGCTGACACAGTTAAGGCTGGGAAGCCGGCGAGGCTCAGGACTAACACTGTTCCAGCCTTTCCAACTACTTGAGGAATTAGGAAAACAGTGTGCACGTCTAGGAATGTGTATCTGTGAGGGGACACACACATGTACACACACGTTCAGTCAGTCATGTGTCACTCAACGACAGGGGTACGTTCTGAGAAATGGATCGTCAAGCAATTTCGTCGTTGTTGTGTGACCCTCACAGCGTGCACTTGCACAAATCGAGATGGTACAGCCTGCTATACACCTAGGCCATATGGCATAGCCTAGGGCTCCAAGGCTACAAAGCTACACAGCACATCACTGTACTGAATACTGTAAGGAATTATAGCACAATGGTAAGTATTTGTGCACCTAAAGATAGAAAAGTTACAGTAAAAACACAGTCTAAAAGATAAAAATGGCACACCTGTATGGGGCACTCACCGTGAATGCAGCTTGCAGGCCTGGACGTTGCTCTGGGTGCATCAGTGGGTGAGTGGAGAGTGAGTGTGCAGGCCTGGGACAGTACTGTGCACACTGTAGACTTTATACACACTGCACACCAAATTTATTAAAAGAATAAAGTAATTGCACTATGACCTTATGATGGCTATGACGTCACCAGATGATCAGAATTTTTCAGCTACATTATAATCTTACGGGACCACTGTGGTATATGTGGTCTGTCACTGACCGAAACATTGCTATGTGGCACATGACTGCATGTATAACAAAATAGTGTGTGTGTTTGCGTGCACTGTATACATGAAGGTACTCCAAAAAGTCTGTGCCATCTTTGTCTCCCTGGCACTTAGCTTGCCGAGTATATTTGCCTGAGTGTGACCTGCAGGCTTAAGGTATTAGTTCATTCACCTTGCCCCACTCAGATTAATATCTGATGTGAAATTAGTAGGGGAAAAAAGATGTGTTCCTTAACCCTGAGCCCTCCCCAGTGGGAAGATGTAGAAGTTGGAGGAGGAGATAATGTTACACCCCTGGGGCAGTAGCCACCTGGTGGGTTGGAGCGCAGGCCTTTGATAATCAGCATCAGTGTCTCTTTCATGTCACTGCACACAGAATGAGGCTGCATCAAAGAGACTATTTCAGAAAAGGAATTGTTGAACAGGCTGTTCGGGGTTGAACTATGGTGGAGGGGCAGGATTAGAGCACAGGTCAGCGCTCCTGGGCCTGGAGAGCATTCTGTCCTCTCTCCATCACTGCTGAGTGTCACAGTGAACCCAGGAGCCTCCCCTTCCACTCCCTGCAAAGGCTTGGCCACCAGCAGTGCTGTCAGCAAGGGACACGAGTTAGTCTGGGCTTCTGAACAGCTGCACAGCTCCGATTAGCAGCATCTCTGATTTTTTTCCTCCTACCTAACACTGACTTTTTATTAATATTAATCTACTAGTAGATACTTGTCCTTCTGAGACACTTGAGCATCCAGCAAAAACATGTGGAAGAGCAGCTCTTTGTTCACTTGCCTTTGGGAGTCCGGCTCCGTGGGCGCTCCAGATACAGAAGGGCTTTATAATGATTTGCAGTTTTCTTTGCTGGAGCCTTCCAGGGGCAAGTGACCTGCTCAGGTTCAATTTGTGCAGTGGGACACAATTGCACCCTGTGATAACACAAACCTTGAGTCTAACTCACCCCCACACTGAATCTTCTGCTGATCTTTTTGCATTACAGGTGTGATGTAGTCTACGAGGAGCTTTAATTTCTTTTTAATTGAAAAATTTTAATCCTATGTAAAGTGAAGAAAACTCTAAACGATTTCTGTATGGGTCTAAAAACAGAGGATGTGTTTTACACATCGGGAACTCAGAAGAAGAAGCAAGGCGGAGCTTTCAATTATTTCCACAGAAGGGGGCTAAACAGGACAGACAGTCACACTCGAAAACTCCCAGCCCTTGTTGGGGAACAAGCAAAACTTTGCAAATAGCATCGGGGCCAAGACATGAGAGGCTCAGGGCCCGGGTGGGGTTGGCGAGGGCTGCGTGCTGTGCCTCCTTCCCTGGATGCTCCTGCTGGTTCTGGTTTTGTTCGATCAGTTCTCACTGGTCTCAGTCATTCTCTTGCTTTCAATGGGGCTGCAACACCAGGCAGATGTGAGAGGTGAGCAGGCAGATGCCACGCTGCCCACTCAGGACACGAGTCAGCCTCAAAGAGTAGCACTAGCTGCCCTGATCTGAGGAGCATGGGCCTGGTGAACCCAGATGTACACCTTTTATATGGATGGAACGGCTGAACAATTTTTTGGAGGTGGCTATTGGCGAGTAATAGAGGGACAGTGTGGGAAGTACGCTGGCGGGGGGTGTGCTGAGAATTCTGTCTGTTTCGATCCATACCTTGGAGACATGGCAACAAATGTCTAGACTGGACACCTGTCAAACACAGTTTGGGCTTTGGTCAACATGGGGAAACCACTTCGCTGAGTAACCTGTCAAAATTATTACAAGCAATCTCCAAGTGAGCCCGCACAAACCACCCGCTGTCGGGCAGGACTCTGCTAACCTCTATGAGGCATCCCACCTGGGTTAGTCCACACACGGGCTTAGTGCTGGCAGGGCTTCCTGCTGGCCTGGCACCTCTGCCAGGCTCCTTGCCGGGCACTGGCTTGTGGAATCCAGGCCCCGCCTGCTCTCGTTTGTGTCTCCGTGCTTGGTCTGAGGTGGGTCACGGTGTTGAGTGAGCCAGGGGAGCTGGCCCTGTGCACTCTGTTAGTGGTGCTTTCTCCTGTTGCTCCTTCCAGATTCTGCCCCTTTTTCCTACACAGATGCCTTTCTCCAGGACCCGTCCTTGCCTTTCTCCTCCTTCTTCTTTTTAAAATATTTTCTCATGTCAATCCCACGATTCTAACAAGATCCTTTATGCAAGTTTGGCTGGCAGGCACCTTAAGGAGGACCCACGTTTTATTTCATTTTTGTGCCCCAGTGGTGCTTAACACAGTGTCTGGTACACAGCTGATACTCAAAAACACTGTTAAATATATCAATAAGTGATGGATGAAGATGACATAAAAATGAAATTCACCAGTAACATGAATCTTGGCCAGTGGTTTTGCCTAGAAGTGCTTGTGAGCAGGGATGTCATCCTGGGTAGAGGACAGAGCAGCCCCTCCCTGCCCCAGGCCGCACGGCTACTACTGCAGCAGATCTGCATGAGCACAAAGGGCAGGTGGTCTCTGAGTTCATGCTCTGTCATTGACCACAGCCCTTTTTGTTGGAGAAGGAAATGGAGTAGGGAGGTACCATGTAAGCTGTGGATATTTGAGGCCCTGCCATCTGGATGCTCCGTGCCAGTGATGTCAGAGAGGGTGGGTCAGCACTGAGGGCCAATGCACTGTTCAACATGCATTTGTCACACACACATGGCCTTGCTCTGGGCGGTAAAGGGCAATGATGTGCCCAGTAGTGAGAGGAAGAAGAAAGAGTTGAAAAAACAAAAATGTGTGAATAGAAGCCCCGTGATTTAGTCTAGGATAAAGATTTGTTTTCAAGTTGGTTTTTTAGGGTCCCTGAAAAACTACTTTCTCTGTCCTGGGCATAGCTGTCCTGGGTTGAGTTCGACAAATGTTAATGAGCTCAAGACATTTACACAGACGAAGGACATCAACACAAGCTGTGGAATGCCCCAGGCCCTGTGCCGGGTGCTGGTGCTAGGGTAGAAAGGTAACGAGAGGAAAGATGAACCCTCTGTCCGCAAGCATCTCACAATCTAATTGGGGAGGCCACCATGGCAACGTGTACTTTACAAGACAGCATGCTGAGTGCCTGCCACTCATGCTCAGGGATAGGGTGACACAGAGGAGGGACCTTAGTTCAGCCCAGGCGGTCAGAAGAGGCTCTGTGGGGAAGAAAGTGTGCTGGGGAGTTCGGGGGACGAGGTTCTCAGGATCAGCATGTGGTCACCTCGTGCCTTTGTGCTGAGCCTTCTAAAAGAGGATGAGAAGCCGGCTTTGGAGGTCTTGCGTCAGAGCTGCTTTGGCAGGTTGAAACCTGCATTAGTAAGCCACTGTCTTCCTGGATTGTCTAATGCAGAGGAAACCTTGGACAGGCTTCCCACATCCCCATACATCCTGCTTTACTTATCCTTCCTGAGACAAATGCCACTTGGGACGACTGACCACAAGCAGTGCCTGGGAAGTCTGAAAGCCCCTTGGCCGCCTGGGCTGGACTCCGTGAGCGTTCCCACGTTGCCCGTCTGGCCAGTGGGCAGGCGCCGCCTGTGCGCGAGCACTCTAAGGTGCTCTGGCCTGGGGCTGTGTGGCGGGTGTAGGTGGCAGGGAAGTGCATCCTTCCCGGGGACCAGAAATGCGATTCTAGAGTGCGCCGCACGCACTTCCTGAGTGCAGAAGTCAGATGTTCACTGTTGTTCCCTGTGATGGACCAGAGTTATTTTGAAAAACCCACAAAAGCCCAACCAACCAGGAGAACAAAATCTCTAATCCTCAACTCCAGGTATCAGGTTGAAACCAAACATTTATTTTTTTAAATTTACTGAACTAGAAAGAATAAGTCCGTCAGATGTTTTAATTCGGCTGGTCTGCATTTCGTTTGGCTCCCTGACAACCCGGAGGATAACTGATGAGAAGACTAGAGATAAAATAGAAGAGCACCCCTGCAACAGGTAGCGATGAGACCCAGATTCTGTTGCCTCAGAGGCTGGAGACCACGCATGTCATCTGCCCCCTGATTTGTGGTGGTGCAGGACTGAGGACACCCCGGCTCTGTCAGCAGCTGTCCTGGCCTCCCCATGGCAGCTGAGGTCATTCTGCATGCCCCGATGAGCCCTGTGATAGTCCAATGGGTCATGCTAATCATTTGCTTTCCTGTTTTTTTCAAAAGCGCAGAGACAAACGTCCCAGTGAAAAGAGAGATCTAACTTTGTCTCTTGGAAAGTTTAGCCTGACAGGTACTTATACGTTTCAGGTCAAGAACACTAGGTATGTGAACAGAGGCGACAGTCACTCATTCCAGAGCTATTTAGTGTGCACCCGTGACGTGCCAGGACTGTTCGAGGTACTGGAAGAGAACTGAGAACAAGGCAGGCACGGTCCTCGTCCTGGAAGTGAGCAAGTAATTGCGAGACGATGTGGAAATGCTGTGAAGCAGAGCGCCGGGGCCAGGGGACGGTGGGGCGAGCCACTTCCAGGAGTCTTCTCAGAAGAATGAAGCTTCAGCTGGGCTCTAAAGGAGGAGCAGGGGTGAACCAGATGGAGAGAGAGGGAGGAAACAGCGTTGGGAACCTCAGTGAAAACATCTACAGGTTTTGTCAACACAACACCAAGCGTTTACATGGTTGGTAACTCTGAATTTTTGTATGTTTTCTTTTTTATTTAAATTTTTAAAAATCCTGGCACTTAGCTTTCTGTGCATACAACCCAGGTGGCCTCCCTAACAATCGTCTGTAGAGACACCCACATGTGGATGAGTTTTAGCTGGTCAGTCACCACCCCAAAGGCTGGCACTCCCGGGTGAAATGGGCATCTGCCTGCACTGGGGGTGGGATCCCGCATCCTGCAGGAGGGATGTCAGTGCTGTCCACACTGAGGGGCTCCGTGCATTGCTGTCCACCTGCAGGGAAATGGAAAGACCCTCCTTTCCAAGGGCCAGTCACCACCATTGTCCTGGCTCCTGGGACAATGCCCTGAAGTTCCTGCCCCAAGCCCTATCTGTTAAAAGAGCTGTGATTTTCTTAACTAAGGAAGATTTTTCCTTAGCAAAAAAAAGGGAAGTCAAAACATGACAAGCTGCAACTGAAAACCCAGCAGAGACATTTGGTTCTCCTTTTTCCCCAGCTGAACTCAGGTGCTGCCTGCTATTTCCTCATGTCCCTTATAGACAGGATGACCAGTGCCATGGTTTGCCTGGGACCAAGGGGTTGCCTGGGACGTGGGACGTTCGGTGCTCAAACTGGAAAGGGACGTTCGGTGCTCAAACTGGAAAGTTCTGGTGAAACCTACTTATGAAGTTATTGGGACAGGAGCATCGTGTTTTCCAGGCTAGGAAAACACAATGTGTGTCAGCAGTCCTGCTGTTCGTCCAGCCTGTCCATGTTCTCATGAAGCAAACACATCTGGAGAGACACATGAGCTGTTCTCTGGCCAATCAGCCCCTGGCATCCTTTGTACTTGGCTTCCTGGGATCAGGCCATGGTGCATCCCGGGTGTTCATGGTGAGACTGGGCTCCAACATCAGGATCCATAGTGGGCCATTGAAGCGAGTGAAGGAAGCCACAGGGAGGAGCCAGAGTCCTGGACTGACAGCCGACCCCTGCCCACCAGCTCCCTGCCTCTGGGGTGTGGACTCAGAGGGCAAAACAGAGATATGCTCAAAATAAGCAAACTGATTTTAAAGTGAACCCAAATAAAACATCAGTGGAGAAGCACTAATCATGCAAGATATGGCACATCTCTTTACAAGCTAAGAGATGGGCCTCGGCGTAACTTGGGCACCCGTCCCAGCCCCACGTGAACTGTCTAGTCACCTGAGGAAGCAGCCTCTCCCCTCAAGTCTCCTCATCTGCAAAATGGAGATAATGGCCCTTTACCTCACTGGCCCTTGGGAAGCTCAAAGGACAAAGCTTGCAAAACACAGCTCAGAGTAGGTCTTCAATAAGGTAGTTACTGTTGTTGTCGCTGTATTTATACTACATTCAGCTTAGAAAGCTGCAAGTTGGCTAAATAAATAAATATGTAAAATAATCTGGGCTCTATTTTTAAAAAAAACTCTACAGACTGGTGGGCAGCTGTGCAATTCTAGAACATGGGAGCCCCAGGCCTGCTTTCCTCTGGAAGCCCCATTTCACGTAATAAACATATATGGAAAGGTGTTCATATTTCTCATTACATATACTTTTTTTAAAAAATAAAAAGTTTTGAAAACATTTCTATAAGTTATAAGATTTTAAGTTTTGTTTAAAACATATTATTCTTTTGTTTTTGTGATTTTTAAGTTTATTGTATTTGCTATGCTAGAGTTCAATTGACTAGTTGATGTCACACTATTTTATAGACTTACAATCTCCAACACATTAGCCTCTAGTCACACATAGCTATCTAAATTTAAATCTATATTAATTAAAGTTTTTTAAAAAAGGTGAGTAACATCAATGAAAATGGTGCAGTGAGGACCTCCCAAAATTATCTCCTTCATAAAAGCAATGAGAACACTGGCAAAAATTATAAGAATCAATTTTCTCATAACTCTGGGAAATTAACCAAAGGCTCAGAGCAACCTGAGAAGTGTTCAAGAAAAACGGCTGAATCTCTGAAAGAACAGTAAACTTAGAAGCCACTGGAGGGAACAGATCAGAGGCTTGGAGCTCCTTTAAAGCCCCACTTCCAGAAAATTATCTTTATTTGACCTGTCTGCTGGATCTCAATCTCAAGGCTGTCTTTATTTGACCTGTCTTTATTTGACCTGGAGCTTGCCAAGTGTAAACAGACATCTCCCCGGTAATGTTTGTCAAAAACAATCAGAGGCAGTTGTGGAGCATCTCACCTGCTGGAGGCACTGGATAACAGCAAGCAAACGAAAGGCTCATCAAAACACTTAATGAGAAATCTGGGGAATGAGATGTGGATGGGGGCTTCGAAAAGCTCCAGTATATTCTTGGGGCTCTAGAAGGCCATGCTCATGCATATGGCTGTGCACATTCTCAGGAAAGACTTGATGAGGCTGTAAGTTCTCACCTTTGACTAACCTTGAGGCTTTGTGCAAGTGGGAAGTGAAAGATAAGGCAAAGTAGTAGACTGCCTGGCTGATGCACATGGAACAAAGATGGAGACTTATTGGTTCCAGGCATGTGAAGACATCTCTTTTTAATCATGAGCTGACCACAGAGCTAAACAAGCAGAGACTTCAGTGGCTACACACAACAAAGAAGGTGGAATTTATGGAATTGGTTCATAAAAGTCACTAAACAACCACAACCGCAGCAATGAACAGCAACAGCAAAATATCCTGGAGAGGGGAAAAAAATCTGATTTCCAGAGTTTTTACATTATCTTTGCAGAAGGACATGTCCCTGATGCCCTTGGCCAACCCAGCTCTTTCATCTCTTGCTTGAAATTCTCAGGAAGAATGTACTGAGAATGCAGCATCATCAGATAAGGGATAAGTGTCTGGAACAACCCAGGATGCATCTTCATTCCTCCCGGAACAGGATGTTTTGCAGTGCTTGAGCTCAGCAATTTCAGTGTCAGCCAAGGTATAAAACCCAGGGAAAATTGCTTTCAGGGTCCCTCAGCTGGGGTGCAACATGGAGCAAGTACAGATGAGACTCCATCCACCTCAGGTAGCTTTCCTGAGCCCTGGGGGACTGGCTTACAATGAATTCTAGGCTTCTGTTTATCCTTGCTGCCTTTCTGTGAATAATAAATCTGCTTTGCTTGACTAGTATAAGTCCTAGACCTTTACAATATTATTAAAAATGTCCAGTTTTCAACAAAAAGTTATGAGGCATGCAAAAAATATGAAATATGGCCTTTGGAAAGGGAAAAAAACAATCAATAGAAACTGTCTCTGAGGAAGCCCAGATGTTGGACTTACTAGACAAAGACTTTAAATCAACTATTTTAAATATGCACAAAGAGCTAAAGAAAATTGTGAACAAAGAGTAAAGGAAACATTAGGATATTTCACCAAATAGACAACATTTGAGTAAATACAAGGAAGAATTAGTGAACTTGAAGACAGCTCAATTGATAGTATCCAGTCTGAGGAGAGGAAAAAAAAATGAATAGAGCCTAAGGGACCCATTGGACACCATCATTTGGACCAACATAAACACAATACAAGTCTCAGAAGAGGAAGGAAGAGAGAAAGGGGCAGAAAAATATTTGAAGAAATAATGGCCAAAGCCTTCCCAATTCTGATGAAAGACATTAATTTAACATCCAAGAAGCTCAGTGAACTCCAAGTAAGATAAACTCAAAGTGACACCTAGACCCATCAGAATGAAACTGTTGAAAGCCAAGATGAGAGAATCTTGAAAGCAACAAGAGAGAAGTGATTCATCATGGATAAGAGATACAGTTTTTGGAGTCCTAGTTACGTTGTCCGGTTTGGGGAACATTCTTGATCTCTGCTGGATTCACTCTCTTCATCTGTGACATGGGAGTGGGTTGCCGAGCTCTGTGCACTGTGGACGGAAACACCTTGCCCACTGCAGTGCTCAGTGCATGTAGCCTCCCCCAGCCTCAGCAGAGATGTTCACGTGTCGAGTTCTTCTGCTTTGGGTCTCTCTGCTTCCTCTTCTGCCATTGGCTGGGGAAGGCTCGCTGCTTTTAAGGGCTTGTATAATTAGGCTAGGCCCACCCAGATAATCCCCTACCCGAGGGCCACCGGTGCCGCAGAATGGAGCCCAGTCATGGTGTGAGGTTTCATCAACTCCCGGGTTTTGGGGCTAAACACGGCATCCTGCAATGGGGCGTGGTTTTAGAATTCTGTCATAGCTGTGGGACTATTTTCCCCCATTTTTTTTTTCTTTTCAAATACAGGCTTGGGTAGAGCTCTGTTAGACAGAACAGGTGAAAGTGGAGCTGCTCTGGGGGAAGTAGGGAGGGGAGCTTGGGGCCCCACTCTCGGGGCTTCTGGTCAAGGCACATCCCCCAACACTTGGGAGCCCTGTGGGGTGGCAGAAAATGGGAAGGTGATGGCAGAATAGACATGATTTTCTTTAATATTGTTAGACTTTATCTACTCAATGATCTTGTAAAAGTCTTCACCACAGGCTCAGTATTAAATTCATCATGTGTTCTGCATTTCATATTAACACTGGGCTCCATAACAAGTACAAGGGAGGTGTAATTTCTATCTGCAAGAAGCTGATGGCCATGTGATGAGAGAAATGACAGAAGACATCTAGAGGTGGTGTAGAAAAATCGCAGGGTTTTTGGCCAGAAGATTTGTGTTCAAGTTCCAACCTTAGCACCGAAGTGGACATACTGGCAAATATCTTATCCTTCCTTGACTGGTACATTGGCTGGACAGACTTTGAGAAGTCTGGAGAAGGTACTGAACTTTTTCCTTCCCATAGGCAGACAGCAGGCTGGTGCCCTCATGCAAATGGAGTGGGAGAATTAACCATATGCTTCCAGTAAAGCCAAGAAGACTTAGTTAGTTTCATGGTAATTTCCACACTGTTTATCAAAGATTCTCTGTTCCAATGTAAAACTCCCTAATATGGTATTTCATGAGGCTGGCTGGGATGTGGCTGAGTGCCTAAGACATATAAATATTTACTAAATAAGCAAATGCACTTGGAAATGGGTTTCTGCCTCAGTATTAATGCTGTGGTCATTGGCATTAATTCTCAGAGTGAGGCCACTTCATGGATTGTTCCAGCAGGGTTTAAGAAAACATATCAACATCCAGATCTCTTAAAGTGCACAAAGCACAGGGAGACAGTCCCCATTTTCCAAGGGCAGGTGACGTTTTATGTACATAGAGGCAGGGGCCCCTTTCAATGTTGAGCATTCTTCTTTCAAAGCAGGGAGAGACAGAGGGAATGCAGACTTGGGTTCGAGTCTCAGCTTTGGCTCTCTCTGTGACGTTGTGCAAGTAACTCAACCTATCCGAACTTCAGTTGCCTTATCTGTAAATGAGGGACAGCTGTCTTCGTCTCACAGGGTTGTCATGACGATCAGTGAGGTAATATGTGTAGAGCACCTGGCCAGTATCATGCTCTCATTAAATATTAGTTTTTCTTTCTCTTGAATTATTGTATCTTTTTAAACCTTGGGGTTCTACCAAATCTCACATTCCTTCCCCAGGATGTTCCTCTGCAGTCCTGTGTATGTATGCAGTGAAATTGAATCCACATGTTCTTCATTTGTGTATACTAAAAACATCAAAATATTATTCCAGGAGATCTGTTGGATGTTCAAAATTACTAAAGTGGCAGCACTGGAGGAGTGTCTGGCCCACCCCCAAGGTGCCCCACCCAGTCGGACATCAGAGCAGCATCAGCCGTTGCCGTTCGTTTCCTGTGCACTTAGGCCAGTGCTGGAGATGATACCCTTGTAACAGTGAAGACTGGCATGGGTGGCACTTTCTGCTATAAACTGCTTTCACAAGTATTTTCTTATTTAATCATAAAACAGACATGCGTGTGTGGCTATTCCATTGTTATCCAACTTTACGGACGGGTAAACTGCGTCTCAGAGGGATCAAGCCATTTGTCCAAAAGCAAGAAATGGATAACTGGCAACAGTGAATTTCAGATCCTATTATCTGACTCCAAATCTCGAGCATGCCAGTCACGCAGGGCCTAGATATCAGAGGCCATTCAAGGTGGCCTGTCTCTCCCTTGGCCTCATTTCTGCTTGGTTTTCTGTGGAAATCCCCATTGCAGTTTAAGTGTTTAGACAGATTTTGTGGACTCGTTGCTTAGGGAACAAAGTCACTGGGAGCTGGCCTCGGTGACATTTTTGCAGGCTGAGAGATTAAAAAAAACATCTGGCAAGAATTGCAGAATTGAGGGCAAGAGGGGACCTTCCGAAGTTGCTTCATCACTGCAGGCATTTGGGGTTTCATTCAGCAGTTTTTATTGTCCTGCTCCATGCCAGGCCCTGTGCAGGGTGTGGGAGATCCAATGGAGATCATGAGTATAGTCCTTGCCTTCAGGGATTCAGGGTTGGTTTTTCATCTAATCCTCTAAATACGCAGGTAGAGAAAAAGGCAGAGAAGGGGAAGTTACTTTGCTCAGGCTGGGGGGCTGGTGAGTTAGTGGCAGAGTCACACTCGTCCCAGGTCCACTAGGCTTCACCCACTCCCACCACGGCCACCCAGCATTGGATAGAGAGGCCACCGCACACAGCTCTTCCTTCTGCACAGGAGTGAGGAAGCATTGCCTTTTCTGCAGACAGCTGTCCCAAAGCTCTGGGTTTTCTTCCTGTTCCTACAACGCAGTTGGTGGTGTCCACTGATGGGTCCTGTGGGAGGAAAACCAGAGTTGTGTTCATTGTGTTCCCCGGCAGGGAGCAGTGTGGCCTGGGTGCTGGCTTCAGCAAACTTCCCATGCAGCTGTGTCATCAGGTGGGTGCGAGGAAAGCATCTCTGGGAACCTCCGCAGGCCACCTCTTTAGCTTGAGAAGATGCAGATGCCAGATCCCCATTGCTCCCGTCTGTTGGCTAATATACCCTCCGCCAGAAAAGTAAAATGGCGTTAAAGACCGAGATACACAAAATGGTGCCTGAGAAAGTTTCCCAGAAAACCCCACCCAGAAAAATCCCCTAGCTGCCACGTCACCTTCCCATGCCTGCAATTTTGCCCGCCTATGAGAAAGTCCCAGCTCAGTTTAAACCCCACTCTCTTCCCTCCCCTTCCTTCTTAGCCAATAGGAACAGTCCAGCTCAGCCTAACTGGGTATAAAAGGCCCACCCGACTCTCCCTGCTGCTGCTCCTGCTTCCGAGACGGCAGCCCGCTGGTTCATTCTGCCTGCCTAGTACACTTCCACTGAGTCCCTGTCTCCTGGTGTGTCTTAGTTTGCGCTTGAGCTGGGGTTTTTCCTTTCACCATCTCTGAGTGCGACGACTGCTTTGCAGGGGACGAAGTCCAGCCCCAGGAAAAGAGTTTAGGTTCTTTTAAGTGATGCCTCCTAAACCTAGGAAGCAGAGGGAAATAATGAAGAAAAAACAAACAAACCCCCCAAAACAACAACAAAAGCCCGCAGATGGGGAACTGGTTCTAAAACACCAGGCCCCCTCTGCCTAAATCAAGACATATGGTCACTTTGTTTCAACAGTACAAAGAGTCTTTTTTCCCCAAGCCAGGATCTTGTCTTTAATCTTTTCTGGGAGAAAAGCGTTCTCATTACGCCTGTATCTTATCACACAGCTGTTTATCGTAAAGATGCCCTTATCGCCTCCTCCTTCTGATTCACTGGCCCCGAGTGATCTGACTGATGTTGTTAGCTGTGCTCTAGAAAGGACAACTGCAGTCTCACCCAGCCATCAACAGAAGTCAGATTCATAGGCACTGTTGAGTAACCCCAGGAGTCTCTGCAAACTCTCCCTAACAAACTGTGAGGAGCGCGGGTCCTCGTCCAAACCGCAGCCGAGAGAGCCTCTCTGCGGGGATGTGCTCCAGCACCTGCAAGCAGAGTGCAAAGGTCTCCGACAAGCTCCATCCAATCTGTGGCTCACTCACTGGCTTGGGTTCCGGAGTCAAAACAATAGAAGGGACAGAGGTGTGGCACCTGGTGCCATAAGTGGCCAGCAGCAGACAGGTGTCCCCTTCATGTGCCGAGTGCTCTGGGGAAGCAGCTTGGCAGTGAAAATGGGCGTTGTCTCCAAATTTTAAGTGTGGAAACTGAAAGAGAAGTATGGATATTTGAATAGCATGTCAAGGATCATTGTGAAAGGAATGACGGCGACGATGATAACAATGTATAACAAGCCAACGACTGTCACTTCAGGATGGGGCCATGAGGGTGGAAGCCACTGGGACTCCGGGAGCAGAGACTGGGCCAGTAGTTTTCAAACCCAGCTCCTATCAGATGCACCTCCCCACCCCGGGGAGTCTGATTTACTGGCTCTAGGTGAGGGTGGGCTGGGCTCTCGCACTCCCACCCCCAGGAGATTGTCATGTACAGCTGGCACGGAGAACCTCTCCCCTTGATGGAAATGCCCAGGCTGGTGGGATCAGGAAGGAATGCAGGAGTCAGTGACTTTTCAGCTCCTTGAAGAGTAAGCAAGGTGAGGAGAGAGGAAGATGGTCGAGGGAAAGGGACAGGAGCAGCGTGTGAGATCTGGAGGTGAGGTGCAGGGACGCGAGCGTGGCAGAGGACTCGAGCACAGCTGGGGCTGTGCATGTCGGTCTGGAGAAGTGAGGGCCCAGCTGAGGGGCTGGGAGGAGGGGCTGAGGGCGCTGTGTCACCCAAGGGCAGTGAGAGCCCACTTTGGTGGCTTTTAGCAGGGGAGATGGCACCAGATATATACATCTCAAAGGATTATTTTGGCTGCAACGTGGAGAATGGACTGGAGAGCTGCAAGACTGCAGGTTGGGGACAGGGAGGAGGCTGCAGTCCCAACCCAGAAGGGAGGTGCCAGTGGCATGAGCTGGGGGACAGGCCACAGAGGTGGGTTGATTGTGCTAGCAGGTGGAACCGACAGGGTTTGGAGATTACTTGGATGCAGAAGGTGAGAGGAGGCTTTCCTGCCGCTCTCACCACGCTGCCTCCTCCAAGCCCTGCGTCTCCAGGCTCACCCCCCCTGTACCCCTCCCCCTGCACTGCCCCCACCAAATCCCAGGAGCACAAGGCTCTCTCCTGAAAAGTGATCCCATTGCAAAATATCATGGCTGGGGGTGTTCTGTGAAGGTCTCCTCCAGGAGCAGGTGCTTTTTAATATGAGAGCTCCATGCTTTTTCCATTCAATCCGAGAGGACCACAGCACAAGCACACGTGGGGGACAGGTCTGGGCCAGTGGAAAGGGCTCTACCTCTTCCCAACCCTCAGGACGCCCTCCCCTGCCCACTAGCCCAAGTGTCCTCGAGCCCAGGCTCAGGAGTGAGGCAGGTGAAGGTCACACAGTACTGATACCTTCCATTGTAACTTGTGATGTTCTATGCCCGGAGGAGTTCGCAGGTACAAGCTTCCATTCTAAGTGCAGCGGCCACAGCAGCACAGCGCCGGTGGCCAACGCGACGGCCTGGGCCCCGTGGGGGCTGCATGGAGACAGCCCGCAGCTCCACTCCACAGAGAAAGCAGCCAGAGGAGCCAGGGCCACACTGGCTCTGCCTCGCTCCTCTTCACCCACAGACACGGCAGAGACTAGAAATACTGGTTTGGTGTGGCGAAATCTCTAATTTCACCATCAGCAAACTGGGTTCGGCTGATCTGTGCTTTCTCTCTCCTACTTTTTGTATTGTTTGAATGCATGTGTTACCTTTATCTTCAGATGAGCAACAAAGCTACTTTTGAAGAGATATTTGGAAGGCCTAATCTGAAGAGAAGTTACACTGAAAGCTTACCTGGATGGCTGAGCCTAACAGAGACAAAAGCCAGCATCGGGCTTTGGAGAAGCTTGCTTGGTGTCCACAGCAGCCAAGCTGACAGACAGCTGGAGGACTGAGCCAGCTGAGTTTTTCAGTTGTCTGTCCCCTCCCCCCAGTGTGTGTCAGCAGGCCTGAGCTGGGGGACAGTGTGCCTGGCAGGCATGGGGCACTGTGCTCGGTCTCCCTCCCCTTGTGAGTTCCACCCACTTCTCCTCAGCCGTAGATGTTTACCTGAGCTCATTCATCCTTTAGCATGAGTTTCTCCTGTTTCTTGTGCAGCTTAGGCCCTGATAGGCCCACGCGCCGTCAGCCCATCCTCACTATGGAACCAGAGATGCCAGGATCTCAGCAATAACCCAAGTCCGACATCCAGAGTGCCTGCCACCTTAGAGTGTCATAAACAGCACCCACCTGTGGAATCCAGAGATTGTCTGAAGACCAGAGGGATGTGTATCGTAGCATGGTCATGAAGATGAAACGAGCTGATGTTAAGGGCCTAACACCGTGCGATGCGCTTGGCTGTGCTCAATGCATGGTACAGACAAGGTCACACAGCTCTCATCTGTGCCACTGCGGTGGCAGGGTGAGTGGGTGGAGGCTTCTGAGTTCTGAGTGGCACCAAGCACTGCACCTCCTGCCACCTTCCAGAGGTCCCCAGTGTTGTGCGGTGTAACTAAGAGACTGCAGATGCCCGGGTTCACTGGCGCAGCAGAACTGGATGTGGCTGGGCCAGGCTATTGGGAACTTTAGACAAAGCTCAGTGTTTGTAAGCGACACTGCATACAAACAGAACATTTGAAGAAGTCACTTCCTATGACTGCGTGACGAGGCAAACTTTAAATTGAGAACTGTTGTCTGTTTAATAATCACATTTGCTGTGTGAAATGGCATGGAACCACTTCACAGGAGAAGTGCGTCTTTTTAGAGGAAATATCCAAAGACAGACATGTGAAGTGATCACTTTCAGTTGTTCCTTGGCCATCAGCCAATATCGCTTTTTATTTCCTCCTTTTACTGGAGACTGCTACTCCCCCTTTAGTAGAATTTAGAAGCCCAAGGCTAGAAAGAGCAAGGACATTGGTAGCAGGTGCAGTGAGGCCTGAGTGTGGCCTGAGCTGCACCCGAGATGAGGCAGCTCTCAGCTTGTGGCCCCCAGGACCACAGCGGGGGTGGGGTGGCTGGGTGAGGGAATAGGGTGACCGGGACAGTTCTATATGTGCAGTTCTTCCTCTGGGTACTTTCCACCTCTTGTTCTGCACCAAGACAGTTGAGTGGTGAGTTAAGTTAACTGATCATTAAGATGAACAAGGGAGGAAGACGCTCAGAGCACTTCTCCCTGAACTCCAGGAAAGTAGCCTTGAGCTGTGGTTTGAAATAAGAGAAGCTCTTTAAGGATTAGTTGTATTTTCAAAAACCACATCAGATGGAAAATGCAGAGTCGCAGAAACTCTGGGCTTGGCTTTGAGTTGGGAGATGTTGCAATGATGTGAACCAGCAGTGACCTCATAGGTGGTAGCCCTGGATGGGGCTGGGTGTCACCTGAGCTTCCACCTTCTGCAAAGAGAGCAGATGCCCTGATAGCAAAGGGCTCACCCTGGCTATTGTGTCTATGGATCTCCCAACTGAGAAGGCCCTCACGTATACCCTTCAAAAGGGAACGCTTTCTATCTGGAGTGAATCACAGCACCTTAAGGACAGATAGCTTAAAATCCTTTCCTAGGTTTGATGGGATTTTAAGAGACAGTCTTCTGTTATTTGATCTTGTTTCATGATTTATCAGAAGGATACATGGTTCTGGATGGACAGAACCTTTCCATAGCCTGATGATAACATCCAGTCTTCAAGTGCTTATCTTACCACAAGGAGGCGTTGGGCACTGGCAGCCCTGGGAAGGTTAAGTGAGTGCTCAGTGTGAAAGGTCAAGATGAGGGACCTCGAGAGATGTGACATCAGGGAGCTCTGTTGGGCACAATGCTCAGTACAGAGCCCTGTGGGGTGGCTTTGAAGGTTTCCTGAAATGGCCCCAGGGGCTATTCCTCTGCCATCCTTGGGGATGGTGATTGTCCCAGTCTCTTTGGGCTACCACAATGAAAATGCCATAGGTGGGGTGACTGATAAACAACAGAGATGTATGTCTCATGGTTCTGGAGGCTGGGGAGTCCAAGACCAAAGTGCTGGCAGATTTGGTGTCTGGTGAGGGCCACCCTCTGGTTCACAGAAGGACATCTTCTCACTGTGTCCTCTTGTGGTGGAAGGGCAAGGAAGTTCTCTGGGCTTACAAGGGCACTAATCCCATTCATGAGGGCTCCACCCTTGTGACCTTCCAAAGGCCCCACCTCCAAATGCCCTCACATTGGATATTAGGTTTCAACATATGAGTTTCGGGGGGACACAAACATTCCTTCTGTAGCGGCGATCGGATAACTTCCTCGTCGTAGTTCAGCCTGTGTGATCTTTGAAACATTTTGTTTGCAGCCTCCCTAACTGTGATCACCTTGAGGAAAATAAGATGACACAAACAACAGAGCTTCCATGGGAGGACACCTGAGTATGGACAGCCCTTCTGTTCCCACATGGGAAGGAGACGTCTGTCTTTGCTCTTCTCTTGTCATGTCGGGGGAGGGGAGTGAAGTAGCCCAGCACTGGCCTGTGTAGCGTGTGACACATCCACAAGGAAATCGTCCCTGTCACTGCATCCTGCGAAGGAGCTGCTTGCCTGGTCTGTCTGCTGTAGACACTTGAACATGAACAGCCGTTGTCAGCTGAAGCCACTTGTACCCTGTGATACCTAAGACAGTACATTAATAAAGACTATTTAACCCAGGCCTGCTTGTCCTCCCTTTCTCTTTTAATTGTGATAAAATGCACAGACCATGACATTTACCGTATTAACCGTTCTGAAGTGTACAGGTCAGTGGTATTAATTACATCCACATTGTTGTGCGATCCACATCCAGAATTTTGTCATCTTGCAAAACAGAAACTCTGTCCCATTAAACAACAACTGCCTATTCCCCTCTTCTCCTGGTCCTCGACAGCCACCATTCTACGTTCTGTCTCTGAACTTGACTATCCAGGGCCTTGTATAGGTGGGATTATGCAGTATCTGTCTTGTGACTGGCTTATCTCACTCAGCACAGTGCCTCCCAGGCTCGTCCATGCTGAAGCACGTATCGCAGTTTCCTTCCTTTCTACGGCTCACACACGTCACTGTGTGCACACACCACACCTTGTTTATCCACGCATCTGTCTGAGGACACTTGGGGGCACCTCCTGGCCACTGTGAACAGTGCTGCCTGAGCACGGGTGTGCGACTCTCTCTTCCAGATCCTACTTGCAGTTCTTTTGGGTCTCCACCCGGGAGTGCAGTAGTGGATCATGTGGGAATTCTTGGTTTATCTTTTGAGAAGCCTACACACTGCCTTCCACAGGTTGCCCCATCGTACGTCCCCACCATCAGTCACATGGGCTCCGCTTCTCCACGTCCTCGCCACACTTGCTGTCTGCTGGGGTTTGGTTTTGGTGGTAGTGCCCCCTGTTGGGAGATGGTGACCCCCTGAGCCCCTCTCTTCTGCTGAGGGAAGGTCGCCTGTGGCTCCTCTGCCGAGAGCCCTCTCAGCGGCCTATGGGGTCTACCCCAGTGACCCCCAGCCTCGTCTTCTGCAGACTCCCCCCCTCTCTCCCCCCATTACCTGGACCCACCGCCCAGCCCTGGTGGCCTCTCTGGGGGTGTCCTCCTTCTGTGTCTGCCTGGCCTACCCCCACCTCCTTGGCTTTGCCCAAGCTCAACTCTTCAGAACTGACTCCTCGGGTTTTCCTTACATAACCTGCAGCCCCCGCCCTGTCACTGGATCCCCCCTCACCCGGGGATGCTATTCTCTGCTGCGTCCAGAGCACCCATAGCACTGCCTGGCACCCAGGAGGTGCTCAGCGTTTGCCAAATGAACAAAAGAAAACTGCTTATGCAGAACCTAAATCAAGACCTCTTAGAGCTAGTGACATTTTTACTTACTGATTCATAAACAGGTTCTTACTGAATTCTAATTCTATTAGTTTTCAATGGGTTGTCCTGGGTTTTCTGGTATATAATCACATCATCTACAAATAATGATAATTTTATTTTACCTTCCACCTCCTTCTTCCCATTTTCATATTTTCCAGCATCATTTTAAATAGTAGGGTGACAGCAGCTTCCTTACCCTGCTCCTGACCTGTGAGTGTCTCTGGAAGTCCACCACTGAAGGCGAGTCAGTGCTGGCTTTGGATTTGAGGGAGATGTTTATCATGTCAAGGAAGTGCCAGCTGTTCTTATTTTACTTAGGGTTTTTTGGTTGAAGTCAAGAATAAAGGGGTGATGCCCTTGAACGCCACTTTGGCATCTAGGGGGTGTGATGTTTTCTCCTTGACTCTTCAGTGTAGTGAATTATGTTAAAGGCTTTCCTAGTTCTGGACCATCTTATATCTTTACCTTTTAGGCCAAGAGATACTCCCAAGACGTGCGGTGTCCTGTGCCAGGCTGGCTGGGAACTGGGCGATGTGGCAATGGCTTCCCGGGAGCCAGGTGGGCCGGCGTGTTGTTTCTGAAATAAGCAGATGGAGAATGTGGTTCAGGTAGAGGAGCATAACCTAAGTTGAGCTGGGTCTGTACTCAGCAAGGCAGAGACGCTGGGGCAGAAGGAAGCTGCCTTCCCCGCAGAGCCCCACGTCGGCGTTCGGGGGCTGTCTTGGCTCCATGCACCCGGGGTCTCCCTCAGGTGGTTTAACTTCTCAGGACAGCGGGTCCCATGGATGGCCAAGTCCTACTGTTTGCAGGCAGTAGCCTCACTGTCCCCATTAGAGACGTCTGCAAGGACGAAGCCCCTTGTTCCCGTTCCCTAACTTCCCAGGGGCCTGATGGCACCTCAAAATCACATGAATGCATTGAATTTGTATTTCCAAAGCAAACCCCAGAGAGCACCTTACAGAGAAACAGGTCCTGTGTTACAATTCTGTGTGGGTCGCCTGGGGGCAGACGAATGAGAAGGGGGACACTTGACAGAGTTTTCTTTGTGGGAGGAGCCCACGGGTGTGGAGCCCACGGAGGGGACCACGAGAACCGCGGTGGCTGCCCATGGCAGGTGGTGCTTGGCTTTTGGTCGTCACTTTGATCCCTGTGTGGGACCCTCCTCCCACAGGGGTGTCCTTAACCTGCTTGATGGCAGTGGCCTCAACGCCCACAGCTGGGCTGGCAGCAAGCAGAGGGGAGGTCGGGACATGCATCCCTCTTCACAGCTGTCTTTGGGACTGTCGTGACCTCCTCCATTTTGCCTGGGGCTGTCCTCCTGCAGGAGGACAGTCTGTTCCACGGAGCAGCCCTTCATCTGCTGGGAGCTGCTCTGGGGCATAAATCAGGAGGGAATTACTGGCACAGGCTTGTAGGAGGACTTGATTTCATAAGAGGCACTTCAGAGTTTAGAAAGTAGGGAAGCAAATGAAAGTCCAGGCCTGGTGGCTGGGGTGAAGGAACATCGAGTTGTTCAGGCCTCAGATCAGAGGGAGGTGGGAAGGGGCTAAGGAGCACGTTTCCTCTGGACGGCAGGGAGCCGGGCCTGGGGACCGTCCCCAGGAAGCCAAACATGAAGACCACCCTCCAGGTCAAAAGGAAATTTTGGATGAGCAGAAACTGTCTTCGTGGAAAAGAATTTGGACGTGGGGCTCTGTACTTCTTAGATTCCTCTGCCTAAAAGAATGTTATGTTGCTTCTGAAAAAGGAACCAACCCCCCCGCAAAAAAACCCCAAAAATCAACCCAAGAAACTTGGTGGAATGTGTGTTGTATTTCCTATTAGTAATGCTTTTCTAAAAACTGAAGCATCATAATTTAGCTCCAACTCTCTCCTCTCCCCCCTCCCTCTCTCCCTGCTCATGGGTTGGGGCCGAACTATTTCTGCAGTCACGTGTGGTGTTTTATGAAAATTAGGAACAATGAATAACTTCCTTTAAAAAAATTGGTTCGAAGGATTGTTTTCTTCTCTAAACTTCTGGAAAAAAAATCGGTGACACTGTGGGAAGGAAGAAGAGTGAATAAAATCTTCCTGCCCTTTCCTCTACTTTACATCCTGGAGTCAGTGGAAAATCAGAGCTTTACAATATCACAGACCCCGCCTGGGGCACCTTGGGTGTGTGCCCCTGCCTGTGTGCAGAAAGCACGTCAGGACAGATTAAATCATCGGATTAAATCAATGACCACAAAGATCCTGTTAATTTTGGCCCAAGAAAGGTCAGCTCAGCAGCCCCTTCTCTGTCCTGCTGAATGAGGGTGCCTTTCCCCCCATGGGCACACACAAATCCCAGGACTCCTTGGCTCCCAAAAAACTGCTCCTGGAAATGTCAGGGTGGGACCCTCTCTCACCAGCGGTGCAGCACTCACTGCAGCTGGGACAGAACATCATTCGTTATGACCCTGCAGAGACTTTCTGTGCCAGTGTCTGTTCCCTGTAGTGACTTGAAATGTGAAGAATTCAGGCAATTTTTAGTCCGTACAAAAATTGAAAATTTTCTGACTGATTGAGTTGACCGTGGTCTTGACTGGGTCATTTTTGCATCATGAAGATAAAACCTAAGATGCATAAAGCTTGTTGACAAGTAAAACTAGTTGCCAGAAAAAATTTTTGTTGTTTACACACTACTAGATAACCATTTGGACTAATTCATTGTGAAATTGCTGAGCTGTCTAGACATCAGGTGGGCACAGCCCAAAGAAAGCCACCACTTGGAGAGCTGTGGCCATTCCTTGGACCCTAGGCCACCACTGAGGACATGGTGTATTAATGGTGGCTCATTATATTCAAGCCGGATCAGCTTTCTTTGGCCTGTGGTAAAACTTGGGGCACAGAATGTACGTATGCTGTGCATGACTCAGTTTAAGTGCAGCCCTGATAGGACTGAGCTGAGTCTGTCATGGCTGTGAGCCTGGCACGGGGCACTAGGGACTTTCTGTTGGTCTTGCAGTGATCTGGTAAAGTTCAGTGTCCTGCAAGTTGTTTCCTCCCACCTACCAGCAGACGGGGGCTGCTGAGCGAGCGTTCTTCAGAAGGAGGCCCGCCTTCTGCGGACCCCTGCGGCACAGTGGTTCTTGCAGGTGGAGGGAAACACCGCAGCGGGTGCTGCTGAGTAGCACGGGCTCAGAGCTGCGCTGGAGCCCCCTCCCCCTTAATTAAATGAGCATCCACCGTGAGCTGTCAGTGGTGGTTTTTTGGATATTCAATAGCAGTACTATTGATTAATATTTTCATGGAATTTCTCACAGTTCTGTGTGCAGCCTTCTTATTTGGGGATGTGGGGAGAGAGAAGTAGAGCAAACTGTCAACTTGTGCAGGGAGTTTCTTTTGCAACATACCAGCACGGTTCTCTTTCAGTTTCGGGTGCTCTCCCTTCCTCTGCGTGGATCCGGATGTCCATCTGGTGTCACTTTCTTCCTGTCCGAAGCATTGCCTTGAACGTTTCTTGTGGTGAAGCTCTGCTGGAGATGAATTCTTTCTGCTTTTACACGTCTGCAGAAGTCTGTATTTTACCTTCATTTTTGAACTTTTTTTCCTGGATATAGACGTTCAGGCTGACAGTTTTTTTCTTTCAGTACTTTAAAGATTGTGGACCGTTTCTTGTGTGTCCTACCAGACATCTTCACCGCATTGGAAAGCGCAGACTCGAGCCTGTGTTCTTCTTGTTAAATAGAGATGAGCGGTCTGAGCCCATCGCGTGTCCTTCTCCACGCTGCCTTTCTGGTCCCTGAGTGTCAGCGTGGCTGAGCCCAACCGGTGCCTGGTGACTGCGGCTCGTCCCCGCGCTGGGGGTCTGGGTTCTTTCCCTCGTCTTTTCGGCTGTCACGATGTTAGTATCCATGTGTCTTTATGTCGGCTGTTCCTACAGTGCCTCGCTTCTGCATTTGGGAGCAGATGCGGTGAACTCTCTGTTGCCAAGTGAGCATAAGAGCACTGCAGGGTGACAAGAGCAGTGCCCGTGGTCCTGGCAGCAGTGGACACTTAGCGCCACGTCCTACTGCAGCTGTGAGCCTCAGCCAGGCTGATGCCAGTGCTGTTGCCCACCTCGTTTTGGTGTTCACCTTCTGTCGCTATCTTCCAGGGCATGAAGCCGTTCTCCAGGTGCTGGCATTAAGGCACTCACCTGTCCTCAGCAGAGCCCTGGCTGGTCCTCATAGGGTGCCTGGTGCTCAGCACAGGGTGCAGGGCAGGTGCCAGCGAGGCCACTGTGGAGACTGACAAGCTCTTCAAGAAAAACCCACCCTGTCCTGCACAGCAGGCTCTGAAGCCACGGCCTGTCATGTTGCACACAAAAAGGGGAACAAAATCAAGAGTGCAACTGGAAAAATGGTGTCCGTGTGTCCGAAGGACTGTCTGACACCTCAGACTCGTGTGCCAGGGAGAAGCCCAGCAGCAGAGTGCGTTCAGGACAACGAGCAAGACCCGTCACCGCCCTCCCACCTCAGCCGCAGGGCAGGGGCTGAGTCTTCTGCACCCCTGGGCACTGCTGCAGAGTCCACACCATCCAACGAGGGACTTGGACGTAATCCTCATGACAGCTGGACACATCAGCCTCAGATGGACACAGGTGCCTGACAGAGAGCCACACGGCAGGAAGGTGGAGGCTCCGAGCGAGTGAGTGAGCAACTCTGTCCGTTCATTAGCATGCTTGGGGGCGTCTTGATGCACTTGTGTATGCAACACACACACACATGCTCACAAGCACGCTCACACACTGACACACGTACACACACGCACACTTACACATGTGCACGCACACACGCCTACACAGACACATGAACTAGAGCAGCACTCCTTGCCTAAAGTGGATGTGAACACATTAATCTTTAATTTCTTAACCTCTGTGATCAATATCACATCTATGCCTTGTTGTTCTGTTTTTGAAAGGAGGAAAGACAACTGTCTCCTCTGTGCACGGGACATTTGTTTCCTGGTCTGTCTGCAGACTCTGCAACCACAAACATACTGTTTAATTAGATGTCCGGTTGCTAAGAGAGGGCCCGAGTTGTGATTAGTGACTGGAGTGAAGAGACGGGAGAGAGAGAAGGAAGTGGAGAAGGGACAGAGGACGACTGTGCCTTGGTGGTTTCAGGACACTTGTGCATCTCAAGTTCATTACAAAGCCAGCCTCTCCCTCAGCACGGGAAGTGTGGGTTTGGATAATCTGGAGCTTTGCTCTCAGCCAGCCAGGCCTGTCGCTAACTGAGATCTGCCTCAGTCTACCCCGAGGTTCTTGTCACTGTGCGGTGAGGGTGGGAGCTGACCAGGTCGTGTGAGGCAAGCCCATGCTCTCTGTTTAAGCTAGTCTTCTCTGAACTTATTTGTCCATGGAACTTTTTTCTCTTCTTTAAATAACATATATTAATATCCCAAGGAACTCTGTCTCCAGATCCAGGCTGCTGAGGAAAGATTCCTGTTGTCCCAGAGGACACCAGAAGTCCTTTGCAGAACTGAAGCTTCGCTGGAGATCCTTTGGAAAACCGTTTGACTCAGCAGGTGTTCAGGACGCTCAGTCATCAGGTCGTGGCTGCCCCGATTTTTCACCCTCTGAGTGGTTTGTGGATAATGAAGACATGGTCCCGAGTTTCACTCAGCAGCCTCGAAGACAGGCACATACAGTTAGATGTGAACGTACATGTTGTATTACAATGTTTGATTTTACTTGTTGCTGCCAATAAAAAATTCTACAACTGATATTTATTTAAAAATAAGATTTGAAGTTAATTTCATTTTGAAATGACCTGAGGTGATTTTATATGAAATCCTCTATGATGTTAGGACTAGAGTGGACTAAAAAAACAGAACTTCAAATGCTTTAGTCACCCTCTCACTTGAGCGCCCAAACAGACTTCCAGTGACCAGAGACTGACCGCATTGCTGTGTGGTCTAAAGATCACACAGACATTCATGTTTTCTGAGGATGAGGACACACACTGTGCACTACGCACATCCCACCGAGGTCACACTATGCCTCATAAATAGATGTTGCCTTTTCAAACAGACCATCAGCCGTCCTGGCTGCATGCTGACAAATCTGTCCTTCCTCCGCAGTTTTTCTTAGAATCCAGGGGGTGTTTTTTGAAAAATCCTGCCTTCCTCAGCTACCGAGTCAGGAAATCTGCATCACTGAGTGGGACGTGGCTCCTGTGGCGGGGCAGCCCCAGTCTGTCACTGCACACCACCACTTTGCTGGTGCTGGCCACCCCAGCATAGCCCTCCTGCCTGGAGTCCCAAAGGAAGGGAACACGGACACCTGTGGCACGGGCGGCCCCTTCAAAGCCTGGACGACCTGGAAGGGTCACAGGGTGTTTCTGGGAGTGATGACCTGATGGGAGATGGCCCACCAGGGACAGCTTTATGTAGGGAGCAAAGCACAAAGTCGTGTCCCTGACTTGCAGCTGATCTGAGCTGTGGAGTCAGCCAGACACGGAAGTGTCCCTGGCCCTTTTCTTTTTAAAGCTCCCTGCAAACCTCCTCTGTGGACTCCAGCTGAGACCTGCCTCCCGCTGTCTCCTCCTGCCCCAGGGCCAGATAACCCCCAGTCTGTGCAGCCCAGCCTTTCCCAGGCACCCCGAGGAGAGGTTTTCTGCAGGGCAGGCTGGTGCTTATGCTCACAGCTGCATGGTCACAATCACACGAGGATCTTCCACCACAGGTGTAGTCGGGCCACGACAAAGGGGCCCACATGCCCTGCGCCCCCAGTGGCTCCATGCCGAGGGCAGGGGGGTGCCTTTCATGAGTTTCATTCCTAAACACGGGCCGGATCCCGTTCCCTGCTAATCTTTACCTTCTGACTCATTCTGGCTGAGCATCTTTGTTCTTTTGATGGGGAATTTCCATTTGTTGAATACACTTAAATCATTTTCTGAGGGGTTGCCTTTCTAAATATTTTGGTTCTTAACTTTTGAGAGTTTTGCTGCTTTTAATAAGGTGGCTTCCTTTTTATGTGTTTAAGTCTTTTGCTGGGAGAGATCAGAGTAACCACCTGCGCTGGTGGAATTTCAAGTCTACGGCTCATCATAAAAGCCACAGTTGTAGCTGGAAAACAATTAGAGTGAAAAGTCCTGTCTGTCCCTGCCCTGCTTTTATGAACAGAGGGCAAATGTGAGAGTGGAAACCATAATATTGCCCCGAGTAATGAAAACATCTGGAGTTTGGTTCCTTTTTTCTGTCTTTGGACATTTATTATGGCCTTGAGATTCAACGTACTTATTTTTGCCAAGCAAATGTTGTAGTGACTGTGAGCAAGACAAGAGGTGAGGTCGCAGGGTCTCATTGCCCTGCTCCCTTCTGGGACTTCTCTGCACTTACTGACCCTCAGTCAGCACGACTCCTGCCCACCGGGACTGGTTGTCTTCCTCTTCTCCTGTGGCTGTGTCACGTGGTGGGCAGCTCATGTGCATTTTTGGCCCCTCCTGTCATGCACAGTACATGCTGAGCACAAGGAGTGTCTTCTTGGAACCCTTCTCATGTGTGTCTTGGGCAAGGCCCCTCTGCACCTAGCCCATCCCAAAAGGGACGTGTGCTGACCCTGTCATCACTGAGAGTAGGACTGTAAGGTCACTTTGAAAAGCCTCTGTTTCGCGCTGATAAAATGGGAATAACATCTGTCTTATCTGGCTCCTGGGGTTAAGCAAAGTTCAAGTGCAGAGCCATCTGGCACAGTCAGAGCTTGCTCAGTGGTGGGGAAGGGTAGGGAGCGAGGCGGTACTTGCAAAGAAGCAGAGGTGGGCCCACTGGAGTCAGGGGTGCCCCTCTGCTCTCTTTGCCTGAGGCTCAGTAAATAAGTGCAGTTGCCCACACACAGCCACTGTCCTCCCTCACCCTGGACCAGGTGGGGGCCTCTGGCTAGTCGGCTGACAGTGGATGGTTGTGACTGGAGAGGACTCACAAGTGCCCGTCTGCAACAGCACGGGGATGGTGAGCTCGGTGGGGTGCAGGCCCCGCATCCTTCCATGTTCCATCTGAATTCTCTCCTTCTCTGGTTCTCCCGCCGGGGGCTCCCCCACCTCTCACACCTAGCCTCAGTGGACTGGGAAGGGGCATCGCACCATCAACCGGGCGTTCCTTTACTTAGGCTCTGCAGGGCCTGCTCCACTTGCCCTCCTTGCACAAAGCAAATCACATCCACACTTTTGAGCCCAAGGCCTTTCACATTTCTGTTGTGCGTGTGGCATGTGGCGACCCTACCAGGCTCTCTCCATTCAGTCATGCATATTGGGAAGGGCTTTAAACTTCAGTTAGTTCAACACTCATTTTACATACCAGGGGAATGAGGTCCAGAGAAACTGAGCAACTTGCTTAGGTCACACAGTTCACTGCTTTAGAACTGGACTAGAACCCGGCTCTCCCACCCCACCACACTTCTGTGTGAAGCAATGTGCACATGGAATCTACCTTGGTGCACGCTGTATCCATGTGCACATTTACCCAGCTGTGTGCACCCTTTGTAAGCATGGGGGTGGCAGGAGGGGGGAGCAGGGGAGTGAGGGCAAGGTCAGGGTGCTGAGCACTGGCCCTGCCTGTGCCAGTTAGCTGCACTCCTGGGCAAGTCATTCTGACTCTTTGGGCCCCATCTTTCTTGTTTTAAAGCAAAAAGTTTAGACTTCAAGGGCCCTTCCAGCTTTGAAAGTCGGAATCAGTTCCTAAATGGAGTCACATTTAGAGAAATCTTGCTATTTGAAGATGTTTTATAATGAATGCATCTTTATGAAAAGTGAATATTCTGTGAGTTGCTGTTTGGATCATTCAGGTTTTTCCATGTCAGTCCCTCCAGAGGGGGCTGATATTCTGAAGGAGCGGCCCAGGCCTGACCTGCAGAAGCCAAGAGCTCTGGCGGAACTGGAACCAGAGGGTGCCTCACGTTTGCCAGCAAGCAGGATGTCCTTGCTGGCCTCTCCGAGGGAGCCTGGCACACATTCTGCTGGACAGCTCCTCCTGCTGGGTGGCCGGGCAGAAAGACTGGCAACAGCAGGTCCCCTAGCCCTTGTTTGCATACGTTGGACATCTTCTGTCCCGACTGCCATCCACCTGTGCAGCAGGGCTGGTCACTTTGCCACCAGCCCCAGCCCTGCCCTCATGGGACTCTCAGTGCACACAGGCTGCCTGAATACTGACCTGGACAAAGGCCCACATGTGGTTAATTCAGCTATTCATAGGAAGCAAGGAAGCTGCCTTATGAATAATTCAAAGTTACTGCAAACCCACAAATCTCTTTCACATTGCCTGCTTGCAGTAGGATCTTCATAAATATTTATTGAATGGCCGAATAAATTAACATATGAATGAACATTTTGCATTGAGTTTTTGGTATTTACGTTTACACATCTGTGTGTCAAATGTTCTGAGGATTCGCAGCAGTCATCACAAAATGGTGAAGGCATGCTACCAAACAGGCCTGGAGCCCCGAGGAAAGCAGGGAAGGCTGTGGTTCTCCCTGGCTCTGCAGAGGTGGCGGGGACAGGAAACGTGACCTCAGCTGACACTGCCGCCAGGTTGAAGCCTGTTTGGTACAGAGCCCTGAGACTCCTGATGGTTGCCGTGCCTGATTTGTATGGCTCAACGCTTTTATTCTGCTTTGTTACCCTCTCTTCTGGCTTTGGTCAGAATGGCCCCCCAAAGGCACGTGGCACATGGCAAGAGGACCGTGCAGATGTGATTAAGGTTATGGACCTTACAACAGGGAAATCATCCTGAATTATCTAGGCAGTCCAACCCAATTACATGTGCCCTTGAAAGCAGAGAACTCTCTCTGGTTGGAGTCCGCAGATGGGGCAGGAGGGGTTGGAGAGACTCCGAGCACAGGAATGCTCCATGTGCCATTGAGGGTTTGAAGAGGGAGGAGCCCTAAGCAGCTGAGAGTGGTGCCAGTGAGGGAACGGGGTCCTCTACCCTGCAACCACATGGATCTGAATTCTGCCAACGACTTGACTGAGCTTGGAAGTAGAATCTTCCCCGGATCCTCCAGAAAGGGGCACGGCTCTGCCAACACCTTGATTTTGGCCTTGTGAGGCCCAAAGCAGAGAATCAGCTGAGCCACACTGTGCGTGGACTTTGGACCCACAGAAACCGTGGACAGTAAATGGTGTCGTTGGAAGCCACCAACTTTGTGGTGATTTGCAGTAGCAGCACCAAGCAAACATCACTGCCTCTGGGCACTTGTCTTCAGCTCTGGGGACCCCATTTCCTCCTCTGCAGTTTGAGGAGTTAGGCCACATGATCTCTGACATCACTCCCAGCTCTCAGATTCCGGGATTTGTTATCAAACCTAATTGAGTTGGTAAAAATACCAATAGTTTTGAGATAGGCTTTGGAGTCAAGCAGAGTTGGTCCCGAGAACTCTTTACAACCTGATGCCGTGCTACCTCTCTGTGTTTTAGTCCTGGTCTGTAAACAGGGATAACAACACTGGCCTTCCAAGATGCAAGCGTTATGTGGGATAATGTATGAAAACCCCCTGGCTCACATTACGTGCCTGACAAATAACACTCCCCATCCCACCTCATTTTTATAGTCCTGCCATCGCAAGCTGAGTTGTCTGCCAGCCCCCAAATGCAAGGAGGCATCTCTGCAAGTTTCAAGGTCTCTGTCCCTGTAGCTGCGATGTTTGGCCAGAACTCTAGGGACAGGAATATTTCCCAGGGCTGGTCATGCTTACAGGACACCTGGCCAGCCCCTGCAACTGCAAGGAGCAGCCATACCTGCTCTTGCTTTTTGGGTCCATAGCCTCACCTGGAGTCCCTGCCAGCTTGCTCACTAGTGAGGGGACCCCAGTTCCAAGGGACTGCCATCCAGCTGGGACCAGGAGCCTGTCCCTTTTTTTCCTGGGCACTTAGGCATTCAGCTGACTCTGTTCCATGGCTGCTGTTAGAATAAGAAGGCTGGTGTCACTTCTGACATTTGATGTGACTCTAGACCTTTCTAGGCTCTTTGGTGTGTTTATTTCCTGGGATATGCCATACAGAACTCAGAAAGCTGGGCCTGACTGGTTAGCTTGGTTGGTTAGAGTGTGGTGCTGATAACAAACACCAAGGTGTCCAAGGTTCAATCTCTGTACCGGCCAGCCACCAAAACCAAAACCCAAACCAAAACCCAAACCAAAACCAAACCAAATCCATGTGGACTTCAGAAAGCCGATGCTCCAGGGAGAGGCATGTTGCAGAGGGCTCTTCAGTTTTCTGAGCTGCAATTCAGCTTCTCTTATCTTTCTCAGCATCCTGGAGCTGGCATTGAGGAGCGTTAGATCAGTCATTTCTTCAAGGGTGACAGGGATCTGACCACAGGGGCGGAGAAGACTCGAAGTCCCCACAGGCCCTCGTTTCCACTGCTCTGGGCCCTCTGCTGAGCTCACTGACTTTGTGATGTCTCCAACAGGTGCCTCGTCCCCTGGCTCCTTCTGGAAGCAGCTAGAACCATCATCAGGAACCCAACTAATAAAGACACCATGTTATTTTCTCACACTCTGGGCAGCTGTGACTCTTGACCACTGCATTCCACCAGCTGCCCATCTTTGGAAATGGTGGTGGGAGAACTCTATTCCAGTGAACGTTAGGGAAATAATCTAGCCCCAATTCAGTAATGTCCTGACCTTTAAAATGTCATCTGTACATACATTGGGACAGTCTGGCTGAAATTCTAGCTTGGAGCATCTGAGGGACTTTTCCTGAATTGTGTTGGTTCCTTCTTCTTTGAGCCCACTGGGGTGTAAATGCAAGAGAAATCCCAGAGGGCAGCTGAACTGAGATGAAATCCACGAGGTCGGGGTCGTTGCCAGACTCAGAGCCAAACAGCCCAGTTTCTGGCTCTGCCTTACTAGCTGTGTGGCATTGGGCAAGTTATTTAACCTTACTGTGCCTCAGTTTCCTCATCTATAAGGGCTGCTATGAAGATTAAAGAAATTTAAATAGGGAAATATAGAACGCATCAGAACTCTGCTTGACACAAGTCAAGTGTAATCTATAAATATTAGCTGCTGTTGTGGAGTCCTAACACTGACCAGACATTGCTGATCCTCTGAGCCAATCCTCTCTATCAGGACAAGCCAGCACCACCCTATGAGCCTGGGATTAACCTCCCCTGGGTCTTCCCCTGGGTACTGGTGTCACAGTCCAGCCCTTCCTGTAGCTGACCCTGCTTCCCCACCTTGCAGAAGTTTTGGAACTGGATGGCAGTGTAATTCTCCAAACCAGGTGAAGTCACTGTCTCTTTCTTATGCACCAGAATTGCTGTTGCAGATGGATAAACTTAAAAAAATAATAAATTTCTAGTACTCAGTTAAAAAAATTATGTCAATAACTTTATTGGCTCCAGGTCAGCAAAAGAAAAAAGGGACAAAAAACTCAGCCTTTCAACAGAGCAGTCAAACGTGCTGCACGTGTCTCTCCTGAGGACTTTTCATGACGTTCTTTTCAGAATTCCTCCCTTTGGTGGTGAAGACATGCACAGAGTCTTTGAAGTGGGCTAGACATGTTTTCTGCATATGTGAACAGCTCTTTTGTTCTCTGCAGGGCAGTTCAGATAAACTGTTTTTCCTTGTGGCTTCCAGTCATGGAGAGAGGGTCTGTCACAGAACTGCTCGGGCTGTGGTCACGGTGGCTCCTCATCTGCTCTGTGAATTAGGGTCTTCAAATGCACTGGCAGGCGACACTCTCCCTGAGGGTTTGGGAGGAGGCTACAATGCTGTCACACAGGAGCCTGCCCTTCTTCCTGCTGCTCCTGCATTGCTTGCGGGTCAGAGGCTCCTCACAGTGGTGACATGTCCGACACAGCAAAGGCAAAGCCTGTCCTGTCAGCCCCAGGTCCCAGTACCAGCGCGTTCCTCAGGGATTGCTCTGATGGTGATGATGCGTCGGTTCCCATTGTGACTTCGTGATTGTTCCTGTCTCTGCTTTTCTTCTAAAAGCATAACCTGTGATTCCATAATTACACATTGATTAAGTGAGACAATACATAAAGTAATATGTACTTTAGTAACACAACGCAACACATGAAAAACACTCCATAAACTGTATTGTTACGACTGTCCTGATCACATGTCGCTTTAAACGGGGATCTCAGAGAAATGAAGGCCCAGAAGATGGCATCAGTGGTGATACTGTATGTATCTCAGGCTCTCAGGACTGTCTGTCCTAGAGCCTGCGGCTGGTATTCCTGACATGCTCCTGCCCTGCAAAAGGGCCTGCTGTGGTTCTGCGTCCCCTGTGCCTACCGTTCCATCATCTTCCCCTGCAAAGACAACACCCAAGAGAGCCTCCTGGGTGAGCTTCCTCACCTGTCCACCTCCAGCCGTCCCCAGCCAGGCTCTCCCTCCAGCAGCACGGACACGGTGTCCTCCCCACCGCATCTCCAGGCTGCTCTGTGTCGCTCGCCTCCATGGCTTGGCACTGCCCAGTGCCGTGGCAACTGGGCAGGGGTTACCCAGCACTTGCATCGTGGCAGTGCATCTGAGGGACGGGATTTTCAGTTTAATTTTAATTACTTAAAATTTAAAAGCAGATACTTGTTTCAGTTATTGAAAAACTTTTAAGTGTGATCGGAACCCCTTGGGCCTGCTCATCTGGTTTCTTAACTGTGAACTTTATGAAACCTAAATACAGATCAAGCATTTTTGATGGAGATTTGGAGTCTGAATTGAGATGTGCTCTAAGTGTAAAATACACTTGGGTTTACAAGATTTGGCTTGGAAAAAAGAATGCAAAATATCTCAGTGGTTTTTACACTGATTACGTTTTGAAACCTTAGCATTTTGGCTACGTTGGGTTGAACAAAATATATTATTAAAAAGGTTGGATATGTCCCCCTCGCACCCTGACCTCTCTGTTTCTCTGCCTGTGCTGGTTGCATCCTGGCCTCTCCTCAGTGCTGCTGCTTCCGAACACTGTCCTGTGTCCTTTCCTCTCCTCGCACGACGCGTCCTTGCCGAGGGCGTACTCCTGTGCTCTTTGCTTGTGTGCCAGCTTCTAACATTTGCCCCCACCGTCTGAGGGACAATTCCAGCAGAAACTCACCACGCCCAGTTCATGCCACCCGTCCTCCGAGTCGGCACCCTCTTGCTGCCTTCTTCCTCTGTGAGCTGTGTCCTGACTGCTCCTGTTTGCTCACGCCCTGCATCTGCAAATATCGAATCCCACAGCCTCTTGTGACTAAATGCAGGAGAAGTCAGCCCTCTTCTCACCTGTGCCAGGCCTGGACCAAGCTATGGCATCCTGTCCCTGTGACCTCCTGTTCCCATGGCCTCCTGTCCCCATATCCTCCTGTCCCAATAGCCTTCTGTCCCCATGGCTCTCTGTCCCCATGGCCTCCTGTCCCCATGGCCCCTCTGTCTCCACAATCCCTAGCTCCCACTTCTTGCACTTGTCAACCAGCTTCCAGGTCTATTCAGAGTGAGTGTCTGAACTGCAATCCACTAGCACCCCCTGCTCAGTACCCTTCAGTGGTGTGGATTTTTTAGAGAGAGTGCTAGATGCTTTCTGATGTGTCAGAAGCCTGGCTGGAAGTCTGAAGAGGGAGACAGGGGGACAGAGAAGTACAGGTACAGCCCACACCTTCATCCTGATTCCTCAGGGCAGTACCAAAGCCCTTGACCGCCTGTCTGTCTACCAGACCCTCTCCTTCCTGCTCCAGCCCCCTCTGTGCTGACAGGTGTCCCCCGGGTACCAGGCTGCTCTATGCTTCTCTGCGAGAGGGCCCCTCTGCCCTCCCCGCCCCTGGGCACACTGACACCCCTTCCTGTGTGAACGGGGGCACTGGCTCCTCCAGAGTGTCATTATACTGACACTGCACTAGCTGCAGCATGCAGCTTTCTCTCTTCTGTGTCCCCCTGAATCATCTGGACACTTCTGTCACATTTCCTGCATGACTCACTATCCCAGGACTTACCAGCCTGGCCATGAAGGACGTTGCATTCGGATTATGATGTCACATTAAGATTACTAATGCCCAGATTATGGACAGATCGCCAGGGCACCAACCCAGAGACCAAGCTGCCCCCGAGTCATTGTTAGCTGTCCGAGAGGTTGTCTCTAATCCCGAGCCTAGTTAGCTGGGGCTCAGGTTTGCCCATGTTCCTCCTCCCCCACCCATGAGGGGCCTTACCTTGGCCTCTCTGCCACTCAAGGGATCTCAAGGATAGGGGTGGCCTAGGGGTCTTGGGGGCATTAAGGGGTACACTGTCTACAGAGATCTTAAAAGCAGTGACAAAATCTGAAACTGACCAGAGGCCAGTCTGCTCTCTGCTGTCACCCTGCCCTGGCAGCTGTAAGCAGTGGCTGAGATGGAGCGCTCGTCCCTGCCAGGGTGACGGCACACTGCAGCCTCTCCCCCACTCAGAGCATGTGTCTCAGCAACTGATCCCACCGTCTCGTGATTTCTGGTTTCCTTCTCTAGACCACCTCTTGGACCATACTTCCTTTTAGGGTAGAGGCTAGATCTTATATTTATTTTCCCAGAGCCTACCATAGAGTTTACAATAACAGAGATATTAAAAATGTATTGAATTAATAAATCAGTGGATTTCCTCAATTTACCAGAATATCATGTAGCAGGAAATCCTTTGCCAAATAAGCAAGTGGTAAGAAAACAAATTCACAGTAAGGTTTATTTAAAATAATGTGATGAAGCAGTATTCTAAGGTTACTAGAGATCCAGCCCATGGTTTATACCTGGCCTCTTTTTTTATGGTATTGGAGAGGAATCATTGCACACAGAATTGGAATTCAAAGCCCGTCGAGATCCTGATCGACAAGAGCCTTAATGAATTAATTCGTTACTGTTTATTACGCAGTGTATGGTAGGCCTTGTGCTATAGAGCAGGAACTCGGGCCAATATATTTTACTGAGATTCCAGCAATGACAGTCGAATCGTTCTGGTGACTCTTGGATTGATAAGGAAGCCCGGGTAAGCAGACATGGAGTCCCCTCCCCTCATGAGGAAGCCCGGACACTTCAATCAACTAGTGGAAATCTTCAGCAGCACACTCTCAGGCCACCTCTTGATTTCTAGGAGGCTTTGTTATGCATAACAGCGATCGGAACGTTTTCAGCCTCTGCACAGATTTTATCCATCTGTGTGTGCGTCACTCGCGTGCACGGAAGAGAGACTTGCCAAGTTTCATAAACAGTCCTCAAAGAGCAGGTAAGACTCTTGTTTTCTTTTCTGGGAGAATCTCTGGTGTTTGTTCCTGTGATCTGAGCGTGAGGCAGCCCCTGTGTCAGTGAGGGGTGAGGTGGACGAATGTCTGAAGTCCACAGACGAACTTGAACTCACTGAACATGTGGAGGGTCAGCAGCTACTGTGATGTGATGGTTTAAAGCCACACTTTTGAGGAGTAAAAGTGCCCTGAAAGCCTGTCCACAGTTTGCCAGATCAGTGACAAGGTATGAATCTCACTTTGTCAATATCACAACTGCGTTCTGGGGCAAGATTTGCTGACTGGATAAGAAATGAAGGTTATTTTATTCACGTACCTGTGTCTAAAACATTTTATAAAAGTTGGTATGAAATGGGATGTGGCAGAAAACGTTAAAGAAGCCTTTTCAGAACAGACTTTGATACGTAGACCTGGGCCTTCACCCAACCTTGTTGTCCACCTGCCTTGGCTGAGTGTTCCTTTCGGGCTGTGATGCAAACTGCAGAGCTGAGTCTGCACCAGCCGCCTGCAATGGCAGATGTAGTGAACATATGTGTGTATTCTGGGGACATGGTCATGTAGAAAGCTTTTGATCTGCGTTCCAGCTGCACCAAAACAGCTGTGGAGGCTGGTGGCCAGGTGGTAAGTCCTGGTGCCGGTCAGGCTGTCCAGGTGGTGTGACAGAAGTCCCAGCTTTCCCAGCTTAGGGTGGCCGCAGGAGGAGTCCACGGGGGACATGGAGGCCAGAAGGAGGTGGCACTGGTCTGAATGGTGGACCTGCTGCTCCTGCATCCTCAGTCAACCCACACCAGCAGGTCCCCACACCAGCATGGCCCAAAGAGCCCATTACCTATCTCAGGCTGGCCCTGCTGGTCCCCTGGCAGCATGGCTGGAGGGGCCGTGCCCACAGCAGAGCACACTGTGCACCTGTGGGGGCTGCCTGGCCGGCCCTGGAGGCGAAACACTCGGAGGAAGAAGTCGGACCACCCCTCCATTACAGGACCATTGACCAGGGGGACAGACTGGCCTTGAGGGGCGCTTGCCTCCTAGGGAGAACATGGAACCAGGCAGTTCTGCGTCCTGCTGGGGCTGCCCTGCTGTAAGGCAGAGTGACAGCCTCTTCTCTAGGCTCCTGATGAGATGGTGTGTGTGGCCAAGGAGCACAGAGGCGACACCGACGAAGACCCAGGGCCAGCCCAGCCCCCCAACCGCCAATCGCTGTAAACTTTGGCTACTTGCTTTGTGTCCCTCCCATGCAGTGAGGAGTCAGCGCACTGGGGAAATAGTGATCCCTGTGCCACTGGCTATTTGGATGATTGAGCAACATGACTTTCGTCTAATGCCATGTGATCCACAGAGTTTTACACAAATGTTATTTTTATTGCTGTGTCCATTAAAATGGTAAGACACTGGATTTGTGCTAATCCGTCCCTAACAACACTGTGGAGGGAAAAAATCAGTGAGTTCCAAATTAAAGCACTGTCACAGCATCTCAAGAAAGCAATGACTTCTTACCAGAATTCAGTGTCTGGAACACTGTGGAGGTGTCCCATGCATGCTCTGTCCCCCTGCCAGCCAGGCTGGGCCGATGAAGCTGTGCTGCCACAGGGATCTGCAGGGATCTGTAGGCAGGGACGGTGCAAGGTGGATCTGCTGCAGGCAGGAGAGCGCGTCTCCACCGTGGTGGAAGAAACCCCCTTCTGACAGCCTGTCCCCACTGCCGTGGTGGGAAGAATGGCATTTGTTCTTTTTAAACCAAACTCAGCTGGGATCCTGCATGGAAATTTCTTCTGGGATGTAGTTCTCAAAGACTCGTTTTCACAGCATGGCTGTTTCGAAACTGCCGACTTCATAAACATCCACTGTGAGGCCTTGAAGTCTTCTCATTTCAGAGGTGTTCTGGGAAAAGCTTGACATTTAACAGGGAGAGCTGTGATTTGAAGTCTTTGGGTCTGCACCCTGGAGCTGGGAATTTTTTTGGTGACTGTATTTCCAGGCAGGTCCAGTAAAAGTCACTCGTATTCTTAAAGGTCCTCTATCAGGTGTGGGGGCATTTTTTGTCTTTGAGGGTGGGCACAATGATATCCCGGCTGCTGTGACAATCACAGGATGGGATAGTTTGCAAAATGGGAGCAGGGGGGAGGGACAGAGGCAGACAGCACAGGCTGGGGGCAAAGACTCCTGGGACAGTGGGGTCGACGAAGGGGGCACTGGTGGGATGCTCCCCAGAGGGGCAAGGCCACGAGGCGAGGGAGGCCGATGGTTGGGACCTGCCCCATGGGTGTAAGCCAGCACCCACCCCCTCGGGACACACTGGGGCCCAGATGGGGCGGGGTCAGGAGCTCAGACTGGCGGTGGACCTGGTGGAGGGTCAGGCGGGTGGACAGATGCCCTCACCAGTGTCCCTTCTGCTGGAGCTGCCCTTTTGAGGAGTTCCTTGGGGATGGGGACGTGGAAATGCAGATGAGCAGGGGGAGGGCAGCGGGCTCTGGAGACCCCTCTCCCTTAGTAAATACCTACCAGCCTGATTTGTTTACTGCCCCAGGAGGGAAGTCGAATTTCACCTGGCCATTCTAGTGGATTCTAGTTTACTTGTAACTGAAATGCAGATGGTCACCAGATTCCCTGGTCTCTTCCAGTCATTTAAGACACATTTCCCTTTACTGTTTTAAAGGCAAGTTCATGAGCTCAGGTCGAGGGCCTCGAGTGCAGATTGCACAACATCATGAGATGGAGTTGCTCGGCCTGTGGCAGCTGCGTGCAGACGCAGCCTGAGATGGAGCAGGGGGCGGTGGGGCCTCCTCTCCTGCCCGCTGCCCAGAGTCCTATGAGGGGTGGGGTGAGAGCGGAAGCGGGAAGAAGGGAAGGGAAGGAGGCAGAGGAGGAGGAGGAGGAGGAAGGGCTAACGTGCAGGGGAGGAGCAGGATGGGACAGGCCCTGGGAGTGCTCCTGCATGCGGTTCTCTCTTTCTCTCTTTCTTTTAATAGACTATTTTCTAGAGCAGTTTTAGGTTCACAGAAAAACCCAGTGGAAGGTACAGAGAGTTCCTAAACTCTCCCCTGGCCCCACACACGCACAGCCCCACTGTGGACACCTGCCAGAGGGTGCATTGTCACAGTCAAGGAGCCCACAGGGACATGTCTTAATCACCCAGAGCCCAGAGTTCATACTGGGGTCCAGCCCTGGTGTCGTCCATTCTGTGGGTTTGGAACAATGTACAGGGACATGTGTCCCCCACTGTGCATCATACAGAAGAGGTTCCCTCCCTAAAAACCTGCTGTGCTCCGCCCATTCCTCCTTCCCTCCTAACCCCGGGCGTCACTCATCCTTTTCCCATCTCCATAGTGTTGCCTTTTCCAGAATCACATAGAGTTGGAATCATACAGTGTGCAGCCTTTTCAGACTGGCTTCTTTCCCTTAGTGATATGCATGGGGGTTTCCTCCATATATTTTCGTGGCTCGATGGCTCATTTCTATTCAGTGCTGACTAACATTGCACTGTCTGGATGCGGCACAGTTTGTCGTGCACACACCTGCTAGAGGACACCTGGTTAGTTCTGAGTCTGACAACGATGTAGAAAGTCTGTGTGCAGGTTTCTGTGTGAACATAACTTTCCAGCTCCCTTGGGTAAATACCAGGAGAGTGATTGCTGGATCGTATGGTAAGAGTATGTTTAGTTTCATAAGAAACCACCAAACTGTCCTCCAGAGTGGTTATTTCTGCTCGTCCACATCCTCATCAACAACTGGTGTTGTCACTGTTCTGGATTTTGGCCATTCTGATCGGTGTGTGATGGCATCTCATTGCTGTCATTTGCAGTTTCCTGATGATGTCTTATGTGAAGCATCTGTGTGTCTTCTTTGGTGAGGTGTCCCTTCCTGAATGATTTTAACCCTGAAAAAAAAAGTACATTGTGAAATTCTGTTTCTCTCCTCAAATAAAAACAACCAAAATCCACAGACAAGCCGAAGAAAACCTGTCACTCCTCGCCCACTGCTGGGTAGGAGCGATGACTGAAGACCTGCGGTGCCTGCTGTCCCCTTTCCTGTGAGCCTAAAGCTCCCCCAGAGCCCTAGGGCAGTGCGGGGAGGGGAGGAAGGTTCTGATCCCATGTCTTCGCATGGGAGCTGGGCATTCTGCCAACAGCTGGCTCCCTTCTGAGTCTGCTTCTTAGAGGAGAATGGGGTTCTGGGATTAGCGGCCACTAGGGACAGGGTGATAGGAACATGGGCTCTTCAGGATCAGAGTGACCAGACATAAATCAGCTCCCGGTCAGTGAGCACTCACTGTGTGTGCAGCCGGCCAGAAGTGCTGCCTGTATTTTGTCTCCCTGGATTCTCACTGCTACCCGCAGGGTGGGCACCGCTCTTATTCTCACTGCCACCTGCAGAGCAGCCCCCTTGTGTCTCCCTCTCTTGCACACCGGGTGGTCCATGTTGAGTCCCAGTGCAGCTGAACCTGGTGCTTGGCCTGACCCAGAGCCTTCCGTTGCCGACTTGGACAATATGACTGGACAGGTGCTTGCTTGGCAGGCAGGGCTTTGAGGCTGCCCGGGCTGCAGCTCTCGAGGTTCATGAAGTGAAACAGGAAGGCAGAATGACGAGCAAGGAACCAGCTGCTACAGAGCCGAGTGCATCGTCAGGTTGCGTGTTTGGTGGAACCCTGGAAAAAAATCCCTCCAATGCCCCATGCATCTGACGATGGGGCGGTCTTTACAGAGTCGCGGCTCACTTTGAGCTGGGCTTCCCATCAGACTCCTGGGCGGGTGAAATAGATCAGCAGACGAACCAGCGTTCCTCCTCTGCTCTGGCAAAAACAGAAACCACGAGCTCTGAACCCCCTCTTCACTCCTTTTCTCCAGGCTGGAGGAGAAGATGTAGCTCTCCTTAGTCTTGCTCTGTGATGTGATCTGCCATGACAGATGGTGGTACCCGCAGCAAGAGAAACAGCTGCGAGTGGTCTTGTCGTGTTTTCTGGACAACATAATGGAGGCTAGAAATCTGTCCATCAACCATCAGTCACCTCCTCTGAGACATTGCACGTGGGACTAATTAGCTAGACCAGGGAGGCTCCAAAGGCCCAGACTCCGAAACCAAATTCCCGTTGATTGTGTGGGACACTCTCCTGGTCTCTGGACTTCATTAACCTCTGCTGTGTTTGCTACAGAGGACTCTGAGACAGTCAAGATACTCTGCTGCCAGTTGATGCTGGTTTGATACAGGGTCTTTTATTACTTTACAAAGGCGATGCTTATCCCTGTGGGAGACAGGAAACCAGCAAGGCCATTTTGGTGGGAATGGCCCAGAGCCACCAGCATCATCCTCCCTGCCCCTGAGCCTGTGCGTTGATTCAAACCACTGAGTGTTTAGCATATGGGACTTGGGACCGCAGCCCAGGTTCCCAGTGTTTCCTGCTCGGGGAACCTGACTTCGAGGGGGATGATGTGGGCAGGTATGAAACACAGGAGAGCATGGGAGAGAGCGTGGCATGGGGTGAGTGGTGGTGAGAGAGCACGGTGCTGCTGTGCCTACCGTGAGGCTGGCGGGGGCAGGAGATGGGGCACCTGGGCAGACGGGGACAAGGCCGAGCGACCTTGGGGAGCCAGCCCCTCCTATCTACCCCGACTTCCCCCTCCACTTGTTGGTGTCTGTCCTTTCTTCCTCCTCTTCTCTGCCCTTTCTCCAATTTTCCTGCCACATGGTTTCTGATGCTCTTTTCTCCTTCTCCGGGCAGAACCTGTGATATGACAGCTGTGGGGACACACGGGGCCTCAAGACATGGCTCCTGTCCTCAGGACTGCCCACTGCCCTCCTCCACCCCGGTGCACAGGTCACTCAATAGCAGAGGGGTCGTTCCAAGGACCTGGCACATCTTTGTAACTCATGATCAAAGAGGACTGTGAGGATTTGGGAGGCCCTGGCTTTCATGCAGTCATCGCTAATCCCGTGTTTTCATAATGGTGGGAGGGTGTGTTTTCTGCTTGTCTAGAGTGTTGATTCTAAATAGCTGCAGAGCCCATGACATCGGTGATGGTTAGACGCCACCCGTGGCGCATTGGTGCCCTGTGCCTGTCCTGCAGGCCTCCAGAGCTCCCTGTGCTCAGCCCTGGCTGCTTGTGGGAATTACCTGGGGAGCTTTAAAAATGACGATGCCTGGGCATCAAGATTTAAAAAAATCTCTACTGGAAACCAAAGAAATCCTTCCCATAAGACACAGAAAATGGCAACCCCCTGCCTCTGATTCACACCCCTTAATCCCCTCACTCTATTTTATTTTTTGCTGAGTACTTATCTCTGATATATTATCCATTTATCCATTTTTTATTTATCAGCTGCTTTCTACCCTCCAGAATATAATATCCATGAGAAGAGGGAGCTTCCTGTTTTCGCTGTTGTGTCTCCCATGCCTGTAGCGGACACACAGTGGATGCTCAGTAGGTATTTCTTGGATGAGTGAATGAGTAAGTGGGTGAATGAATCATCAGCTGGATTGTGGCTTGGGGACTCCATGGTTCAGAGCATGGCTACCCAGGTTGGCCCCTCAGCCTGGCCTATGGGTGAGAAACTTTCCTGGGCTGTAAGTGTGCCAGGAGCCATCAATTGCTATGACTAAATAAACACTGTCACAGGGATGCTTTAACTCCAAGTTCTTCTGGATGGACTTCTTCTCATGCACAAGGCTACTGTGGACACCACGTCCCCATCAGAGGGTTGTCTGCAAGCACTGAATAAGAACAAGGGCTCTTAGGTGAACTGACAGCTTCATGGATTCAGGAAATCAAACACTTGGCCACAAGAACCCTGTCAATTTCGGCCTCATGGAAGACTTTGCCAGCGAAGCCAGGAAAACTCCCAGGACTTGGGCTCTTCTCTAACGACAGCGCCTGGCTGGGCAGTGGCTGCAAAGGCCTTTGGAACACTCCTTTCTCTGCTTTTATGACTGGCCTATTGGAGTAGTCAGGACGGAGCAGGCTCTGCTGTGGTAACAAACCCTGGCATCCCAGTGGTGAACAGAAACAAGCTTATTTCTTGCTCATGCCACAGTCCAAGGCCAGTCAGGTCTCTTTTTCAGTGGCTCTTCTCACACTGGGCTCCCATCTTCCACCTGCTGCCTGAGCGTTCTCCACTTCGAGCCACACAGGTGTGTGAAGAGAACTCAGGTTTGTGGTCCAAAGCCAGCCCCAAGGGAGCCCCACGGGCCTGCTGGTATCTAGATCTTGAGCTTCTAGACTCCAGAATGTGCTGTCTCAAGTCACCCAGATTGTGGTAATTTGTTACAGCAGCCCTAGGAAAGTCATAAGAGGGGATTTACAACACCTGACGTATATGGCCTTTTTTCTAAGGTGCAAGCAGATTTATATCCAAAGACCCTCATCAGGGGCCCACATGCTCACAAGAGGGGAGCAGAGATTTTTTCTCTCTGGATAGCTGCAGAGATTTAGACTCCCTACATAAAGGGCTCCAGGGGTTGTAAGGCCGGATAGAGCCTAATGAGAGATGCCCGATGGGTGGGTGGAGACTCTTAGAGGCCAGTGGTGTGAAGAGTGTGACTGCCACTGACTCCCAAAGCACCTGCAGGCACAGTTGTGGCTACTCTTCTGCAGTCAGGCTGACCCAGCAGCACGGCCACGAGAATCCACCATCAATCTCCCTCTCAGCCTTCTCCAGAAGGAGGAGGCACAGCCATTTTTCAGGTGACTGTGCACTGGGAGATGGGGAAATTGGACCCAAAATGCTACTGTCGTGCATCAGCCAGAGTGAAAGACTGTTGGGGTCAGGTGATTCATGGAGTTTTGACTCAGGTCCATTTCACAGTGGGCCAACTGTGTCCCTCAACCCACCCTATCTCACATCCCCAGTTGCGGAATATGTAATCGGAATAGACATACTCTGCAACTGGTGGAATCTCCACACTGTTTCCCTGACCCATGGAATGACCCAAGCACTAACATGGTGAGAAAGACCAAGTGGAAGATTCTAGAACTGCCTCTGCACCCCCAAATAGCAAACCAAAAGCGTTATGGCACTCCTGGAGGGACTGTAGAGATTAGTGCCACTCTCAAGGACTTGAAAGTCAGAGTTAGTGAATCCTGCTGTATCTCTGTTTAACTTGCCTGTTTGGCCTGTGCAGATGGAGTTCAGGTACAAACAGTAGATTATTGAAAACTGACTCGGAGGTGACTTCGACTGCAGTTGCTGTTCTGTGTGTGCTCTTCCCTCATCGCCTCTCACCTGGCATGCACCTGTCAGGCTTGCACCTGCTTTTCCTGCTCTACCTGAAGCAGTCTGCCTTTAGCTGGCAGGGCTAGCAACACACCTTCACTGAACTAACTCAGGTGATGTCAGCTCTCTAGTGCTCTGCCGTCATCCAGTCCACAGGGATCTCGATCATCCCTCCATGCCACAGGATATCCGACGGCTCTGCTGCAGTGGGGTTAGTCGATGATATCATCTGATTGGACCTTGAGCAGGAAGTGAGTTGGGGGGCAACTGACCTAGACACTTGGATAAGGCATATGGGTAACAGAGGGTGCTGATAAAACCCACAAAAGTTCAGGGGCCTTCCTTTCATCTCACTGAAATTTCTAGGGGCCTGGTGCTCCAAGCCATGTTAAAATATCCCTTCCAAGAAAGGTGAGTTTCTGCATCTAGCACTTCCTCCACTGAGAAAGAAGCACAAGGCCTGACGGGCCTTTTGGATCTTAAAGGCCACGTGTGCGCCATTTGGTCACATCACTCTGAGCCATGTGTTACGTGATGCAGAGGCCTGCTGGTTTTGAGTGGGTAGGTCCCATAACAAAAGAATGTTCTGCAGTAGACCACTGTGCAAGGTGCTTGGCCACTTAGGCTGTGTGACACAGCAGAGTTGATGATACTTGAAGTGTCACTGACAGATAGGATGGTATATTGAGACTTTGGCATGCCCCTATAAATGAATCATAGAGCAGGTCGTTAAGATTTTGGAGCATAGCTATGCCATTCTCTGCAGATAATTATTCTCCTTTTGAGAAATAACTTCTGGGTTGTAATGGGGCCATAGAAGAGACTGGACACTTTACCACAGGCCACTGCAAAATCCAAACTACCCATCATGAGCTGGGTGTTTTCTGACCACCCAAGCCATACAGTTGGGCATGCACAGCAGCAATCTGTCACTGATGGAAGCAGTATGTACAATTCTGGGCTTGAGCAGGCCCTGCAGTACTGTAAGTCATACAAGTGAGTGGCTCAGATTCTCATGGCTCCTTGATCTGCTACCTCTACTCTTCCCTCTCAGCGTCCACTTACGGCCTCACTGGAAATTCCCTATGACCAGTTGATGAGAAGGAAAAACTTTAGTCTTAGTTTATGTGAGGAAAATAGAGTAGTTTGGTCAGGCCCCCTCACCTCAGGTCCGGTTGGGGGTGGTGCAGCACATTCTTTGTAAACAAGGTGTGTGGGAGTGGAGTTAGTGCGCATGCATGCCCGGGTATTTTTAGCTTGTTACTATTCTTGTGTGTTCTTCAGTATGTGTGAAGCAGCAGCTCTGAACTGCTGGTTGGCAGAGCTCACATCTAGAAATAAAGCCTATTATTACTTCACCCTTGGCTCCAAGGAAATTTTCCTGTTAACTAGCTCATAGACCTGTGTGTGAAGGGTTTGTGAATGGGCTCAAGAGGTTTGTGTGCTCAAGCCCTAGCTCTACACTTTAGAAATGGTTTTGCATGATATGGGCACCCAAAGATAGAGGAAGTTACACATGAGACTTTGCATCCTATTTTGGGGAGAGACACCATGTCTTTGGTTGTGTGAGAGATAGTTGTACTACATTAGGTGAAAACATGATTTTGCTATTGTCTTTACTTGGAAACTTAAAATAGTTAAAAGAGGTGTATATGGATGGTTTTGTACTATGTCAACTTGGCTGAACTGGAACTGGGTTTCCCAGAATTCTTGGATGGGTCTGAGTTAGAGTTGGCCAAAAAAGAAAGTTGCATGCCCTTTGGAAGGCAGAAGGTACCCTCTGAAGATGGTGGTGGTCAGATGAAGAGAGAAACAGATGCAGGGACACTCATTTCCAGGGTGTTCTCTCTGTTCCTCGATGATAGATGGTCAGAGGGCTGCTGCGGGGTCCACCTTGGCCTTGCTCTGTTTCACTCTGTGTCCACACATCTTCCTGACTGCCGGCCCTGCGGGCCAACAGCGACCCCGGCCTGCCTTTCATAGATTTCTCCTCTGACTGTTCTTTTGTCCCACCTTGGTAGGTGGAAGAGCAGCTCTGGCAAGCCGTGATTATCCGCAGGGCAGCGCATCAGAAAGTTGAGCCAACAACTCCCTCTTCTGGAGCCACAACTATACAAGGACGCATTTCTATCACAAGTAGGAATTGTTGAGACCCTGAGCCTGGGAGGGAGGGAGAAGCTCACCAAACCCCTGAAGAAAGGACATCAAATCTGGGCCATTCTAAGGGGAGGCACAGCAGGGACAAAGTGACGACTTTCCACTTCTTCTGCCTCTGTGCCCAGCAGCACGAGCCCTGTGCATGGGTCTTGGCATCCTAAGGTTAAGGAAAGTCACAGAGTAACATCGACAATAAAATTTGGGGTGTGGGGTGGACAGAGGAAGCTTCCAGAATAGGCCAGTGGGCAGACTGTTGAGGTCTAAATCTCAAGCAGACCATATGAACTGAAAATTTATCCATGAGCAGCAGGTAGGTAGGGAGCCCTAGGGGAAGCTGATGAAACATGTGTCACGTGTCTCCAAAGGCCACGAGGTAACCAGTTTTGACTTTTTACCCCCCAACTGTGTGTCCATGGAGCTGGAATAGTAAAAGCAGACTTCTAAGATGAATTTGGAAATAGTTCTTATCTGGACTAAGTACAGAAAACAAAAAAACTAAAAACAAAAAGCCCAGAACCCTACAATGGTGCACTATAGGTTTCTGGAATGTCTTAGCTCCAGAGATCCTTAAATGTGGAACTGTTAGAAAATTAATTAATCACCATTAAATTTGGCTATCTTTAAAGGGCAAGGGGACTTAAGATAAATGTTTAAATCCTGTAGAGAACTTTGTTACTAAAGCAGAGCATAGTGCTTTTAGAATACTTACAAAATCTAAGTGTCTATGTTCAAATCAAGGTGTTCCTAGGAGAGTCACTTAATCTCTGTAGGTCAAAATTTCCTCATCTGTAAAACAAATAGGTTAGATAGAGAGTAGATTAAACTCCCAATTCAGCTCTAATGAGGGAGAAGCTCGTAGGGCTCTGGGAAAGGGTGCTGGGAATGGTGTGTGCCCTGGCCGAGCAGGAGCTTGAGCTGAACGGGAACCGACTCTGTAGGCCAGAACCTTGAAAGTTCAGCCTTAGCACTCACCAGCTTTGTGTTGGGGCCTCAAAGTCCTCCGCTGTGAAATGGAAACACTGTGATCCCTTCATGATATGGTGCTTGTAGGGCTACATCAATAGAAGTTAACCATTAGTATTAGTATCGCATATTCCTACCCTTTGGTTCCCAAATGCCACTGTGTGCTCCGATGGCAGAACCAACTGGGAATGTTTTAGCAATACTGATTCCTGGATTACAAAAGTGGAGACTTTGGTTCCGTAGGCCCAGTTTGGGAACAGGGATCTGTATTTCTAGAAAGCTCTTCATATAACAATGACTTGTAGCCTTGTTTGAATCCTTGCTCTAGGCAGCATGAGCACATACAGCTGCTCACACACACACTCATGCAAATGCTGTCACATACTCACTTCTACTTGACAGAGTCTATTAAAATAGTGTTACAATTTGAAAAAAATGTTCCTTTGTCTTACAACAAAAGGAATTTATTTGTTTACTTATACCCTTACTTCTTCAGAAGGATTTTAAATGCAGGGAGTGCTCTATCCCACACTGAGTAAGCCTCAATCAGAAGTTTTTCATCTGACTTTGAAAAACACTCCAGGCAAGACTCACCTGGGGGAGTGTAGTGGGTTCGTCTGGCATCTGGACCTTCCTTCCACATGGTGGCTTACATCTGGCTCTCTGGGATGGGCAGAGCATTTTCCTTCCGGTTTCTCTCCAGATGTTGGAGGATGTGAAGATACAGTTCAAGGGGTAAGCAATTTATCAAGCATCGCTGACCAGTCAAAATCCAGTCCTCTGCAGAGTCCTCACTAGATTCATTATGCCCAGATCTTTTCACTCAGACACACCCTGCACAACAGTCCTTCAGTTAATTAGCACTTTCATGAAATAGACAATGGACTTTTTCCTTCCCTCAACTTTGCACATACATGCCACAGAAGAGGCCCAGAGCAGAGTGATTGGTGCACACATGCAAATGGACATTCTGGAATAGATGGGTGGACAGTTGTCTGGCTTCTGCAGGATCCAAATTAAGCTAATACCGTTCAAATTCCTTCCCGGCCTATGTTGTGCTTCTCAAGGTTGCTGAAATTGAATTCAAAGGCCAAAAACATATGCTCTCCAGGCTCAAAGAGCAACTGCCGATTGCAAACACATGGCTCAGCAATGCATAACATGCTAAGGGGTGACATCTCATGTTGTTGATTAAGTGGGATAATCATAAGAAACATCGTTCAAATCCTTTGCTCTTGCACACAGCACGTTAAAAACTTTTGTGTTTTAAATGAGGCACTAATTAAAAAAACCCCCCAAACAACAAAAAAGAAACAAACAAAAAAACTGATGAAAATGCTTAACAGTCCTGAAGATGGAAACTAAGTTTTGGATTTGATTTTTACAGAGGTCAATGGAAAATGCCACATAAAGCAAGGTATCCGCAGTTAGGATTTCTTACAGCCTTGGGTAGAATTTCTGAAACAAGGGAGATTAAGATCCATGATCATAAAGAGTCTATCTAGTACAGTGATATCTTTAGGTTACAAAGCATAACAAACAAACAAATTCTGTGCGGGAGACATGTCTGTTCTATCAGTCAAAGATGCCTGTGGGTACCAGGCTGGGGCCAAACCAAATGCCTGCACGCAGACCATAGACACTTGGGGGCTTAGAAGGGTAAAGGGGGGAGGTGGTTAAAGACGGCCTACACGCCTCCTCCAGAATTCCAGGTTGGAAACACTTCGTTACTGGCAAGTGTCCAGGTCCTTAGCTTTGCCAAGTGACTCTTTGAAGGCAAAACTAGTCTTAGCAGCACAGGTTAGGATTGTGCGGGGTGACATTTGAACAAAGAAGGTGGTCCTGCTGCATGGAGGAAATGAAAATGTGCTGCCCAGAAATCCTTCAAAAGGCTGCTGGCCATCAGGCAATTTCATTGTTCTGCAGTTTTCAATTTTGGTGTCTGCCATGAAATAACCACTGGCTATAAGAGACAGTGTGGACCGGCAGAGAGTGCTGGGCTCAGCTTGCGGGGCTGTGTCCCTGGCCTTGCTGTGAATTTCCCATGGGACCTTAGTGGTTCACCCATCTCCTGATCTCCGTTTCTATTCCTCTCCTTCGGCAGGTTCCCTTTACAGGAGGAAAACTTTGCAGAGCTCCGTGCTCCCCCCTCTTCCTTCACTCCTGCTGTAACCACTGTTCCTGCTGAGTAGATGCATCTGCATGTACTCACTGACACTTTCCCAAGTCCCTTCAAAATGTAATCATAGCGGAGGCGGGAGGTGCATGGTTTGAGGAAGGGTGGATGGGTAATGCTGTGTATGTAGATTGTGACATGAATGAAATGCAGAGATAGATTTTTTTCTATTTCCCCCTTCCATTGTGTAGCTTTTACTGAGGTTCAGCCTGGCTGGAGCAGAGTTAAGGACTGGAACATTCTGAATTCAGAAAAAAAATGAAGTAAATGCCATCAACAAGAATTTACGGAGATGCTACCATGTCCCAAGTGCTGGGCTTGGGAATTGTTGTCTAAAGCAACGTTTGCCAAAGGGTCCCCAATCCCAAAAGATGCTCCAAGACAGAAAAGCTCCAGGCTGCACCTGGGGTCACCTCTTGGAGAGCCGTTGTGCCCACTGGTGGGCTCAAGACCAGGGTGTCCTGCAGCAGAGAGAGCAGTGACTGCATTTCACCAAGACTTTCCCAAACTTATTTGCTGTCTCAAGTTTTTCACTTTGTGGAGCACTTCTGTATATACTTATGTGTATACATATGCAGGGTACTTCAGAAAGTTCATGGAGAGGTTTGTGCTATCTGTGAATCCCATTTTTCCACGAGTGTTTTGAAGTCCCCTCGTATGCTCATGTCCATGTAAGGAATGCGCTGTGCTGGGACCCTGGCAGGTGCTCAGGGTGCTGGGAGAGCGCCTGTGGCAGTGAGCAAGTCACGCAGGGGCGGGACGGGCGGCGCTGTCAGTGTGCTTCAGTTCAGCCGACCCTCACTTGCAAAGTCCCCAGCTTTTTAGTCATTACCACCTCCCTAAGAAGAGAAATAAAACCACATTCCAATTCTCCCTAATGAGAGAAATGAAATATGAAGAAATAGGATTTTGTTGAGTAGCATTGAATTTTGGAGGGCTCCAAACCATTAAGATATCTAAGTTTTTTGCTCCTGAGAGTCAATTTTTACTCCTTTAGGGGCAGAATCTTCACCATGAGAGTGCATGCTTTGGGGTCCAAGTCAAATTTCAAATACATTTGCTTGGTTTTCAGGGGATGTACCTGGCCTTTGGAGAACAAACCGTCCAGCCCCCTTTCTCTTGCTGTGATGGACGGTAGAGTGGGGCATTGCAGGAGGAGAAGGGGGCATTTGGCTCCATTGTTCCCATGGATTCCAAGCCAGTTAGGAGAGAGTTTCCCAGTTTCGAATAAAGAGAAAAGATACAAGAATTTTTAATATATGGAGGTGATATGGGACAGGTCTTAAAAGCAAGAGTTCAAATCCTAGCCCTGCCAATTATTGGCTGGGTAGTCTTGGGCAAGTTCCTAACCTCCCCGGGCTTCACTTTCTCAACCTGTGAGTTGGGGATAGCATCACCTCATTGCGTTTTTGTGAATATTTAGCGACATGTGAAGTGCTTAGAATAGTGCCTGGGACCTGTTGGCCTTTATTTGAATTTCCATCTATTCTTTTTTGTATAATAACATTACTAATCTGATTACCTAATTTGAGGAATGTCAGATGGGGTGGTGGCGATGGTGGTATCAATTTTTCCTTTAAGAGACAATGACAAGCATTCTTGGCTCTTGTGGCAGGTAACCAGGATAGCTATATTTTGGTTAGCATTTTTCTGCCACCTTCAGCTTAGGTCACTTTGTTAGCCATGAACTTACTAACAGTTCAAGTTCTGGCTTAAAAGCTGCGTGAGCTAGAGCAAGTTATTGGACATCACTGTGTCTCAGGGTCCTCTTCAGTGAAATGGGACCAGTCCTGCCTATCGTACAGCGTTGTGAGTCGGCAAGGTGCTGCTTGTAAATAGCATAGCAATTTAGTTTTTAGTCCTGCCTAGCATTGCCGGTTGCCACCGAATGTCAATTCCCACACCCTTCCTCTTCCTGTTTCCTTCAGGCGTCCACCCTACCCTATGCAGTCCACGTGCCTGAAAGGGCACTGACTCCATCCCTAACTTGGATCCAGGTGTGCTCCCCAGCGATCCTGGCTGGGTTGGGCACAGGGAGGTGCGCTATCTCCCACTAGATGTGAACGAGAACATAGATGGCCCCCGTCGCTCTAGCAGCCATCGGGCAGCCATGGGGCCATCTGCTTAGAATGAAGCCAGCACAGAAGTGCAGCAGAGAGGTGGGAAAGCCCGCATGTCTGGTGGCACTGAAGGGTCACTTATCAGCCAGCCCGGAAGCTCGTTCTTCCACTGGGCTTCTAGTTATACCCCAGAATAGGAAATAATATATTTCTTTATGATGCAAGGCAGTTCAAGTGCAGGTTAAAATCCCGACTAATACCTCTAGTTTTCCAAAAATCATTGCAACCTTGGGTTTTCTTTTCTTTTATTCATTTACTCTTCTATTCGTTCATATACAGTATTTATTTTTTTCCCCGAGCTCCTATGTGAATAGCACCATATCACACACTGTGGGAAACAAAGAGGAATTTAACTCTCAGCCTATATCTTTAAGAAACTTAAAATATATTGTAGAGAAAAGACAGTCCAAAAAATGCCATGAGGATAGATGTGACTCAGATAACAAGAAAGGACATGATTTCATATCTTCCTGTGGGCAGGGGTCAGGGACGAGGTCACAGAGCCGCTAGTGGCAGGTGACCTTCAGGGACGGCCACGTGAAACTGCGGTTGGGTGCGGGGGCGGTGGGCAGGCCAGCGTGGATGGAGAACTCACATAAGACCAGAACCTAGAGAACCTTGAACGCCAGCCCGAAGAGTTTAACAATTTTTAAATGGAGGTAGAAATTCATGGCATGGTTTTGAGCTGTGGAGTGACGGATGAAAGTGGCATTTTGGGAAGACAGCAGCACTGAGGCGCCAGCGTGGGGGTCCCGGCAGCACCTGCCTCACCCCCTTTGCATGAGGAAGACGTGCAGGGCTAGCCAGTTCCTGCTGGTTCTGTCTGCTTCAGCTCCGGTGTTTCCAGCAACACCCTCACTGACACCAGGAAGAGTCGCCCTTTCAACTAAAGCAGGACACAGGGCGTGAGGAGCCGCCGTGTTACGCAGGAGGTTTCTCTTCATTTCTCTCCACCTCAAGTGCACGGAGTTGAGTTTGTTTCACTCATCAGCTCACGGCAGCTCAGAGGGCTGGGGTCACCCGAGTTTAATATTCTGCAGGAAAGCAGCTGTACTGCAGGTGGTTGTCCTCATGATCTGATCATCCCCGTCGCTGACGTTTGTCACAACCCTGAAGACAGTCCACTAACACGTAGACCTTCGGCTCTGCCGTAGCAGGTGAGGACCAGAAAGCTCTGCCCAAATCAGAAGAAGCTCTGCTTTCCAGATCATTCAATTCTCAAAGCCCGGGTACCTTACAATCACCTTCTAGCGTCTTTAATGATCTGACTGACTTTATTCATTACAAACATGGGCAACTCTGCAGTTATATCATTAAATAGCATTTATTCAATTTAAAATAACTCGAGGCCTTTCTGCCACCGATTAGCAATTGTAAATATGCCCATCTCCCGGTGTTCATGTAGACAGTCATATGCTCAGCCGTGGTAGATGATTCTAATTTCTCTTTTCCAAGTGTTTATTTTCTCATTCACTTATTCAATAAATATTCATTTATTCAACAACCGTGCGTTGCATCTGTTTCCAAACGTGGAGACCACTCCTAACCCACTTCATTAATTGCCTCTCACTGTTAAAACGTGAATCATCTTGTCTACTGCTCCCCTGCGGTGGCTTTCAGACCTCTTGTTCCTCCCAGCTGTCAGACCCTACAGAATCCTTAACTGTGCCTTGACTCGGTGGTCTTGGTCACTGCTGATCACGTCTTCTGGGATGGCTTCCCTTGACCACTGTGAGATTTTGCTAGTTCTTCTAACTCTGATGGTGTAGCTCTTAGATGTTGGAATTTTTTCTTCTGATGCTATGGCCCTAGCTGGGCAATCGCATCCTACATGCCGATGAGTCCCACATCTCTCTCTGGAGACGTGACCGCTGTCCCCACCCTACCCCTGGGGGCCACCTCTCAGTCTCCATCTGAAAATGAAGTCATCATCTTCTCTAAACCCATTCCTTTCCCCCTATTTTCTGTCCTGGCTAATAGTGACTGTTACCAAGGTCAGCTGATCCATTGTGGGATTCATCCGTGAGACAGGTGCTGCAGAACACGTTTCCATCTTCCTTTCCACCTCTGGTTACTTGGGTCACTATTGATTGGGAGGTGGGTGACAAGGATGTTAAAAATAAAACACTAAGGGTTGGTCTTTCCTTGCACATCAGAAGGATTTTTCCTGAAAAACACAAGCTTCCCTAGCTTGAGATCTTTGTCGGGCGAAAGAAAGAGAAGTGTGGTCAAGACCACTTTGTCTCCGTGGCAGGGTTTTGCTTCCTTGAATGAGCTCTGTCCTGGGTGTCAAGGCAAAGGGAAGTTTGGGAATCGGTTTACATTTTGTCCTATACCCGGGGTTTGTCAGGTTTGGATCAAGAACATTCAGAAGACGGAAGTGGTGGGGTGTCAGGAGGGTTCCTGTCCTCTGGCCTCATCGCTGGGTCTCCCAGTGCCACTTTTCCAAATGGTTTCAGAGCCACACGGGCTGTGCTATGCCTTGGTGCCTTTGCCCAAACCATTGTCTCTGCTGGAAATGGTCATTCATTAATTCCTTCATCCATCGAACATAAACAAAGGGGGTTGACCTAGCGGCCCCACCCCCAGGTGTGTACCCAAGATAATTGAAATCAGGGACTTGAACAGACACGTGCACGCTGGCGTTCACGGCAGCCAAAAGATGGAAGCAACCCGTGTGTCCATCAGCTGAAGAACGGACAGATAAAATGTGGCATGTACACGGAATGGAACATTATTCAGCCATAATAAAGTAAAAATTTGAAACATGCTACAACATGGATGAAACTTGAAAATATGCGAAGTGAAATAAAGCAGACACAACTGGACAAATATCGTATGATTTTACTTATATGAAATATCTGGACTATGCAAATTCATAGAGTCAGAAAGTAGATTAGAGGTTACTGGGGGCTGGGGAGAGAGGAAAGTGTGACCACTGCTTCACGGTCACAGAGTTTCTGTTTGGGGTGATGAAAAGTTTTGGAAACAGACAGTGGTGATGGTTGCACAACATCGTGAATATAATTAATGCCACTGAATTGTACACTTAAAAATGGTTAAAATGGCAAATTTTATGTTATGTTTATTTCCCCACAAAAAGAAACATAAAAATGGAGGGATAACATTTACCACAATGGTTCTTGGAGGATTTGTAGACCTGTGTGAGACGAGTTTCTGGGCCAGGAGCCATGCCTGATTTACTGAAAATCTTTGAAGCCCAGCTCGGTGGAAAGACCGAAAAGGAGGGATTTGGAGCTGGGTCTGGAAAAGCCAAGAGATGAGCAACATTGGCATCTTATTCCGTAAGAGAGATCTTTTAATTTTAGTATTCTGGAATTCAGGTGCAGAGTTGGTGAGGTCCCCTTTTGCTCTGAAAATTTGGGATTTTGTCACCTTCTGGAGTGGAAGGGACAGAAGGAAGGGTTGGCCACAGCTGGGTGCAGCGTTTCTGGAGGCAAGACTGGGACAAGACTGGATGCAGGGCATAGTTCGTTGGGGGCACGAGTGGGAGCTGGACTTGGAGAAGGAGTTAGGGTCGGGCTGGGGGGGACTCAACGCTCAGGGCAGCGCCTGAGGTGCAGAGGCTGAAGGTCTGTGAGCAGGGCAGCCCGTGAGGAGAGTGCAGATGGAGGGAGACCGACTGAGCCCCCGTGCCTCCCCTCAGCCCTCCAGACCACCCGCCTTGCTCTTCCTGGCAGGCAGACTCTTCCGGGTGACTCCTGGGTGCACATGTGGCCCAGTGCATGGCCAGCCATTGTGCATCGATGGGTTGGAACTATGTTGATCAGAACCGTTTGTCCCCAGGGAAGGGATGACTGTTCTTTTTCTTCTTGATTTTTTCTTAAAAGAAAAAAAAAAAAAAAAAACCAAACAAAAACCCCCCACAGAAGTGTTCCTTCAAAGCACTATGGCATCTTCAGATCTGGGTACTTAAAAGCTAAGCTGATCATAATTTCTGATGGACATAATGTGCTCTTGAAATTCTTTTCCACATCAAATTAAATTTGCCTTGGACTGATTTCCTGGAGGTGTTTTTCATTAGAATAATGGTCCTCAGCTGAGAGATCACAGAGTCAGAGACCTCAGAAAGGGAAACAGAAATGAGATCATCAGTTCCACCCTCCAGGGAGACAGAGACCCTTGGTGATTGCTTTGGGGGATTTTGTGGAGGAAGGGTTGCCCCTTCTCTAGGCTTGTCCCAAGGGAAGAAATGCCGGGTCTGCTGGGCCACCAGTTACTTTTGTGATTAAAATCTTGTTTTTTTGTTTTGTTTTGTTTTGTTTTGTCTTTTTCGTGACCGGCACTCAGCCAGTGAGTGCACCAGCCATTCCCATATAGGATCCGAACCCGCGGTGGGAGCATCGCTGCGCTCCCAGCGCCGCACTCTCCCGAGTGCGCCACAGGCTCGGCCCAAAATCTTGGTTTTTAAATTGAAATTGTGAAGAAGAAGTAAACTGGGTTCGACCAACCAACCTAGCAAGTGTGTGGTGCACCTACTGGCTGCCGATCCTGTGTGGTGCCAGGAACACGACGATCAGTAAAACAAAACCTTTAATAGAGAGCAAGGCTCGCAGGAGGAGACTCGAACACGTCCTTCTGTGTAGGGCATACAGACACACTTCGCCTTGCCTACCGAGGGTTCCAGAATGACGGAGGAAATCCTTCTGAAATTCCATTCTCTCCCTCTTCTCTGATACATGGCTTGTTTACTGCAGGCTGTTAACAACCTTGAGAGTGTCTTTAATCCTCAGCCAGGCCTTTGAATATAATACATCAATAACAGATAATTACTCACTTTGAACTCTTTGCTCCTTTTCCCCACACCCGCAGGGTGAGGCTTGGAACTTTTAAGCACTGTAACAGATTCTTCCTATCAAAGTGTCTAAGCTTGTAAGGCGTATGTCAAGGAATTCATCTGCTTACTTTAATCTCTCTCCCTTCCTCCCACCTTTTACTGCTCACTCTCCCCACGGGCTCTGTGGATTACAGCACTGAGGGCTAGTTTCCATCTTTGTGGGTTTGCTTTAAGCCAGTACCACCTTGGACCCTGAAGAATGTGCCCCCATGCACAGAACTTTGTGGCCCTGCGGGGTTGCATGTTGCTCCTGCCTGCCACTTTATTCCTGTTTTGAACATGTCCAGGAAAATCCTGTCAAATTCAAAACTTCCTTTTGTCCCTAACTATCTTTGATTTAAAGAGTCCTGGACACCACTGGGTGGAGCCGCTGGCTCTGTGGCTGCCCTGGGGCCCTGTCCCTTTTGCAAGCAACTTGGAGCGGCTGGGATATGTATGTTGGTGATGGCCAGGGTTGGTGGTGGATGGCCTGGTTTTTGGCTCTTGTGAGCTCCTGGCCCAGCCCTCTTGGGAAAATGGCTTTGTCCCCAGGGAGCTCGACCGTGTTTCTGGGCACTATCAGCGGGTGTGGATTTATCTCCCCCATGGAAGCTGCACGCCCATCTCCCACACGTTTCCCTGTCTAATAGGCTGGAAGAGCCAAATGACTGCTCTAGCCTTATTGCTGCATCACTGCATAAAACGATGCAAGTTTGGTTTCCAGTGCAGATGAAATCTTTATTGCCTACCGGAGGCTGCTCTGTAGTATTGAAGGGGTTTGCAGGACTTTAGCTAAAGAAGGACACAATGTGAATGCTGCTTCCTCAGAAGGAGAAGCTCAGGTGTGCACAACAAGTGACCAGGGGTCCTGAAGCATGTCCCCCTCAGGCTCTCCAAAGGCAATGAGATCGCTGGTGAAATAGGAGCTCATCTTAGCTTTAAGGAGTGTGCTAGGCTTAACTGAAGGGAACATTGAAAGTGTTGCTTGACATTGAAAAAGTTACCTACACTTCTATACCCAAATAATCAAATTGGATAATTTAATTCTGTGATGTTACTGAGATGATTTTCTTAATTGTTAAAATAGCAATTCACTTTGAATGTAGATGTAACAACATCTAACAGGATGTTCTGGAATCTCACTGGGAAATAATGACTAATGAAGTTGAAACTTTCACTCCCAAATTTGATTTCATCCTTGACCTTGCCGGTGACCTTTGGCCTATTGCCTACCCTTTCAATGTCTGTTTCCCATGATTATGATGGTTACACAGTATCAAAGGGGCCTTTTCATGTCGTCAAGAACTTATATAATGAACAACACGTTTACATCAAGCATTGAAGAATTCAGACTGTCTATGCAGGATGTCAAACTGCCCTTTATCTTAATCAATGTGATAAAAAAAATTAGTGTTTGATATCATGAAGATCAATGAACAAATGGGCTGTTTTTCTTTTATCCAACAGTTATGTTGGCAACATATGATAGAGCTTGTGTCCTCTAGGTATGTAATTAACAGTGGTAATGAAAGCAAGAGTGACACTGCGCTGCTACCTTCAGGGAAGGTCTGTTTCCCCAGGAATGTAGCTCAGCAGGGAGGTGCTCTGAGCTCGTGAGGAAGGAAGTCAGACTGACAGCCCCTCTGGTTCAGAGCCTGGGGTGTGCAGGGGCCTCGGTAGAGAGGACACCCGTGGATCCTGTTCCCCTGCTCTGTTCCCCTTTCCCTCATTCCTTTTGCAGGCTGATTGCGGGGTTAGGCTTCTGGGGTCTGCCCTGACCAGATGAGGCTGGGAGAGGGGAGTTGCAGCAGGGGACTGATCACTTTAATTACAGACCCAGGAGTATTAGGAGCAGTTTCCCTTGGGTTAATCTCTGGCAGCTTTGTTAGCAGCTTGGGAACAGTGGGATACTTGTCATCGCCCCCCTAGGCTCCCACAACTGGCTGGCTCTCTAGCTGAAGAACTGTCAGAATGTGGAAACCCTCAGCATGAATTCCTAAGTGAGTGTGAAGAGTGGTCATCAGTGCTGATCGACTGTCAGTTTACAGTGTCAATAGGAACACCTTGTCACATGCTCCAATAACCTGACTGTGGTGCGTTACATCAGACACGTAGCTTAATAAGCTTTTAGTTATTTGAGCTAATTTGTTTATATAAAGAGAAGATAGCAGGATTTTTTTTTCAATAAAAGGTTGGATGAAAGGGATTACTGATTGTTTGAGAAGTAAAGGATTTAAGGGGCTGGAGCTCTGTTGGTTAGAGTGTGATGCTGATAACACCAAGGTCCGGGGTGCTTTCTCTGTACCAGCCAGCTGCCAAAACAAAACAAAACAAAACAAAACAAAAAAAAAAGAAATAAAGGTTTTAATGAATCTAACTAGAAATAAATAGGTATACATATTAAACAGAGTCTACATAGTTTACATACATTAACAGGAGCTCTACATAGCACACATAAAAAGCCGGAAAAACTGATGACAGCTTCTCTTATGCAAAGGGATTGTAGCAAATTACAGGCAACCCCAACTTGTAAACATGGAGCTTATCAACATCCTACACATTTCTAGGGCTTAGATCATGGGAACAACGTTCTGGGAGGGTCAGACTTGTTTTCAATTCTGGGTGGCTTGTTTTCAGAGAGACATTATGAGCTCTGAGAAGAGACAAGATGGTGAGGGGTCTTGAAACCATCTCAAATAAAGAGGAATTAATATATTTTACCTGGTAAAGACTGAGGGGATATGAGATATTTGCCTTCAAACAGTTAAAAGACTCTTTTGTAGAAAAGGGAATAGCTGTTTTCATGGGAGAATGGCTAACATTTCAGAGAGGAAATTCCTTTCCGTAAAGAAATATCTGTCTCAGAATATAGTTTCCAACTTTGGAGTTGCCTTCCTGTTAAGTGGCGAGTTCCTGTGCACTGGATGCTTTATATATAAATATGCAAGGGTGCTGGAGAAGAATTATTCATACATGGAATGGGGGTTCAGTTAAGATGACATGAAAGCCCCTTTCTCTGAAGCTATGTGTGAGCTGGTTTTCCACCACCTTCCCTTCTCCCATTTGCTAGAAGGCTCCCTTCAAACCTGCTCCCCATTTTCATACTACCATTATTATGAAGATTAGATGAGTGTTAAAGTCTAAATCTTAAAAGAGAATAAAAGCACGACTCTCCGACAATTATAAAATGAATGTGTGTCAAAGATTTTATTTACCTCACTAATTAAAGATGGATTCAACTAGATGTTACTACTGGTTCAAAAGACAGCTGGAGCGCTGCACATCCGTAGTCAAGAAGAAATAATGAAACAATTTACATATGCATGCATGCTGATGGGGCTGGACAATGCCCACAGGTGGTGATCGGCTGCTTTCCATGGGACGCTATTTGCGTTTCTATGGGTAGGAATGCTTTGCCTTATTCTCAGTTTTCTGCAAGTTATCTTTGATCCCTGCAGACCTGTAAAGCAGATTTGCAGAAGAGGAACTTGAGAGGCCTCACAACCTGAGAGGCGTCCCCAGTGTCCCATTAAAACCACGTCCAGTAATCTCTTCTGTCCACTTCAAAATCGTCCACAGTTTTTCCCCACATGAATTAACTAACGTATGAAAAGTTCTCCCTAGAGTGCTTGGCAAGTGCTAAGTGCTCAAAAAAAATTATTTATGTTTGATCATTGTTGTCATTTTTGCCCTAGTTCCCTGGGGCAGATGAACCACCTGGTGACTGATGTGAGGAACTCTGACCGAGCTTACGATCACCATTTCCCCCCTTCTTTCTGGAGAAATTATGAATACCTCAGGCTACCTATTGTGCCCCATCTTTCATCTTCCACAGGTCGATACTTCTCATGTCAGGAAATCTATTTTTTCCACCTTTCAATTTTTTTAAAAAATTAATTTTTAATTTTAATTGAAACATAATTAATTGTACATATCTGTAGGGGTACAGAGTTGAATATCAATACCTATGTGCAATATGTGATGCTCAAATCAGGATAATTACTATATTTCTCATTACACAATGTAATCATTTTTTGTGGCCCTTTACCAATTTCTTGCTCACCCCCTACTACTCCCCCTTTCCCTCCTCTAGTGGCCTCAGTTCCATTCTGGCCTTTTGAAAGTTCAAGGAATTATTGTGATTTTTGTATCTTTCTTTCTTTTTAAATCTATTTGTCTATTTTTTTTAGCTCCCCCTTATGAGTGAGAACATATGATATTTTTCTTTCTGTGCTTGGCTTATTTCACTTAATGTAACTTTCTCTGGGTTTATCCATGTTGCTGTGAATGTCATAACTTCATTCTTTTTTTATGGCACAGTAGTATTCCATTGTGTATATATACCACATTTTCCTTACCTAGCTATTTGTGGATGGACACTTAGGTTGATTCCAAATCTCAGCTGTTGTAAACAGATCTGCAATAAACATGAGAGTGTGGGTATCCTGTTGACATGATGATTTCCATTCCTTTGGGTATATACCCAGCAGTGGGATTGCTGGGTCATATGGTGGTTCTATCTGTAATTGTTTGAGGAACTTCCACTAATTTACAGTCTCACCAACAGTATGGGTGGGTTCCCCTTCCTCAACATCCTCACCAACATTTGTTATTCTCTGTTTCTTTGATAATGGCCCGTCTAACTGGTGTGAGATGGTATCTCAATGTGGTTTTGATTTGCATTTCCCTGATGCTGAGTGGTGCTGAGCATTTTTTCATGTCTCTTGGCTATTTTTATATCTCTCTCTATAAAATGCCTATTTATCTCCTTCACCCATTTTTTAAATAGGATTACTTGTTTTTTCACTATTAAGTTGTTTGAATTCCTTTTATATTCTGTATATTAATCCCTTGTTGGATGCATAGTTTGCAAATATTTTCTCTCATTCTGTAGGTTGTCTTTTTGTTCTGTTAATTTTTTTTTTTTTTTTTTTTGCTGTGCAGAAGCTATATAGTTTGATATAATCCCATTTGTTTATTTTTTTTCTTTTGTTGCCTGCCCTTTTGGGGTCTTATTCATGAAATCTTTACTTGGTCCTACTTCTTGAAGTGTTTCTCCTGTGTTTTCTTTCAGTAGTTTTATAGTTTCAGGTGTTATATTTTTAATCCATTTTGAATTGATTTTGGTATATGGCAAGAGGTATGGGTCTAGTTTCATTCCTCTACATATGGATGTCCAGTTTTCCCAGCACCATTTATGGAAGAGGCAGTCTTTTCTCTGATGTATGTTCTTACTACCTTTGTCAAAGATCAGTTGGCTGTAAGTATGTGGGTTGATTTCTGGGTTCTCTATACTGTTCCATTGGTCTCAGTGTCTGTTTTTATGCCAGTACCATGCTGTTTTGGTTACTATAGCTTTGTAGTATAATTTGAGGTCAGGTAGTGTTATGCCTCTGGCTTTATTTATTTATTTTTTGCTCAGAATTGCTTTGGCTATTCAGGGTCTTTTGTTGTACCATATGAATGTTATGATTGTTTTTTCTGTTTCTGTGAAGAATGTCATTGGTATTTTGGTGGGGATGGCATTGAATCTGTAGGTCATGTTGGGTGGTAGTATGGACATTTTCACAATGTTTATTCTTCCAGTCCAGGAGCATGGAATGTCTTTCCATCTTTTTGTGTCCTCTTTAATTTCTTTCAGCAGTAATCTGTAGTTCTCATCGTAGCGATCTTTCATGTCCTTGGTTAAATGGAT